>NW_026970047.1:180000-492500 GCF_028390025.1 Pseudophryne corroboree | reverse complement strand
GTCTTCATTGTTACTTGGTCTGGAGCTCCGTTGGGGAGAGAACTCACGTGAGCTCATTAAGAATGAGGAACTGGGATGTTTTAATTTTATTGTGAGTAGTGTACTGTGGTGATGTAGTATGTTGTATGGGGGGTATAGTGTAACTATGAAGTGCAGCATATGGGAGGGCTATAGCATAGTGATGTAGTGTGGCATATGGGGGGTGGTAGCGCATAGGCGTGCGTACAGGGGGTGCCTGGTGCGCACAGGCACTCCCTAATGTCCAGCACCGCTGCACGCCACGCTTGCTGTGGCACAGTGATCGCTGAGTGTGTGATCGGTGGAGCCTAGCCTGTAGCTCATTTCCGTACCTCCCACCACCGCTGCGCCCGCCCCCCCTCTGCCTGCTGCTAATACTATGCTGAGTGCATTCGTCGGCGGCCTCACTGGGGGGACTGGTGTCACCTTGCAATGTGACGTGGTGATGTCCGCCTATGCTCTCCTCCCGCCCACCCGTGCTTTCCTCCCGCTGCGGTCACTCAGTCCTAGTGTGCCGCGGCTGCCACACCACTGGCAGTGTTCCTCTAGGGGGGACTGGGAGCCGCCGGCAGACACATTCTGCTGAGACTTACTTGTCAGTGCGGGTTCCGGATGGCAGGCGGCGGGTGGGAGGGCAGACGGGGAGCAGGTGTCACAAGGAGTGTGTGGGTAACTAATTCACAATACTTCCGCTCAACGTGGCACTGCTGGTCCTTCATCTCCCATGTCTCTTCACCAGGTGGCGGGCGGCCCGAAAATTAAGTGATGTGTTGTGCAGCAGTCAGTGTGAAGTGACTGTGAGTAACACTGATGGTGCTGATGATGCTGCTGCAGAATCGGGAAGCAATTAATTCATAAATATAATGTACTCAGTGTATTATACATACATAAACATGTACATACGTGTATTTGTGTATGCATGTATATACATGAGTGTGTGTGCATATATATATATATATATATATATATATATACAGCCAGTTCCCAGGAACAAAAGTCATCCCCCGCTTCCGCTAAGTCCACAGCATGACGCTGGGGCTCCACTGGTGGAGCCAGGTGCGGTGGGGGCCCGTCTCAAATGCTTCAACAATCAGTGGGCTTGCTCACAGGTGGATCCCTGGATTCTACAAGTAGTGTCTCAGGGATTCAAGCTGGAATTCGAGACGTCTCCCCCTCGCCGTTTCCTAAAATCTGCCTTGCCAACATCTCCCTTGGACAGGGAGGCTGTGATAGAGGCAAATTCACAAGCTGTATTTGCAGCAGGTGATAGTCAAGGTACCCCTCCTTCAACAAGGAAGGGGTTACTATTCCACCATGTTTGTGGTACCGAAACCGGACGGTTCGGTGAGACCCATTTTAAATCTTTGAACACGTATATAAAACGGTTCAAGTTCAAGATGGAATCGCTCAGGGCGGTTATCTCAAGCCTGGAGGAAGGGGATTACATGGTATCACTGGACATCAAGGATGCTTACCTGCATGTCCCCATTTACTCTCCTCACCAGGAGTACCTCAGATTTGTGGTACAGGACTGTCATTCTGCGGCGGGACTGCCGCATTCTAGATCAGTAAAAGCCCATTCCACGAGGAAGGTGGGCTCTTCTTGGGCGGCTGCCCGAGGGGTCTCTGCTTTACAACTTTGCCGAGCTGCTACTTGGTCGGGGTCAAACACATTTGCAAGATTTTACAAGTTTGACACCCTGGCTGAGGAGGACCTAGAGTTCGCTCATTCGGTGCTGCAGAGTCATCCGCACTCTCCCTCCCGTTTGGGAGCTTTGATATAATCCCCATGGTCCTTACGGAGTCCCAGCATCCACTTAGGACGTCAGAGAAAATAAGATTTTACTCACCGGTAAATCTATTTCTCGTAGTCCGTAGTGGATGCTGGGCGCCCATCCCAAGTACTTGTACATAGTTATTGTTAACAAAAGGGTTATTGTTGAGAGCCATCTGTGCAGAGGCTCCGTTGTTGTCATACTGTTAACTGGGTATAATATCACGAGTTGTACGGTGTGATTGGTGTGGCTGGTATGAGTCTTACCCGGGATTCAAAATCCTTCCTTAGTGACAGTATCCTAACTGAGGTCTGGAGGAGGGTCATAGGGGGAGGAGCCAGTGCACACCAGGTAGTCCTAAAGCTCTCTTTAGTTGTGCCAAGTCTCCTGCGGAGCCGCTATTCCCCATGGTCCTTACGGAGTCCCAGCATCCACTACGGACTACGAGAAATAGATTTACCGGTGAGTAAAATCTTATTTTATATATATATATATATATATATATATATATATATATATATATATATATATGACTTGGGGTTTGTTTTATTAGATAGAGCATGTCCCTGTGAAGTGCCTTTTGGGGTTGTGGTTTTTCAGAAAGTTACAGGTTTTTTTTAATTAAGAGAAATATGCCCCATTATAGAGATCGGGCATTTCAATTTGTTGCGCCTGCGCAGTGGCCGCCAGCAGGGGGTGTACTAGAGTGCCTTCTCTTGAGAGCCGCAATATGGCCGCCTTCTCCCCGGTTATTCTGTAAATAGGAAAATAACCTCACAGGTTCACATAGGGCAGAGTTGCCACTACTAGTGCAGGGCTGTAACTTACAGTACTAAGGAAAAGCCATATACTAAAGCGGCACGGTGACCTCACCCCTCTCAGAGACACCAGGGCGCAGCACACTGGTACACACACCTGTTAGCTCAGGGCAGCACTATAGGACCCTCCTGTAATGCTGTGCTGGCGGCGTGTAGTGATCAGGGCACTGGGAGACTGGCTGGCTGGTCTCCGTCTCTGCTGCCTATAGAACTTCCACCTCTGTTATATATCAGGGCTGCTCTCCTGTTATGATTCCAATACTCTGGTCTGGGGATATCTTATAGCAAGGACCTGAGTACTGGAACGTAATGCTTGGAAAGGGAGTGGGAACGGGAATAGCCCCTGGCGCCCTATCTCCGTTGTCTCGCCCGTGCTGTCAGAAATCTCTTGCGAGACTATGGTTGCTTGGGCCCATGGCAGCCGCGTTTGAAGGGCGGATTACGTCTGCCCAACTCCGATGCCCCCTCAGGTCTTAATGGGAGACAAAGAGAAATCCGAGACAGGGTGATAACAAGGGGCCCTCTACTAAACAACAAAGCCGGGGGCTCAAAACTAACTTTAAACTAGAGTATGTGCGGAAAACCGCCAGGGAAAAGGACAACCAAAATACCCACTTGTCCACTCTTCTACCCGGCATCGGCGAGTTCCGGAGAGGAGTGTGGGAGCGTAAACCTCCGCAAATGCACCAACACAGAATACAAAATAAAGCGGCCTAGGCCGCAGCACGCGGCAGAGCCGCCACTCACGAAAACCACACGAGATCCTCTAGCGACTGTTGCGGGTAAATGAGGACTGGAAGACTCCTTGGGAAGAGATGACAACACTAAGATTCAGGAACTCTGAGGACAGGAATGACCGGACACAGCAGAACTGGAACAGACGTCAGCAAACCAAAGCAGCATGCAGGAAGCTATTACCGGCGTCTGTGTGAAGCACTGAGAAGGTATTTAGCAGGGAGTCCTTCAATCAGAAGTTCAGAGCCTGATTAGCACAATGCCGTGCAGCTGCCTTGCTGCACGACCAGAAGACAAGTGTGTGTGTGTAGTTCACTTGATTGACCCTGCAAGGGGAGCGCAGTCCATCCGTGGCGTCCCCGTTGCTAGGGTCCAGGCGGCTCAGCGCGCCCGGCGTCCTAGCGTTGCTAGGGAGCCGGCGGCTAGCACGCTCGGCGTCCCTAGTTGCTAGGCGCCGGGCCGCGAGGACATCGCGGACCACGGCGCCTAACACCTGTGTGTTCTCTTCCTCTCCTACCTCACACTGGAACTGGCCGCCCAGAGAACGAGAGGGCAGCGGCTGACATCAGAGAGGGTGCAGCAATCTGTGTGGGCAGAGCCCCTCACAGCAAGGTGTCCTTATGCTGTGCCCCGTGTAATCACTGTGATCCATACAGACTCACCCTGGTATGCTCTCTATTATTTATTTTTTTACACTGCGGCATGCTCGAGGGAAGGGAGCAGGCACCACCCCACCGCCACTACTCCTCCGCCAGCATCACTGCCGAGCCGGTCAGTGTTCCGGCGGCAATGAGCAGTAGGCAGCCACCAGCAACAACAGTCAGGAAGCTGTTACTCCCGGCAGCAGTAGCGTCAAGCTGCAATTCAGCCAGCGGCACGATGATCCGGGAGACAGTGGCAGCACAGGGAAGCAGTACCCCCTCCAATCGCAGCACCAACTAGGAGACTGAGGCAGCAACCTGCCCCCAGCAGCAGCACCACCCTGATGATAGGTAAGATGCATTTTGGTGTCACAAGAAGGTGGCCGGAGTAGTGGCTGGCTGTGGTCACACCCCGGGGAAAAGTGATAGTGATTTCAGTGTTCCCTTGCGCGAGGATTGGATGTGTAGATGTATGGAGGCTATGTATGTATAGATGTGAGCGGCAGTGTGCGGATGTATGAGAGCGGCAGTGTGCGGATGTATGAGAGCGGCAATGTACGGCTGTATAACTGCGTCGGTGTGCGGCTGTATGAGTGCGATGGTGTGCGGCTGTATGCGTGCGGCGGTGTGCGGCTGTAAGAGTGCGGCTGTAAGAGTGCGGCTGTAAGAGTGCGGCTGTAAGAGTGCGGGGTTGTACGGATGTATGAGAGCGGGGTTGTACGGATGTATGAGAGCGGGGTTGTACGGATGTATGAGAGCGGCAGTGTATGAATGTATGAGAGCAACAGTGTACAGTTGTGTGAGAGCGGCAGTGTGCGGATGTATGAGAGTGGCGGTGTACGGATGTATGAGAGCGGCAGTGTATGGATGGCAGCGTCATAGGGAGGGATGTCGGAATGCTGTTATAGGGTTCCTAATACAAAATGCCACGTTGGGCTTGATGGGCAGGTAGTGCGGCAAGCACACCCAAATTGGCATCTGACGTCGCCTGCAGTCCACACTGTTGTGAGGAGTCAGAGTTAATTTTGACTGTGTAGTGTACTCACAGAGGACCTACCGCCCGTCCCCTCCTCGCATCTGAGCAGCAGGTCAGGCTCTTATTTTCTTTTTAATCAGGAGAGGCCGAGTGAACTGTGAGCAGGGGGGCAGAGCTACATGGGACCCAGAGGGGCTGCTGTGCTGTCAGAGAGGGAGAGGAAGAGAGAGATGAAGCTACTGCAGATCCCCAGCTGATTGTGAGGTGCCGGGTTGAAGGGTGATGTGATCACCCTTCTCCCTCGCTGCCGCTGGGGACCGCATCTAGGCTTCCTCCATCGAGGGCATGCGGCGCAGCAGTGGGCAGCGTGTAATGAGTTTGTCTGACTCATTATACTGCTGCCTGTTGTGGACACCTCCGTCCGTACGGACTGGTGTACATGCCCAGCACAGAGGTGACAGTGTTGGTGGAAGTGCTGCCCAGTTCTGACCCTGCAGGCCTCCCTGATCTGACTGCGGCCGCTGCTACTGCTGCGGCCCGAAACCCCTGCCGGTCCCCTCCATAGACTTCTGCCTGTCCAGCGCTGAGGTACTAGGGGTATCCCAGCTGCGGGAAGGGTATGTCTCTGGCTTTCTCTCCGGCAGGGGAAGGTGACAGCGGCGGAGGAAGTGTTGCCCACCTCAGACACTGCAGGCCTCCCCGATCCAGCTGCGGCCACAGCTGATGCTGCCAGAACCCCCTGCTGGTCTCCTTTGTTGACTGCCGCATGGCCAGTGCTGAAGTACTGGGGGTAGGCCAGCTACGGGAAGAGTGTCTCTGCCTCGGGCTCTCTCTCTCTGTCAGGGGAAGGAAGGGCTGATTCTCTGGCACAACAGGGAGGGCTAGGCTGCAGGAACACAGCACTGGAAGAAACAGGAGGCCGAACTCATGACCAAAAAGTGAGCAGTGCAGTGATCAGCCCCCTAGTCTTTCCCTCTCTCTGGGTGCAGAGCTGTATTCTACAGAGAGAGCTGGGATGGGAAGAAGGGGAACGGCACCTGACGCACACATACACGCGCGGCACCTGACACACACATACACGCGCAACACCTGACACACACACATACACGTGCGGCACCTGACACACACACACGTAGCATCAGACACAATAAAATAAACATGCAGCACCTGACCCACACATACACGCGCAACACCTGACACACACACATACACGTGCGGCACCTGACACACACACACGTAGCATCAGACACAATAAAATAAACATGCAGCACCTGACCCACACATACACGCGCAACACCTGACACACACACATATACACGCGCAACACCTGACACACACACATACACGTGCGGCACCTGACACACACACACGTAGCATCAGACACAATAAAATAAACATGCAGCACCTGACACATGCATATACACGCAGCACCTGACACATGCATATACACGCAGCACCTGACACATGCATATACACGCAGCACCTGACACATGCATATACACGCAGCACCTGACACATACATATACACGCACACCATCAGACACACACATACACATGCAGTGCCTTACTCACACACACATAGACACGTGCAGCACCTGAGGCACACACATGTACACGCGCAGCACCTGACGCACACTCATGTACACGCGCAGCACCTGACGCACACTCATGTACACGCGCAGCACCTAATGCACACTCATGTACACGCGCAGCACCTGACGCACACTCATGTACACGCGCATCACCTGACACAGACATACGTATTCATGCACAGCACCAGACATACACTTGTACACACGCAGAGCACCTGATACTCGCACACATATACACCCGCAACACCTGACACACACACACACACACACGTGCGGCAGCTGACGCATACACACGCACCATCAGACACACTCATATATACACGCAGCACCTGACACACACATACACACAGGAGCTGACACACACATACACAGGCAGCACCTGACACACACACACATATACACGCGCAGCACCTGACACCACGTACTCACACGTACAAGCAATGCATTTCACGCCTACCTCCAGCCTCAGTTACAGGCTGCTGCCGCCTACCCCCCTCCCTGCATCAGCTGCAAAGGCAGCAAAATATTTTGACCAAAGTCTAAAGGCCCGTACACATTAAACGATGTCGCTCTGTGAGCTACATCGTCTAATGTTTCCCCTCCCGGGCCGTCCAGCGGCCGACTGTACACACTGAGCGATATGACCGCTCTTATCGCTCAGTGACGTCACGCCCCCGCCAGCCCTGCATGAAGGTCGTGGACGACAGTCCACATCCTTCCTGCATGCCCTACCGACAGCGAAGATTGTTGCCGACCCGCGGGGCCGCGCATCGTTTGTCGCTGGCTGCATACACACTTAACGATAAAATGAGCGACGTCGCTCATTAAATCGTTAAGTGTGTACGGACCTTAAACAATTTGGTTTGGTTAATAAAATAATTTTGCACAGAACAGTGATGTTATACGAACATTTTCATTAAACATTTAAAAAATCAAATGTTTATTCTTTAAGTGAAATTTTACATTTCTGAATAAAAAAAATAAATTTAAAAAAAGCGATGAAATTCCATAGACAAAAAACCTTACGGTTTCACATGTCCCATTAAGGCTTCTTAGACATGATCGAAATTTCAGAAGCCTGTTGTAACTCTTCCACTCAAACTCCAAAAAGCAATGAAATTCCGATCATTAAGGCTGACGCCTTAATGGACGTGTTCCTTGCGCAATACAGATATGGTATGCCATCACAGCCTGTGGGTAAGTGCAGATTCAGCACTCTCACAGAGTGAGATTGCTGTCACTCACACAATGGTGGAGCTGCTAATTCACAGATTTGTGTGCTCATTGGAATACACACATGCAGTCTATGCAACTGAAGGTCTGAGCGGAAGACAAAGCTGCTCAGATGAGGTAAGAGTGTTGTTGATTGGAGGGAGGAGAGCGGTGTGGATGGGGGAACAGAAGTGTGTGGATAGAGGGAACACTAAGCAGCACTAATGGGGGGGACAGAGAAACACAGGGGGTAATTCAGACCGCAGCAGCAGCAGCAGCAGCAGCGATTGCAGTCTGAATTAGTTTGTGAGGTGCGCACGTGCAATGGCCGCACTGCGCGTGCGTACCCCAGGAGCCCAGTGAGATGCTATTACCCTGCCTGATTGATAGGCAGAGGTGGTTGCGGGGAAGGAGGGGGGCGTGCAAACAGCGTTAGAATGCCATTGGCAGGGCATGGTCTGCACAACGGAGGCGTTTCCGGACCACTGGGGGGTGGGCTGTGGCGGTTATCCCCTGCCAAGAGCGCAGGATCCACTAAATTTACCTTCAGGATGTCAGCTACATGAATAGGGTAAGAGTGGTGTGGATGGGGGGTAGATTAAGCAGCAAGTATGGGAAGGGAGACAGAGCGGTGCAGATGCGGGAAATGGTGCAGATGGGTTGAAAACACTGGCATGGATGGGTAGAAAACTGGTGCAGATGGGAGAGAAGACAGTGTGCCATGTACTGGAGGAGGCAGAGTGACGTTGAAGAAGGAAACACTGAGCAGCACAGAGAGAAGGAAACGGTGGTACAGACAATGCACAGGTGGGGAAAGACAGATGGTACAGATAAGTTAGTACAGACTAGCACAGATGGGAGAACACAGCAGTAGGGATTGGGGAAGACCGGGCAGCATGGGGGTGTATAGGGGAAGTAAGTGTAGATGCATAGACCGTAGATGGGGTATTATAGTTTAGCAATTAACCAAGATGTTTGAGGGAGCTAAATGTGTATACTAAGTGAGATGGATGTATGGAGTTAGAAGGATGTTGTAACAAGGTGGCTTTGTTGTGTTGACTGAATGGGATGGTTGTGGGCACTGTGTGGGATGGGAGCACCACAAAACTGCTCAGACCTTCAGTTGCATAGACTGCATGTGTGTATTCCAATGAGCACACAAATCTGTGAATTAGCAGCTCCACCATTGTGTGAGTGACAGCAATCTCACTCTGTGAGAGTGCTGAATCTGCACTTACCCACAGGCTGTGATGGCATACCATATCTGTATTGCGCAAGGAACACGTCCATTAAGGCGTCAGCCTTAATGATCGGAATTTCATTGCTTTTTGGAGTTTGAGTGGAAGAGTTACAACAGGTTTCTGAAATTTCGATCATGTCTAAGAAGCCTTAATGGGACATGTGAAACCGTAAGGTTTTTTGTCTATGGAATATATATATATATCACAAACATATATGATTCATACATATATCACACACACATACATGGTACATACATGAGAAAGACCTGGGATGGTGATGAGGCCAGGGCCCCCTGCTGATGTTGCGTTGAGGAAGGCAGTGTTCCAGGGCGGATGCCAGTCGGGGAGAGCGCCGCGCAGCCCGGGAAAAATACTGCTGAGGAGCTACATCTGGAAGAGCCCCTGGGAGGGAGAGTGCCAGTGCCACATGCCCCATCCTGCGCGGCAGACTCTGCAGGCCTGCACATGGGAAGGGAGGTCTCTGGCCACACATACTCACCCTTCTGCTGAAGCCCCGCTGCTGTCCCCATCAGCGATCTCCAGCGGGGAGCGGGGCCAGGATGAACCTCAACCTGTGAGAACTATCTTCATGATCAAGAGATCTCATATGCAAGATAAGTATGTGTTGGGATAGGGCTGGGGAGGAAGGCTGCTCGGGCACACCCCCGTCAAGTTAAGGAGATTTAACTGAGGAAGCACAAGGGAACTCTCGTCTGGGGACAACAACTGCAGGGAGACCACATCTTTTCAGATGAACATGGGAGGGCAGAAGGCTGCCTAATACTGAAGCACCCTCAGACATTAAACCATATGCAACAACTATTGCAAGCATTCCTGGGGGAAGGTCTGCAGCAGACGGATTTGCATACGGTGATGTCATCCAAGCAGTGGGCCAAAGTTGGCTGGAACCCTCATCTGTATATGAAAAGGGGCATGCAGGGCATGGCGGCCTTTTGCGGTGCTTGGATAACCTCAAGTTTGCATTAAACACCCCCACCCTCCTTCGGTGTGGGGCTCATGTTGGCCATGCCCAAGCCCCTGAAGCATTCAAGCTGATTTCTTGCAGCAGCTGGGCACTGTAACAGCTTCAGAGCTGCTCTACAAGACAAGTAAAAGGGTGTGGGCCCTGCAGCACCACCTGTAGTTTGCATACACACATATATAGGACAGCATCTCTTATATGCCCCAGGGTCAATAAAATAGTATCCTTGTCTAGGCTATCCATCCCCTCAGATAAGGTATTTGTCCATGCCGCTACAGCACTACACACCCAGGCCGACGCAATTGCCGGTCTGAGTAAGGTACCTGAATGTGTATAAATGGACTTCAGGGTAATCTCCTGTTTGCGGTCAGCACACTCTTTGAGGGTAGCCGTATCCTGGGACGGGAGGGCTACCTTCTTGGATAAGCGTGTTAATGCTTTGTCCACCCTAGGGGAGGATTCCCATCGTAACCTATCCGTTGATGGGAAAGGATACGCCATAAGAATCCTTTTGGAAATCTGCAGTCTTTTATCTGGAGATTCCCAAGCTTTTTCACATAACTCGTTCAGCTCGTGTGAGGGGGGAAAGGTTACCTCAGGCTTCTTTCCCTTGTACATATGTACCCTCTTGTCAGCGACAGGGGGTTCCTCTGTGATGTGCAAAACATCTTTTATTGCCATAATCATAAATCGAATGGATTTTGCCAATTTTGGCTGTAACTTTGCATCATCGTAATCGACACTGGAGTCAGAATCCGTGTCGGTATCTGTGTCAACAATCTGGGATAGTGGGCGCTTATGAGACCCTGACAGTCCCTGCAACATAGGATAAGGCATGGGTTTAAATCCTGACTGTCCCAAAGCTTCTGCCTTGTCTAATCTTTTGTGCAATGAGTTTACACTAGCATTTAAAACATTCCACATATCCATCCAATCAGCTGTCGGCGGAGACACCACATTCATTTGCTCCCGCTCCTCTCTAATATAGCCTTCTTCCTCAGACATGTCGACACACGTGTACCGACACACTACACACACAGGGAATGCTTTTTCTGAAGACAGTTTCCCCACAAGGCCCTTTGGAGAGACAGAGAGAGAGTATGCCAGCACACCCCCCAGCGCTATATAACCCAGGAATAAAACAGTAACTTAATGTTTGCCCAGTAGTGCTGCTGTATGTAATTTGCGAATTATGTGCCCCCCCCCCCCCCTCTTTTCAACCCTCTTGTCTAACGTGGTATAAGCAGGGTAGAGTCCGGGGAGCTTCCTCTCAGCGGTGCTGTGGAGAAAAAATGGCGCTGGTGAGTGCTGAGGGAGAAGCCCCGCCCCCTCGGAGGCGGGCTTCTGTCCCGCTTAAACTGTAAAATTGGTGGGGGCTTATACATATATAAAGTGCCCAGCTGTATATATGTTATATTTTTGCGAAAGAGGTTTATATTGCTGCCCAGGGCGCCCCCCCTGCGCCCTGCACCCTTACAGTGACCGGAGTATGTGAGGTGTATGGGAGCAAAGGCGCACAGCTGCAGTGCTGTGCGTTACCTCAGTGAAGATCATGAAGTCTTCTGCCGCCTCTGAAGTCTTCTTTTCTTCTCATACTCACCCGGCTTCTATCTTCCGGCTCTGCGAGGGGGACGGCGGCGCGGCTCTGGGACGGACGGCGAGGGTGAGATCCTGCGTACCAATCCCACTGGAGCTAATGGTGTCCAGTAGCCTAAGAAGCAGGACCTTGCAACTCAGATAGTAGGGCTGCTTCTCTCCCCTCAGTCCCTCGATGAGGGAGTCTGTTGCCAGTAGTGCTCCCTGAAAATTAAAAACCTAACAAAATACTTTCTGTCAGAAAGCTCAGGAGAGCTCCTGAAAAGCACCCAGTCTCCACTGGGTACAGTATCAAACTGAGGTCTGGAGGAGGGGCATAGAGGGAGGAGCCAGTGCACACCCAGAACTAAAGTCTTTCTTAAAGTGCCCATGTCTCCTGCGGAGCCCGTCTATCCCCATGGTCCTTACGGAGTCCCCAGCATCCTCTAGGACGTTAGAGAAAATAGGATTTTAATACCTACCGGTAAATCCTTTTCTCTTAGTCCGTAGAGGATGCTGGGCACCCGTCCCAGTGCGTACTGTGTCTGCAGTTATTAAATGGCCCTTAACTCCAGAACATTTATGTGGAGATGAAAACATCCAAGGAAGACTTGACCATCTTCCTTGGATGTTTTCCCCCTGTGTGACTGCTCTCCAGCCTCGGAGGGTTGTATCCGTGGTCCCTAGGATCCCGTCCTGGATCCCGAACCATCGCCCCTCTAGGTGGTGAGAACTGTGCAGCCACCAATGGAGTGAGATTCTGGTCTTGGAAGACAGGATTATCCTCCGGTGCATGTGTAGGTGGGATCCGGACCACTTGTCCAACAGGTCCCACTGGAACACTCTGGCATGGAACCTGCCAAACTGAATGGCCTCGTAGGCCGCAACCATCTTCCCCAGCAACTGAATGCATTGATGGATTAACACTCTTGCTGGTTTCAGAATTTGTTTGACCAGACTCTGGATCTCCAGAGCCTTTCCACTAGAAGAAAACCTCTTCTGTGTCCAGTATCACTCCCAAAAACAACAACCGCGTCATTGGGACCAACTGCGATTTTGGCAAGTTTAGGAGCCAACCATGTTGTTGAAGAACTGTCAGGGAGAGTAGATGTTTTGCACCAACTGGTCCCTGGATCTCGCCTTTATCAGGAGATCATCCAAGTACGGGATAATTGTGACTCCTTGCTTGTGAAGGAGGACCATCATTTCCGCCATCACCCTGGTGAAAATCCTCGGAGCCGTGGACAGACCAAACGGCAACGTCTGAAATTGGTAATGACAATCCTGAATTGCAAACCTCAGGTAGCTTGATGCAGTGGCTAAATGGGAACATATAAGTAGGCATCCTTTATGTCTACCAAAACCATGAAATCTCCTTTATCCCCCGGACTGGAGATCACTACCCTGAGAGATTCCATCTTGAAATTGAATTTCTTTAGGTAGAAATTAAGGGATTTCAGATTTAAGATTGGTCTGACTGAGCCGTCCGGCTTCTGGACCACGAAGAGGCTTGAATAAAAACCTTCTCCCTGCTGACTAAGGCTGATTTGAACAATCGGTGAGGGGGAACGTCTTGAAACCCCAGTTTGTACCCTTGGGACACTATTTGTAAAACCCACGAGTCCAGGTCCGAATGAATCTAGAACTGACTGAAGAGTTTTAGACGTGCCCCCCACTGGTGCGGGCTCCTGCAAGAGAGCCCCAGCGTCATGCAGTGGATTTGGCAGAAGCAGAGGACGATCTCTGCTCCTGCGATCTTGAAGAGGCTACAGACCTCTTCCCTCTTTTCCTTCCTCTACCTGCAAAGAAAGGGGAATCTTAACTTCTTGCATATCTATTGGGCCGAAATGACTGCGTCAGATAATGATGCGTCTTCAACCGTTGAGAGGGAACATAGGGCAAGAAGGATGACTTACCTGCGGGAGCTGCCGAGATCAAATTAACTAGGCCGTCGCCAAACAAGGCTTCACCTTCATAGGGAAGAGACTCCCTTTCTTCTTGGAGTCAGCATCAGCATTCCCTTGGTGAATCCACAATGCCCTCCTATCCGAGACTGCCATGAAATTGGCCCGTGAGCACTTGTGCCCGGTGTAGGATTTTTAAATATGTGTAGTTTACTGTATGCAAGGGTTTAAAACCTTTTAGGAACTGAGATCTAAAGTGTATTACATGTAGTTTAAAAAAAACAAAAAAGGTTTATTTTATGGCAGTAGTTTCCAAACTGGGGTTCTTGCACTGGTAGCATAGTTTGGTGGTCCAGGACCAATTAAAATTATTTATACTTTATTAAATTGGCAAAACCATTCCCTCACAACATAACTGAACCTGAGGATGACATGCTATAAACACAATTTACTTAATTTTATATTTTTTTCTGAATTTCTCAATAAAAAAAACTTTGGCCTAGGGGTGCCGTGAAACAAATTTTGATACTCTAGGGCAGGGGTGTCAAACCCATGGGCCGCATGCCGCCCCCAATGCATCCTTTTGTGGCCCACAGGCCGGGGTCCGACAGGGGTCCTTTTGTGGCCCGATCACCTTGCTTAGAGCGAGGGCAGGAGAGTGCAGCCAGAGTCTTTGCTTTCTATGTGCGGCACCATCTTCCCGAAGAGATCACCGGGAAGATAGTGCCCCTTCCACTGGCTACAGCACAGGTATACTGGGGTGGGGTAGCAAACTGGGGGCCCCAATGGGCCCCTCCAGCAGTCCCTCTACCAAAACACGTCTTTTGGTGGTTTTGCGGTGTTGTTATAACTACATGGTGACGATACTGTAGCACAGAGATTTTCAACCATTTACAACTCACGTCACACAGAACAAGATTTAAATATTGACAAGGCACACTGAAATATAATGGTGATGCATGGTGCAGTATCGTGTCCTAGGATGTCATGTCGCAGCTTCTCCATAGGTAACGCCTGAACAGGCCCGGTGACAGGGGGGACAAAGGGGACACTTGTTCAGGGCTCCAAGTATTAAGAACAGAAATAATGGGGCCACAGTGCCAATATTGCTTTTTAAAGTGTATCCACCAACTGCTCAATTTAAGCAGGAAAACAATTAACAGGCCAACTAAACCCTCCCCCCTCCTTTTACCCCATCACTTTGTCCAGTCCCTGTGGTCCATACTTATTTCCATTATTATGCATGTTGCTGTGCTGGCCCTTTTCTGAATGTCCCTGCCACCGCCACCGAAGAGCTGGATAGCCCAGTATGAAAACCACCTGCCGGCCTCACTGACGGTCCGAGTCAAAGGCTCCATTTTTTTTAAAGATCCCTCTGCCAAGTTAAGGGGGGGTTGAGGGGGCCCCAGAGATATCAGTGCACTGGGCCCCGAGATTTCTGTTGCTGGCCCTGACCCTCAGGGGCGTATCTACCCCTTGGCCAGGATGGCACTTGCCAGGGGCACCATCCAGCTGTGCCAACCGTGGCTAAGGGATAGAGTTCTGCAGTCTCGAAAGGGCGCTATGGCAATCAGCGTGGGACTGACCAATTAGACGGTGAGGGAAGGATACTGAAATTGTCCCAACCCTGTTACAGTTTGAAACGTTCCTCAACTGCTGTCCACTGCTTCACTCCTAGCTCTGCCCCTTTGAAATTATTAATCCCTACCCCCCGGTAGGCGGAGTTCTCCAGGCCCATACTCAGGAGTCACCACTGCTGTATATTATGTGCCGGTTGTAGAGGCAGAGCGGGGAACATCAGAGAACGCCACAAATTACACAGTGGGCAAGGAGATGGCTGGAGACAGCTGCACAGCCATGCCTTGCAAGTTCGAGAGAGCTGTTGAATTTCAGCACTTCAAGTCAGAGCCTGCCCCCTGCTGCCCCTGCTGCCCAATTTGTGCATGTGTGCTATCAGTGTGTGTGTGGGGGGGGTGGAGGATGTGTGTGACTGTGAGGGAGCTGTCAGTGTCAGTGGGGAGAGGAGCAGGAGGGAGTTGTCAGTGTGTGGAAGTGATGAGAGTTGTCAGTACTGGGGAAATGTGTGTGTGTGTGTGTGTGTGTGTACTAGATTTAGGAGTGTGTGTTTGTGAGAGGTTTCAGTTGGGGAATTAGAGTTCATACAGTAATTAAATGTTTTCATATTGAGAACTACATCTCCCAGCATATACAGTGTGCTGGGGATGCTAACAAGCTTTATTTAAAAGTTTAAAAAACATTGCTTTTATGACTGCAATGGTTAAAAAGGGAGAGCTATAAATCAATTTATCAGTGAATGATCGCAGTTTGAGCTGTTACATTTTACTGAACCACCTATCCCTCCACACTCACTACCTGTCCTCAGGATACATTTACCATCCCGGCAGACGGTATACCGGCGGTCATTTGACCGATGTTGGAATCCTGACACCACTTGGGAGACTGGTGCCGGCACACAGACAGCCAACATCCCGAAGGCGAGTATTGGAGGGAGGGTTAGGACCGGGGGAGCGGGTGTTAGGGAAGGCACTAGGAGGGGGGGGGGGGTTAGTCCTAGCTGCCACCCCCTGAGGGTTAGCCCTATCCGCCACCCCCCCAGAGGGTTAGGATTAGGTATCATGTGACTGCTGGAATCCCGAGCGCCGGATGCCATACCCAACCCCCTTTACTTTTTCAGGCATTTCTATCTCTCCTCTCTCTATGGTGTTCCGATTGCCCACTTTCCCTTGTGCTTTTCTCTCTCTCTCCTTTGTTTAGAGCATCAGTTTCTGTAGTCCACTTTATCCTTATTTTTTCCAGTGTTTCACTATCTCTCTGATGTAATGAGGATGTATGGTCTAGAGGGATCAGTAATGCATTGTACTGTATAGAGGCGTCAGGGATGTAGCGTAGGGTATAGAGGCGTCAGGGATGTAGCGTAGGTTATAGAGGCATCAGGAATGTAGCGTAGGGAATAGAGGCATCAGGGATGTAGCGTAGGGTATAGAGGCGTCAGGGATGTAGCATAGGGAATAGAGGCGTCAGGGATGTAGCGTAGGGAATAGAGGCGTCAGGGATTTAGCTTAGGGAATATAGGCATCAGGGATGTACTAGCAGGTATATAGAGGTCAGTGTACTGTATAGAGGGGTCAGTAATGCAGTGATGGTTATAGAAAGGTCAGTGATGTAGTGTAGGGTATAGAGGGGTCAGTTATGTAGTGTGGGGTAAAGAGGGGTCAGTAAAGATACTAAGCTGAAGTACTTAGAACACTTCTTGAATTAAGACACAACCTGCAAGAAAAAGTATGCAATATGGGTGAAAAGGCAAATGTCAGAGGTCTGATACAAGTAACCAGCTCCACACCTTGCACCACATAGCGTTATGTTAAACTGGGATATGTTCTTTTTTGGTGTGTGTGTGTGTGTATGTGTGTGTGGGGGGGGGGGGTGCCAAAGGAAATTTTTGCCATTGGCTCCTTTGGTCTAGAACCAGCCCTGATCACAAAATATTTTTGTCTAAGCAGACTGGACACTGATCAGCGTTGGCTCATTCTCAGCCCCCCGCCCAGCCTCTGCTGCCAACAGACTGCTATTAGCTAGTTAACCTTCTGCCTTCCCTATCTATGACACAGACTGCTGCTAATGCTACCAGACTGTTCCCAGTGGCTTCACACCAACAGTGAATCCCAGCCGATGATGTAGGGCAGCGTGTGGGGGAGGGGGTCAGTTGCTGTGGCTCCAACATGGTAACCGCCAATGGACTGCAATGCTTTATCGAAAGGGGGGGTGCCAGACCCTTACTTTGCCAGGGGCGCTTGGACCCCTAGCTACACCTCTGTTGACCCTAACCGATACCCCTAAACTAACCATAATTCCTGCAGTAAAAATCCATGTTTCTATGTATATAGGGGGGCATTCCGAGTTGATCGCATGCTGCCGTTGTTCGCTGCGTAGCAATCAGTTGAAAAAAAATGGCTAATCTGTGCATGCGCATGCTCCGTAATGTGCATGCGCATCGTACGGGTACAAAGTCCATTGTGGTTTTGCACTAGTTCTAGCGATTATTCCAATCACAGAACAGGCCACAAGGAGATTGACAGAAAGAGGGCGTTTCTGGGTGGCAACTGACCGTTTTCAGGGAGTGCTTGGAAAAATGCAGGCGTGGCAGAAGAAATGCAGACGTGGCTGGGCATTCGCTGGATGGGTGTGTGACATCAAAAGCCGTCCCTCGGTTGTTAGAATCAACGCACACGAAGTGTAACTACATAAGGTCCATGGCTCTAAGAGTTTATCTTGTGTATCCTTTATTCTTAGTCATGGTCAGATAAGATTAGAAAATACCATTTAAGTGGAAATTTCCTGTTAGCTGTTTTTCAGTTTGCTCAACTGTCTGATTAACTGGTCCTAAAAAAGGACCAAAGGAGCTAAATTGCCCTGTGATCTAGCTAAATTGCCCCAGTTAAAAAAAAAAAAAACTAAGATGCTGTAATTCCTGGATGTTTCCTTACTGCATCAACAGGAAGTGACAAGAAACAATGTAATGTGGAACCGTACAGCAGAAGGGATTGCGGCTACCCCACAATAAGTGCAGCGGAATGTAAGAAGAGGAATTGTTGCTTTGACTGCAGTATTCCCGGGGTTAACTGGTGTTTCTTCAAGTCACAAGGTATGGAGCTGCTGTATAGTTACTCGCAAGTCAGTAGTTGTATGATGCTCACACCTGTTAAACTGGATACACACAGAATGCCCTACACAGGGGGTGAAATGAGCGCCCCACCCCCGTACGCTCAGCACACATCACGCTGTGCTGAGCGGGGGCAGAGATGTGTGCTGAGCAGTTCGCTCAGCACACATCTCTCCCCAAAATCGGGCCGTGAATACGGACCTTTAAACTGGATCCACACTTAGATTATCTGTCCAATTTTTTTTTTCTAGTTGAAACAAAATTATGCTAATATGTGGCAGCAAATGACAATTGACCATTTGCTCACAAACACTGGAAAACATCCAAAAATGGTCATTTAGATAAATTGGTTAAATCCATTTCATTTAGCTAATTTATCCAAACTACCTTTATTGTATCTCTGTGGGTGAATGATGTGTGGGTCAGTGTTGAGGGTGGTGGAGGAGATGGGTAATAGGCACAGCAGGGTGTGGACAGTCAAATAGTGTGCTTAGAGGTTCAGAGTCATTGTATGAGACTCTGGCAACAGTGACTTGATGAGTCTGGTGTCCATAGGGTGGGACGCATTAACCTTTTTATGCTATTGAAATAGTTCTCCTCCTGACCGACGCAGTTCCTTGCTCCGAGGTTGGTGTATTGTCCTGTTGCAGCGCCTCTCCACTGTGGTCACAGTGAGCTGTGTGGTGTTGCTGGCGCATGCCAATCTCCCCCCAACCTCCCTCTTGCATTTCAGACCTACGTACGCATGATGGGATCTTGTATGATATGCGCGTGTGCTGTAGAGATGAAAGTGGGGGTGAGGAGGCAGATCGTGAGATGGGGAAACTTTGTGGACTGTTAGCGAAGGGGAGCACTGGGCAATCTGAGTTGCAAAGAGGGCAGCAGAAGAGGTTATTGCATGTGCACTGGTGACAGGTCCATCCTTGGTGGCCAGCCTCAGTGGTAAAGGTGTACATGAGCTAGTGTCCCTTGGCCAGCCATGTACCATGGCCACCTCCCTACCTCCTATATATTCTCCCTGATCTGTCACTTTGTTACGGTCTGCTGCTGGCACTGGTGTATCGTCCTGCAGATGCCGTCTCCGCCCATTGCTGTGACTTCCCCCAGAGTTAGCCACACAGAGTGACAGATCTGGGAAAATATATAGGAGATCATTACTTTCACTTGCAGCCTACCTTATTTTTTGCAGCCTAGCATGCTCCTGACCCCTTCTCTCACTAATACTTATACAACATTCATGAACTCATCTTAAGGTTTCTTTATTATTCAGTCACACTGTCTTGGATCCAAACCATTTCCTGTGGCATTGCAGTCAAACAATTGAGCTATTTACCCTTGCATAGAAAGGTATAATCTAAGCTAGAGAATTCTATTTGGAGCTCACCTTGTACTTTGTGAAGAAATAATCAGCTTTGTGGCTGAGCAGATATATGGAGTGTGTGGCTGCACACTGCATTGATCTGCTGAGTTGCAATGCTAATAATTTTTTTTTTTGCAAAGTACCAATAGCTTCATTGTGAAGGTGGAAAGAAGGGTGTTACGGCATGGAATGTACAAACTGCGAGACCCTGCTGGTAGCGCCTTTGTCTATTTAGTAGGAAGGGCACGTAACAGCCGGGGGGCAATGGAGGAAGCCCCTTTAGGGCTGGAGCCCGGCGGCAACTGACTCCGTTGTCTCTGGCAGTTCCGCCCCTGGACTAGAGGAATGGTCAAGAACATGGCAACAATTAATGCCAAAAAATGCAAAATCATACACGTCTCAAAAATGCAAAGGCTAACTATAATATTAAGGGCATTATAATGGCAAGAGGAAAGCTATCTAAGTATTACTATTTCAGGTGAGCAATGTAACAAAGCAATAGGAAAGGCAAGTCAGATGCTTGTTTGCATAGGTTAAAGAACCAGTAGCAGAAAAAAGTAATACAGGTTGAGTATCCCATATCCAAATATTCCGAAATACGGAATATTCCGAAATACGGACTTTTTTGAGTGAGACTGAGATAGCGAAACCTTTGTGTTTTGATGGCTCAGTGTACACAAACTTTGTTTAATACTCAAAGTTATTAAAAATATTGTATTAAATGAACTTCAGACTGTGTGTATAAGGTGTATATAAAACATAAATGAATTCTGTGAATGTACACACACTTTGTTTAATGCACAAAGTTATAAAAAATATTGGCTAAAATGACCTTCAGGCTGTGTGTATAAGGTGTATATGAAACATAAATGCCTTCTGTGCTTAGATTTAGGTCCCATCACCATAATATCTCGTTATGGTATGCAATTATTCCAAAATACAGAAAAATCCGATATCCAAAATTCCTCTGGTCCCAAGCATTTTGGATAAGGGATACTCAACCTGTAATGCCACTGTATAGGTCCTTGGTACAGCCACATTTAGAATCCTGTGTTCAGTTCCAGAAGCCATATCTCCAGAAGGCTGTAAATACATTAGGGCAACTAAAATTGTGCATGGCCTACATCACAAAACTTACCTGGAAATACTAAAAAATGTTGATGTGTATAGTTTGGAGAAGGGAAGAGGGAACATACAGTAATAGAAACATTTAAATATATAGGGAGGAATGTAATAGGGTGTGAGAATCAGAAAGTGAGAGATTTTGTGTTTTTTCCTGTTGTTTTTTTTTTTGTTTGTTTGATTGTTTGTTTTTAAAGTGGCAATCCTTTACATGGCAAAACCAGGTTGATATTTGCCATGTAAAGGATTGCCACCGTGGGCATGTGTAGAAGGGGCACTGCTACTGTTGGCATTATGTGTGTAAGCTGCACTGATATGGTGGTTATGTGTATAAAGGGCACTGCGACTGTGGGTATTATTATTATTATTATATGCGGTGTAATGACAATAAGATAGTGCTACTGTGTGGCGTATTTTGATTTGGGGTGCTATTACTTCCACACCGAAGAGCTGATTTTTTTGGTATTTTCACCAGGCATGTCAATGGCCATATTCCTCCCACGGACAACAGGTGTCTCCCCGGGTGCCTGACTTAAACAAACCACCTCACCATCAGAATCCTCCTGGTCAATTTCCTCCCCAGCGCCAGCAACACCCATATCCTCCTCATCCTGGTGTACTTCAACACTGACATCTTCAATCTGACTATCAGGAACTGGACTGCGGGTGCTCCTTCCAGCACTTGCAGGGGGCGTGCAAATGGTGGAAGGCGCATGCTCTTCACGTCCAGTGTTGGGAAGGTCAGGCATCGCAACCGACACAATTGTACTCTCCTTGTGGATTTGGGATTTCGAAGAACGCACAGTTCTTTGCTGTGCTTTTGCCAGCTTGAGTCTTTTCATTTTTCTAGCGAGAGGCTGAGTGCTTCCATCCTCATGTGAAGCTGAACCACTAGCCATGAACATAGGCCAGGGCCTCAGCCGTTCCTTGCCACTCCGTGTGGTAAATGGCATATTGGCAAGTTTACGCTTCTCCTCCGACAATTTTATTTTAGATTTTTGAGTCCTTTTTTTACTGATATTTGGTGTTTTGGATTTTACATGCTCTGTACTATGACATTGGGCATCGGCCTTGGCAGACAAAGTTGCTGGCATTTCATCGTCTCGGCCATGACTAGTGGCAGCAGCTTCAGCACGAGGTGGAAGTCGATCTTGATCTTTCCCTATTTTTGGAACCTCAACATTTTTGTTCTCCATATTTTAATAGGCACAACTAAAAGGCACCTCAGGTAAACAATGGAGATGGATGGATACTAGTATACTTATGGATGACGAGCGACTGCCGACACAGAGGTAGCTACAGCCGTGGACTACCGTACTGTGTCTGCTGCTAATATAGACTGGATGATAATGAGATAAAATTAAAATATATATATATATATATCACACTAGTACTGCAGCCGGACAGGTATATATTATGTAATGACGGACCTGCTGGACACTGTCTGTCAGCACTGCAGACTCCTAAAGTAAGCTACTAGTATCAAGAAGATAGAAAAAAAAAAAACCACGGGTAGGTGGTATACAATTATGGATGGACGAGCGACTGCCGACACAGAGGTAACTACAGCCGTGGACTACCGTACTGTGTCTGCTGCTAATATAGACTGGATGATAATGAGATAAAATTAAAATATATATATATTATATATCACACTAGTACTGCAGCCGGACAGGTATATATTATGTAATGACGGACCTGCTGGACACTGTCTGTCAGACTCAGCACTGCAGACTCCTAAAGTAAGCTACTAGTATCAAGAAGATAGAAAAAAAAAAACCACGGGTAGGTGGTATACAATTATGGATGGACGAGCGACTGCCGACACAGAGGTAGCTACAGCCGTGGACTACCGTACTGTGTCTGCTGCTAATATAGACTGGATGATAATGAGATAAAATTAAAATATATATATATATCACACCAGTACTGCAGCCGGACAGGTATATATTATGTAATGACAGACCTGCTGGACACTGTCTGCAGAATGCGTTTATAAAAACACCACACGACGAGTGTTTAACTTTTTCAGGCAGACAATCACAATATACTGGTGGTCAGCAGACAATCACAATACTGGTGGTCAGTGGTCACTGGTCAGTCACACTGGCAGTGGCACTCTGGCAGCAAAAGTGTGCACTGTACTTAAAATATGTACTCCTGCTATAACTGCTCCCCAGTCTCCCCCACAATTAAGCTGTGTGAGCAGTGAGCACTCAGCACAGTCAGATAATGATATACAGTATTACATATAATGCAGCACACTGGGCTGAGCACAGATATGGTATGTGACTGTGTCACACTGTGTATCATTTTTTTTCAGGCTGAGAACGGATTAATTAAACTGGTGGTCACTGGTCACACTATCAGCAGCAAGTAGTACTCCTCCTAATAATATGCTCCCCAAAATTTGTGTCTCTCTCTAGTACTCTAGTCTAAACGGAGAGGACGCCAGCCACGTCCTCTCCCTATCAATCTCAATGCACGTGTGAAAATGGCGGCGACGCGCGGCTCCTTATATAGAATCCGAGTCTCGCGATAGAATACGAGCCTCGCGAGAATCCGACAGCGGGATGATGACGCTCGGGTTAACCGAGCAAGGCGGGAAGATCCGAGTCGCTCGGCCCCGTGTAAAAAAACCTGAAGTTCGGGCGGGTTCGGATTCCGAGGAACCGAACCCGCTCATCTCTACCCTCTATACAGTACACTGACCTTTATATACCTGCTAGTACATCCCTGATGCCTATATTCCCTAAGCTAAATCCCTGACGCCTCTATTCCCTACGCTACATCCCTGACGCCTCTATTCCCTATGCTACATCCCTGACGCCTCTATACCCTACGCTACATCCCTGATGCCTCTATTCCCTACGCTACATTCCTGATGCCTCTATAACCTACGCTACATCCCTGACGCCTCTATACCCTACGCTACATCCCTGACGCCTCTATACAGTACAATGCATTACTGATCCCTCTAGACCATACATCCTCATTACATCAGAGAGATAGTGAAACACTGGAAAAAATAAGGATAAAGTGGACTACAGAAACTGATGCTCTAAACAAAGGAGAGAGATAGAGAGAGAAAAGCACAAGGGAAAGTGGGCAATCGGAACACCATAGAGAGAGGAGAGATAGAAATGCCTGAAAAAGTAAAGGGGGTTGGGTATGGCATCCGGCGCTCGGGATTCCAGCAGTCACATGATACCTAATCCTAACCCTCTGGGGGGGGTGGCGGATAGGGCTAACCCTCAGGGGGTGGCAGCTAGGACTAACCCCCCCCCCCCTCCTAGTGCCTTCCCTAACACCCCCTCCCCCGGTCCTAACCCTCCCTCCAATACTCGCCTTCGGGATGTTGGCTGTCTGTGTGCCGGCACCAGTCTCCCAAGTGGTGTCAGGATTCCAACATCGGTCAAATGACCGCCGGTATACCGTCTGCCGGGATGGTAAATGTATCCTGAGGACAGGTAGTGAGTGTGGAGGGATAGGTGGTTCAGTAAAATGTAACAGCTCAAACTGCGATCATTAACTGATAAATTGATTTATAGCTCTCCCTTTTTAACCATTGCAGTCATAAAAGCAATGTTTTTTAAACTTTTAAATAAAGCTTGTTAGCATCCCCAGCACACTGTATATGCTGGGAGATGTAGTTCTCAATATGAAAACATTTAATTACTGTATGAACTCTAATTCCCCAACTGAAACCTCTCACAAACACACACTCCTAAATCTAGTACACACACACACACACATTTCCCCAGTACTGACAACTCTCATCACTTCCACACACTGACAACTCCCTCCTGCTCCTCTCCCCACTGACACTGACAGCTCCCTCACAGTCACACACATCCTCCACCCCCCCACACACACACTGATAGCACACATGCACAAATCCCCCCCTCCTCGACACTAACTGTCACGGACTGCTTGGGCAGCAGGGGGCAGGCTCTGACTTGAAGTGCTGAAATTCAACAGCTCTCTCGAACTTGCAAGGCATGGCTGTGCAGCTGTCTCCAGCCATCTCCTTGCCCACTGTGTAATTTGTGGCGTTCTCTGATGTTCCCCGCTCTGCCTCTACAACCGGCACATAATGTACAGCAGTGGTGACTCCTGAGTATGGGCCTGGAGAACTCCGCCTACCGGGGGGTAGGGATTAATAATTTCAAAGGGGCAGAGCTAGGAGTGAAGCAGTGGACAGCAGTTGAGGGGCATTTCAAACTGTAACTGGGTTGGGACAATTTCAGTATCCTTCCCTCACCGTCTAATTGGTCAGTCCCACGCTGATTGCCATAGCGCCCTTTCGAGACTGCAGAACTCTATCCCTTAGCCACGGTTGGCACAGCTGGATGGTGCCCCTGGCAAGTGCCATCCTGGCCAAGGGGTAGAGACGCCCCTGAGGGTCAGGGCCAGCAACAGAAATCTCGGGGCCCAGTACACTGATATCTCTGGGGACCCCTCAACCCCCCCTTAACTTGGCAGAGGGATCTTTAAAAAAAAATGGAGCCTTTGACTCGGACCGTCAGTGAGGCCGGCAGGTGGTTTTCATACTGGGCTATCCAGCTCTTCGGTGGCGGTGGCAGGGACATTCAGAAAAGGGCCAGCACAGCAACATGCATAATAATGGCAATACAGTATGGACCACAGGGACTGGACAAAGTGATGGGGTAAAAGGAGGGGGGAGGGTTTAGTTGGCCTGTTAATTGTTTTCCTGCTTAAATTGAGCAGTTGGTGGATACACTTTAAAAAGCAATATTGGCACTGTGGCCCCATTATTTCTGTTCTTAATACTTGGAGCCCTGAACAAGTGTCCCCTTTGTCCCCCCTGTCACCGGGCCTGTTCAGGCGTTACCTATGGAGAAGCTGCGACATGACATCCTAGGACACGATACTGCACCATGCATCACCATTATATTTCAGTGTGCCTTGTCAATATTTAAATCTTGTTCTGTGTGACGTGAGTTGTAAATGGTTGAAAATCTCTGTGCTACAGTATCGTCACCATGTAGTTATAACAACACCGCAAAACCACCAAAAGACGTGTTTTGGTAGAGGGACTGCTGGAGGGGCCCATTGGGGCCCCCAGTTTGCTACCCCACCCCAGTATACCTGTGCTGTAGCCAGTGGAAGGGGCACTATCTTCCCGGTGATCTCTTCGGGAAGATGGTGCCGCACATAGAAAGCAAAGACTCTGGCTGCACTCTCCTGCCCTCGCTCTAAGCAAGGTGATCGGGCCACAAAAGGACCCCTGTCGGACCCCGGCCTGTGGGCCACAAAAGGATGCATTGGGGGCGGCATGCGGCCCATGGGTTTGACACCCCTGCCCTAGAGTATCACAATTTGTTTCACGGCACCCCTAGGCCAAAGTTTTTTTTATTGAGAAATTCAGAAAAAAATATAAAATTAAGTAAATTGTGTTTATAGCATGTCATCCTCAGGTTCAGTTATGTTGTGAGGGAATGGTTTTGCCAATTTAATAAAGTATAAATAATTTTAATTGGTCCTGGACCACCAAACTATGCTACCAGTGCAAGAACCCCAGTTTGGAAACTACTGCCATAAAATAAACCTTTTTTGTTTTTTTTAAACTACATGTAATACACCTTAGATCTCAGTTCCTAAAAGGTTTTAAACCTTTGCATACAGTAAACTACGCATATTTAAAAATCCTACACCGGGCACAAGTGCTCACGGGCCAATTTCATGGCAGTCTCGGATAGGAGGGCATTGTGGATTCACCAAGGGAATGCTGATGCTGACTCCAAGAAGAAAGGGAGTCTCTTCCCTATGAAGGTGAAGCCTTGTTTGGCGACGGCCTAGTTAATTTGATCTCGGCAGCTCCCGCAGGTAAGTCATCCTTCTTGCCCTATGTTCCCTCTCAACGGATGAAGACGCATCATTATCTGACGCAGTCATTTCGGCCCAATAGATATGCAAGAAGTTAAGATTCCCCTTTCTTTGCAGGTAGAGGAAGGAAAAGAGGGAAGAGGTCTGTAGCCTCTTCAAGATCGCAGGAGCAGAGATCGTCCTCTGCTTTTGCCAAATCCACTGCATGACGCTGGGGCTCTCTTGCAGGAGCCCGCACCAGTGGGGGGCACGTCTAAAACTCTTCAGTCAGTTCTGGATTCATTCGGACCTGGACTCGTGGGCTTTACAAATAGTGTCCCAAGGGTACAAACTGCGGTTTCAAGACGTTCCCCCTCACCGATTGTTCAAATCAGCCTTAGTCAGCAGGGAGAAGGTTTTTATTCAAGCCTCTTCGTGGTCCCGAAGCCGGACGGCTCAGTCAGACCAATCTTAAATCTGAAATCCCTTAATTTCTACCTAAAGAAATTCAATTTCAAGATGGAATCTCTCAGGGTAGTGATCTCCAGTCCGGGGGATAAAGGAGATTTCATGGTTTTGGTAGACATAAAGGATGCCTACTTATATGTTCCCATTTAGCCACTGCATCAAGCTACCTGAGGTTTGCAATTCAGGATTGTCATTACCAATTTCAGACGTTGCCGTTTGGTCTGTCCACGGCTCCGAGGATTTTCACCAGGGTGATGGCGGAAATGATGGTTCTCCTTCGCAAGCAAGGAGTCACAATTATCCCGTACTTGGATGATCTCCTGATAAAGGCGAGATCCAGGGACCAGTTGGTGCAAAACATCTACTCTCCCTGACAGTTCTTCAACAACATGGTTGGCTCCTAAACTTGCCAAAATCGCAGTTGGTCCCAATGACGCGGATGTTGTTTTTGGGAGTGATACTGGACACAGAAGAGGTTTTCTTCTAGTGGAAAGGCTCTGGAGATCCAGAGTCTGGTCAAACAAATTCTGAAACCAGCAAGAGTGTTAATCCATCAATGCATTCAGTTGCTGGGGAAGATGGTTGCGGCCTACGAGGCCATTCAGTTTGGCAGGTTCCATGCCAGAGTGTTCCAGTGGGACCTGTTGGACAAGTGGTCCGGATCCCACCTACACATGCACCGGAGGATAATCCTGTCTTCCAAGACCAGAATCTCACTCCATTGGTGGCTGCACAGTTCTCACCACCTAGAGGGGCGATGGTTCGGGATCCAGGACGGGATCCTAGGGACCACGGATGCAACCCTCTGAGGCTGGAGAGCAGTCACACAGGGGGAAAACATCCAAGGAAGATGGTCAAGTCTTCCTTGGATGTTTTCATCTCCACATAAATGTTCTGGAGTTAAGGGCCATTTAATAACTGCAGACACAGTACGCACTGGGACGGGTGCCCAGCATCCTCTACGGACTAAGAGAAAAGGATTTACCGGTAGGTATTAAAATCCTATTTTCTCTAACGTCCTAGAGGATGCTGGGGACTCCGTAAGGACCATGGGCATAGACGGGCTCCGCAGGAGACATGGGCACTTTAAGAAAGACTTTAGTTCTGGGTGTGCACTGGCTCCTCCCTCTATGCCCCTCCTCCAGACCTCAGTTTGATACTGTACCCAGTGGAGACTGGGTGCTTTTCAGGAGCTCTCCTGAGCTTTCTGACAGAAAGTATTTTGTTAGGTTTTTAATTTTCAGGGAGCACTGCTGGCAACAGACTCCCTCATCGAGGGACTGAGGGGAGAGAAGCAGCCCTACTCTCTGAGTTGCAAGGTCCTGCTTCTTAGGCTACTGGACACCATTAGCTCCAGTGGGATTGGTACGCAGGATCTCACCCTCGCCGTCCGTCCCAGAGCCGCGCCGCCGTCCCCCTCGCAGAGCCGGAAGATAGAAGCCGGGTGAGTATGAGAAGAAAAGAAGACTTCAGAGGCGGCAGAAGACTTCATGATCTTCACTGAGGTAACGCACAGCACTGCAGCTGTGCGCCTTTGCTCCCATACACCTCACATACTCCGGTCACTGTAAGGGTGCAGGGCGCAGGGGGGGCGCCCTGGGCAGCAATATAAACCTCTTTCGCAAAAATATAACATATATACAGCTGGGCACTTTATATATGTATAAGCCCCCACCAATTTTACAGTTTAAGCGGGACAGAAGCCCGCCTCCGAGGGGGCGGGGCTTCTCCCTCAGCACTCACCAGCGCCATTTTTTCTCCACAGCACCGCTGAGAGGAAGCTCCCCGGACTCTACCCTGCTTATACCACGTTAGACAAGAGGGTTGAAAAGAGGGGGGGGGGGGGGGGGCACATAATTCGCAAATTACATACAGCAGCACTACTGGGCAAACATTAAGTTACTGTTTTATTCCTGGGTTATATAGCGCTGGGGGGTGTGCTGGCATACTCTCTCTGTCTCTCCAAAGGGCCTTGTGGGGAAACTGTCTTCAGAAAAAGCATTCCCTGTGTGTGAAGTGTGTCGGTACACGTGTGTCGACATGTCTGAGGAAGAAGGCTATATTAGAGAGGAGCGGGAGCAAATGAATGTGGTGTCTCCGCCGACAGCTGATTGGATGGATATGTGGAATGTTTTAAATGCTAGTGTAAACTCATTGCACAAAAGATTAGACAAGGCAGAAGCTTTGGGACAGTCAGGGTTTCAACCCATGCCTGATCCTATGTTGCAGGGACTGTCAGGGTCTCATAAGCGCCCACTATCCCAGATTGTTGACACAGATACCGACACGGATTCTGACTCCAGTGTCGATTACGATGATGCAAAGTTACAGCCAAAATTGGCAAAATCCATTCGATTTTTGATTATGGCAATAAAAGATGTTTTGCACATCACAGAGGAACCCCCTGTCGCTGACAAGAGGGTACATATGTACAAGGGAAAGAAGCCTGAGGTAACCTTTCCCCCCTCACACGAGCTGAACGAGTTATGTGAAAAAGCTTGGGAATCTCCAGATAAAAGACTGCAGATTTCCAAAAGGATTCTTATGGCGTATCCTTTCCCATCAACGGATAGGTTACGATGGGAATCCTCCCCTAGGGTGGACAAAGCATTAACACGCTTATCCAAGAAGGTAGCCCTCCCGTCCCAGGATACGGCTACCCTCAAAGAGTGTGCTGACCGCAAACAGGAGATTACCCTGAAGTCCATTTATACACTTTCAGGTACCTTACTCAGACCGGCAATTGCGTCGGACTGGGTGTGTAGTGCTGTAGCGGCATGGACAAATACCTTATCTGAGGGGATGGATAGCCTAGACAAGGATACTATTTTATTGACCCTGGGGCATATAAGAGATGCTGTCCTATATATGTGTGTATGCAAACTACAGGTGGTGCTGCAGGGCCCACACCCTTTTACTTGTCTTGTAGAGCAGCTCTGAAGCTGTTACAGTGCCCAGCTGCTGCAAGAAATCAGCTTGAATGCTTCAGGGGCTTGGGCATGGCCAACATGAGCCCCACACCGAAGGAGGGTGGGGGTGTTTAATGCAAACTTGGGGTTATCCAAGCGCCGCAAAAGGCCGCCATGCCCTGCATGCCCCTTTTCTCTTTTCATATACAGATGAGGGTTCCAGCCAACTTTGGCCCACTGCTTGGATGACATCACCGTATGCAAATCCGTCTGCTGCAGACCTTCCCCCAGGAATGCTTGCAATAGTTGTTGCATATGGTTTAATGTCTGAGGGTGCTTCAGTATTAGGCAGCCTTCCGCCCTCCCATGTTCATCTGAAAAGATGTGGTCTCCCTGCAGTTGTTGTCCCAAGACGAGAGTTCCCTTGCGCTTCCTCAGTTAAATCTCCTTAACTTGACGGGGGTGTGCCCGAGCAGCCACCCTCCCCAGCCCTATCCCAACACATACTTATCTTGCATATGAGATCTCTTGATCATGAAGATAGTTCTCACAGGTTGAGGTTCATCCTGGCCCCGCTCCCCGCTGGAGAGCGCTGATGGGGACAGCAGCGGGGCTTCAGCAGAAGGGTGAGTACGTGTGGCCAGAGACCTCCCTTCCCATGTGCAGGCCTGCAGAGTCTGCCGCGCAGGATGGGGCATGTGGCACTCTCCCTCCCAGGGGCTCTTCCAGATGTAGCTCCTCAGCAGTATTTTTCCCGGGCTGCGCGGCGCTCTCCCCGACTGGCATCCGCCCTGGAACACTGCCTTCCTCAACGCAACATCAGCAGGGGGCCCTGGCCTCATCACCATCCCAGGTCTTTCTCATGTATGTATCATGTATGTGTGTGTGATATATGTATGAATCATATATGTTTGTGATAGATATATATATATATATATATATATATATATGTATCTATCTATCTATCTATCTATCTATCGTATGTGTGTATATATATGTATCTATCATTCTATCTATCTATCTATCTATCTATCTATCTATCTATCTATCTATCGTATGTGTGTGTATATATATGTATCTATCATGTATGTATGTATGTATGTATGTATCTATCTTGTATGTATGTGTTTTATCTATCTATCTATCTATCTATCTATCTATCTATCTATCTATCTATCTATCGTGTGTGTGATATATGTATGTATCTATCATGTATGTGTTATATGTATGTATCACACCTTCCTCTATACATATACATACATACATACACACACACACACACACACACACACACACACACACACACACCTATATCTGTACGTACACTGACATACACACCAACATCTATACATTAACACGCTGACCCCTAAACGTACACCAACGTACCCACACCTGCATCTATACCTACACATGCTGACACGTGGACGTACACCGGCTTACCCACATGTGAATCTATACATACATGTGCTGACACCTGGACATACACTGATGTACCCACACCTAACATCTATACATACACATGCTAACACCGGGACGTATACAGACGTACCCACATTTGCATCCATGCATATATAGATGTAGGTGTGTGTACGTCAGTGTACGTCCAGGTGTCAACGCGTGTATGTATAGATGCAGGTGTGGGTACGTCTGTGTATGTCCAGGTGTCAGAATGTGTATGTATAGATGCAGGTGTGGGAAGGTCAGTGTAGGTTCAGGTGTCAGCGCGTGTATGTATAGATGAAGGTGCTTGTATGTACAGATGTCAGTGCATGTATGTATAGATGCAAGTGTGGGTACGTCGGTGTATGTCCATTTGTCAGCGCGTGTATATATAGATGCAGGTGCTTGTATGTTGGTGTATGTCCAGGTGTCAGCATGTGTATGTATAGATGCAGGTGTGGGAATGTTGGTGTATGTACAGGTGTCAGGGCGTGTATGTATGGATATTAGAGATGAGCGCCTGAAATTTTTCGGGTTTTGTGTTTTGGTTTTGGGTTCGGTTCCGCGGCCGTGTTTTGGGTTCGAACGCGTTTTGGCAAAACCTCACCGAATTATTTTTGTCGGATTCGGGTGTGTTTTGGATTCGGGTGTTTTTTTCCAAAAACACTAAAAAACAGCTTAAATCATAGAATTTGGGGGTCATTTTGATCCCAAAGTATTATTAACCTCAAAAACCATAATTTACACTCATTTTCAGTCTATTCTGAATACCTCACACCTCACAATATTATTTTTAGTCCTAAAATTTGCACCGAGGTCGCTGTGTGAGTAAGATAAGCGACCCTAGTGGCCGACACAAACACCGGGCCCATCTAGGAGTGGCACTGCAGTGTCACGCAGGATGTCCCTTCCAAAAAACCCTCCCCAAACAGCACATGACGCAAAGAAAAAAAGAGGCGCAATGAGGTAGCTGTGTGAGTAAGATTAGCGACCCTAGTGGCCGACACAAACACCGGGCCCATCTAGGAGTGGCACTGCAGTGTCACGCAGGATGGCCCTTCCAAAAAACCCTCCCCAAACAGCACATGACGCAAAGAAAAAAAGAGGCGCAATGAGGTAGCTGACTGTGTGAGTAAGATTAGCGACCCTAGTGGCCGACACAAACACCGGGCACATCTAGGAGTGGCACTGCAGTGTCACGCAGGATGTCCCTTCCAAAAAACCCTCCCCAAACAGCACATGACGCAAAGAAAAAAAGAGGCGCAATGAGGTAGCTGTGTGAGTAAGATTAGTGACCCTAGTGGCCGACACAAACACCGGGCCCATCTAGGAGTGGCACTGCAGTGTCACGCAGGATGTCCCTTCCAAAAAACCCTCCCCAATCAGCACATGATGCAAAGAAAAAGAAAAGAAAAAAGAGGTGCAAGATGGAATTATCCTTGGGCCCTCCCACCCACCCTTATGTTGTATAAACAAAACAGGACATGCACACTTTAACCAACCCATCATTTCAGTGACAGGGTCTGCCACACGACTGTGACTGATATGACGGGTTGGTTTGGACCCCCCCCAAAAAAGAAGCAATTAATCTCTCCTTGCACAAACTGGCTCTACAGAGGCAAGATGTCCACCTCATCTTCACCCTCCGATATATCACCGTGTACATCCCCCTCCTCACAGATTATCAATTCGTCCCCACTGGAATCCACCATCTCAGCTCCCTGTGTACTTTGTGGAGGCAATTGCTGCTGGTCAATGTCTCCGCGGAGGAATTGATTATAATTCATTTTAATGAACATCATCTTCTCCACATTTTCTGGATGTAACCTCGTACGCCGATTGCTGACAAGGTGAGCGGCGGCACTAAACACTCTTTCGGAGTACACACTTGTGGGAGGGCAACTTAGGTAGAATAAAGCCAGTTTGTGCAAGGGCCTCCAAATTGCCTCTTTTTCCTGCCAGTATAAGTACGGACTGTGTGACGTGCCTACTTGGATGCGGTCACTCATATAATCCTCCACCATTCTATCAATGTTGAGAGAATCATATGCAGTGACAGTAGACGACATGTCCGTAATCGTTGTCAGGTCCTTCAGTCCGGACCAGATGTCAGCATCAGCAGTCGCTCCAGACTGCCCTGCATCACCGCCAGCGGGTGGGCTCGGAATTCTGAGCCTTTTCCTCGCACCCCCAGTTGCGGGAGAATGTGAAGGAGGAGATGTTGACAGGTCGCGTTCCGCTTGACTTGACAATTTTGTCACCAGCAGGTCTTTCAACCCCAGCAGACCTGTGTCTGCCGGAAAGAGAGATCCAAGGTAGGCTTTAAATCTAGGATCGAGCACGGTGGCCAAAATGTAGTGCTCTGATTTCAACAGATTGACCACCCGTGAATCCTTGTTAAGCGAATTAAGGGCTGCATCCACAAGTCCCACATGCCTAGCGGAATCGCTCCGTGTTAGCTCCTTCTTCAATGCCTCCAGCTTCTTCTGCAAAAGCCTGATGAGGGGAATGACCTGACTCAGGCTGGCAGTGTCTGAACTGACTTCACGTGTGGCAAGTTCAAAGGGCATCAGAACCTTGCACAACGTTGAAATCATTCTCCACTGCACTTGAGACAGGTGCATTCCATCTCCTATATCGTGCTCAATTGTATAGGCTTGAATGGCCTTTTGCTGCTCCTCCAACCTCTGAAGCATATAGAGGGTTGAATTCCACCTCGTTACCACTTCTTGCTTCAGATGATGGCAGGGCAGGTTCAGTAGTTTTTGGTGGTGCTCCAGTCTTCTGTACGTGGTGCCTGTACGCCGAAAGTGTCCCGCAATTCTTCTGGCCACCGACAGCATCTCTTGCACACCCCTGTCGTTTTTTTAAAAATTCTGCACCACCAAATTCAAGGTATGTGCAAAACATGGGACGTGCTGGAATTTGCCCATATTTAATGCACACACAATATTGCTGGCGTTGTCCGATGCCACAAATCCACAGGAGAGTCCAATTGGGGTAAGCCATTCCGCGATGATTTTCCTCAGTTGCCGTAAGAGGTTTTCAGCTGTGTGCGTATTCTGGAAAGCGGTGATACAAAGCGTAGCCTGCCTAGGAAAGAGTTGGCGTTTGCGAGATGCTGCTACTGGTGCCGCCGCTGCTGTTCTTGCGGCGGGAGTCCATACATCTACCCAGTGGGCTGTCACAGTCATATAGTCCTGACCCTGCCCTGCTCCACTTGTCCACATGTCCGTGGTTAAGTGGACATTGGGTACAACTGCATTTTTTAGGACACTGGTGAGTCTTTTTCTGACGTCCGTGTACATTCTCGGTATCGCCTGCCTAGAGAAGTGGAACCTAGATGGTATTTGGTAACGGGGGCACACTGCCTCAATAAATTGTCTAGTTCCCTGTGAACTAACGGCGGATACCGGACGCACGTCTAACACCAACATAGTTGTCAAGGACTCAGTTATCCGCTTTGCAGTAGGATGACTGCTGTGATATTTCATCTTCCTCGCAAAGGACTGTTGAACAGTCAATTGCTTACTGGAAGTAGTACAAGTGGGCTTACGACTTCCCCTCTGGGATGACCATCGACTCCCAGCGGCAACAACAGCAGCGCCAGCAGCAGTAGGCGTTACACGCAAGGATGCATCGGAGGAATCCCAGGCAGGAGAGGACTCGTCAGACTTGCCAGTGACATGGCCTGCAGGACTATTGGCATTCCTGGGGAAGGAGGAAATTGACACTGAGGGAGATGGTGGGGTGGTTTGCGTGAGCTTGGTTACAAGAGGAAGGGATTTACTGGTCAGTGGACTGCTTCCGCTGTCACCCAAAGTTTTTGAACTTGTCACTGACTTATTATGAATGCGCTGCAGGTGACGTATAAGGGAGGATGTTCCGAGGTGGTTAACGTCCTTACCCCTACTTATTACAGCTTGACAAAGGGAACACACGGCTTGACACCTGTTGTCCGCATTTCTGGTGAAATACCTCCACACCGAAGAGCTGATTTTTTTGGTATTTTCACCTGGCATGTCAACGGCCATATTCCTCCCACGGACAACAGGTGTCTCCCCGGGTGCCTGACTTAAACAAACCACCTCACCATCAGAATCCTTCTGGTCAATTTCCTCCCCAGCGCCAGCAACACCCATATCCTCCTCATCCTGGTGTACTTCAACACTGACATCTTCAATCTGACTATCAGGAACTGGACTGCGGGTGATCCTTCCAGCACTTGCAGGGGGCATGCAAATAGTGGAAGGCGCATGCTCTTCACGTCCAGTGTTGGGAAGGTCAGGCATCGCAAACGACACAATTGGACTCTCCTTGTGGATTTGGGATTTCAAAGAACGCACAGTTCTTTGCGGTGCTTTTGCCAGCTTGAGTCTTTTCAGTTTTCTAGCGAGAGGCTGAGTGCTTCCATCCTCATGTGAAGCTGAACCACTAGCCATGAACATAGGCCAGGGCCTCAGCCGTTCCTTGCCACTCCGTGTGGTAAATGGCATATTGGCAAGTTTACGCTTCTCCTCCGACAATTTTATTTTAGGTTTTGGAGTCCTTTTTTTTTCTGATATTTGGTGTTTTGGATTTGACATGCTCTGTACTATGACATTGGGCATCGGCCTTGGCAGACGACGTTGCTGGCATTTCATCGTCTCGGCCATGACTAGTGGCAGCAGCTTCAGCACGAGGTGGAAGTGGATCTTGATCTTTCCCTAATTTTGGAACCTCAACTTTTTTGTTCTCCATATTTTATAGGCAGAACTAAAAGGCACCTCAGGTAAACAATGGAGATGGATGGATTGGATACTAGTATACAATTATGGACGGACTGCCACGGTTAGGTGGTATAAAAAAACCACGGTTAGGTGGTATATATTGTAATACAATTATGGATGGACGGACTGCCTGCCGAGTGCCGACACAGAGGTAGCCACAGCCGTGAACTACCGCACTGTACACTGGTTGATAAAGAGATAGTAGTATACTCGTAACAACTAGTATGACACTATGACGGTATAAAGAATGAAAAAAAAACCACGGTTAGGTGGTATATATTATAATAATACAATTATGGATGGACGGACTGCCTGCCGAGTTCCAACACAGAGGTAGCCACAGCCGTGAACTACCGCACTGTACACTGGTTGATAAAGAGATAGTAGTATACTCGTAACAACTAGTATGACTGACTATGACGGTATAAAGAATGAAAAAAAAACCACGGTTAGGTGGTATATATTGTAATACAATTATGGATGGACGGACTGCCTGCCGAGTTCCGACACAGAGGTAGCCACAGCCGTGAACTACCGCACTGTACACTGGTTGATAAAGAGATAGTAGTATACTCGTAACAACTAGTATGACTGACTATGACGGTATAAAGAATGAAAAAAAAACCACGGTTAGGTGGTATATATTATAATACAATTATGGATGGACGGACTGCCTGCCGACTGCCGACACAGAGGTAGCCACAGCCGTGAACTACCGCACTGTACACTGGTTGATAAAGAGATAGTAGTATACTCGTAACAACTAGTATGACACTATGACGGTATAAAGAATGAAAAAAAAACCACGGTTAGGTGGTATATATTATAATACAATTATGGATGGACGGACTGCCTGCCGACTGCCGACACAGAGGTAGCCACAGCCGTGAACTACCGCACTGTACACTGGTTGATAAAGAGATAGTAGTATACTCGTAACAACTAGTATGACACTATGACGGTATAAAGAATGAAAAAAAAACCACGGTTAGGTGGTATATATTATAATACAATTATGGATGGACGGACTGCCTGCCGAGTGCCGACACAGAGGTAGCCACAGCCGTGAACTACCGCACTGTACACTGGTTGATAAAGAGATAGTAGTATACTCGTAACAACTAGTATGACTGACTATGACGGTATAAAGAATGAAAAAAAAACCACGGTTAGGTGGTATATATTATAATACAATTATGGATGGACGGACTGCCTGCCGACTGCCGACACAGAGGTAGCCACAGCCGTGAACTACCGCACTGTACACTGGTTGATAAAGAGATAGTAGTATACTCGTAACAACTAGTATGACACTATGACGGTATAAAGAATGAAAAAAAAACCACGGTTAGGTGGTATATATTATAATACAATTATGGATGGACGGACTGCCTGCCGAGTGCCGACACAGAGGTAGCCACAGCCGTGAACTACCGCACTGTACACTGGTTGATAAAGAGATAGTAGTATACTCGTAACAACTAGTATGACTGACTATGACGGTATAAAGAATGAAAAAAAAACCACGGTTAGGTGGTATATATTATAATACAATTATGGATGGACGGACTGCCTGCCGACTGCCGACACAGAGGTAGCCACAGCCGTGAACTACCGCACTGTACACTGGTTGATAAAGAGATAGTAGTATACTCGTAACAACTAGTATGACACTATGACGGTATAAAGAATGAAAAAAAAACCACGGTTAGGTGGTATATATTATAATACAATTATGGATGGACGGACTGCCTGCCGAGTGCCGACACAGAGGTAGCCACAGCCGTGAACTACCGCACTGTACACTGGTTGATAAAGAGATAGTAGTATACTCGTAACAACTAGTATGACTGACTATGACGGTATAAAGAATGAAAAAAAAACCACGGTTATGTGGTATATATTATAATACAATTATGGATGGACGGACTGCCTGCCGACTGCCGACACAGAGGTAGCCACAGCCGTGAACTACCGCACTGTACACTGGTTGATAAAGAGATAGTAGTATACTCGTAACAACTAGTATGACACTATGACGGTATAAAGAATGAAAAAAAAACCACGGTTAGGTGGTATATATTATAATACAATTATGGATGGACGGACTGCCTGCCGACTGCCGACACAGAGGTAGCCACAGCCGTGAACTACCGCACTGTACACTGGTTGATAAAGAGATAGTAGTATACTCGTAACAACTAGTATGACACTATGACGGTATAAAGAATGAAAAAAAAACCACGGTTAGGTGGTATATATTATAATAATACAATTATGGATGGACGGACTGCCTGCCGACTGCCGACACAGAGGTAGCCACAGCCGTGAACTACCGCACTGTACACTGGTTGATAAAGAGATAGTAGTATACTCGTAACAACTAGTATGACTATGACGACGGTATAAAGAAAGAAAAAAAAATACCACGGTTAGGTGGTATATAATTATACAATTATGGATGGACGGACTGCCTGCCGAGTGCCGACTGCCGACACAGAGGTAGCCACAGCCGTGAACTCGCACTGTACTGTGTCTGCTGCTAATATAGACTGGTTGATAAAGAGATAGTATACAACAATATACTACTATACTGGTGGTCAGGCACTGGTCACCACTAGTCACACTGGCAGTGGCACTCCTGCAGCAAAAGTGTGCACTGTTTAATTTTAAATTAATATAATATTATGTACTCCTGGCTCCTGCTATAACAACCTGCAGTGCTCCCCAGTCTCCCCCACAATTATTATAAGCTTTTATACATTGATGTGCAGCACACTGGGCTGAGCTGAGTGCACACAGACTGAGTCACACTGTGTGACTGCTGTGTATCGTTTTTTTCAGGCAGAGAACGGATATAGCAGAGAACGGATATATTAAATAAAAGTTAACTTAACAACAACTGCACTGGTCACTGTGGTAAACTCTGTCTGCACAATCTCTCTCTCTCTCTCTCTCTTCTAATCTATTCTAATGGAGAGGACGCCAGCCACGTCCTCTCCCTATCAATCTCAATGCACGTGTGAAAATGGCGGCGACGCGCGGCTCCTTATATAGAATCCGAGTCTCGCGAGAATCCGACAGCGTCATGATGACGTTCGGGCGCGCTCGGGTTAACCGAGCAAGGCGGGAAGATCCGAGTCGCTCGGACCCGTGAAAAAAAAAGTGAAGTTCGTGCGGGTTCGGATTCAAAGAAACCGAACCCACTCATCTCTAATGGATATTAGGTGTGGGTACATCAGTGTATGTCCAGGTGTTAGCGCATGTATGTATAGATGTATATATACACACACATACGATAGATAGATAGATAGATAGATAGATAGATAGATAGATAGATAGATAGATAGATAGATAGATATTATAAGGGCACGGTCGTGCCCTTATATTAAGGCTGAATCGAACAAACGGAATTCTCCCATAGGGAACTTCTGAGATGGGGGCATGGTGTTTGAGGGGCTACACCTCAAAACTGATTGGACGTACTGAGCTGAAATTTGGCATGGGCGTGTAGAATCGTTACCCGGTGCTGCATGCAAAATAATAAAAAATGAGGAATTGGGAGTAACCTAAAGTTCCAACTGTCAGTTTTTTTCTGTGACTTCCTTTGTGGCTTTTTGACACCGTTTTCCTATAGAGTGAATTAGATATTTTTTGGGAAGGCATAACTCCGGATAGAGGACGAATTAAGACTTGGGGTTTGTTTTACTAGATAGAGTATGCCCCAGTGTAGTGCCTTTTGGGGTTGTGGTTTTTCAGAAAGTTATAGGGTTTTTTTAATTAAGAGAAATATGCCCCATTATAGAGATAGGGCTTTTCAATTTGTTGCGGCGCAGTGGCCGCCAGGAGAGCGAGAGTGAGTGAGGGAAGGGGTCTCGTGCAGGCTGAGGTTATAAAAGTAGCTGCTGGCGGCGGGAGGAGAGCCAGCGGTTCCTGGGTGTGTACACCTGCGGTCCCTTACAGACTGCAGCGACCCATTAGGACTGTGGAGGAGAGGGGTAGCGGCATAGCAGCCGCAGGCTTACCGAAAGTGCTCACTACTGAACAATATGGTCCCCTTACCCGAAGTGGGAGCCGCAGCGGGAGGAATAGCTGGAGTTGCGCCGCAGGAGAAAGTCAGAGGACATCCAGAAGAGACATCCGGTGCAGCGCTGACTCCTGACTGACAGCGCTTGCCTACTGAGCGGTGTGGTACCCCCACACCTGAAGCGGGTGCGGGAGCGGCAGCCGGAGAAGACAGCTGTGCTGCACGGAAGAAGTCAGGCAGCAGCAGCAGCACCAGCGGGCTGAGGTGGGGAGGATCAGTATGGTCCCTTACGTGCGGCTCACATTCAGATCCATCCGGCTCCCTTCCCCTCCTCCCCTGCACCCTTAGCAGCCTGCCCCCACATCTCATTCACCCACTGCCGCAGACTCCTCCCCCACACGGTTATTATAATAAGGCAACCCCCCTACCCCCTTCCCTCCCTGCTGTGTGTCCAGCCACCCCCCCCTCACCTGCTGTGTGTCCGGCCTACCCCCCCCCCTCACCTGCTGTGTGTCCAGCCCCCCCCCTCACCTGCTGTGTGTCCACCCCCCCCCTCACCTGCTGTGTGTCCGGCCCACCCCCCCCCCTCCCTGCTGTGTGTCCAGCCACCCCACCCCCCCTCACCTGCTGTGTGTCCGGCCTACCCCCCCCCCTCCCTGCTGTGTGTCCGGCCTACCCCCCCCCCCTCCCTGCTGTTTGTCCGGCCTACCCCCCCCTCCCTGCTGTGTGTCCAGACCCCCCCCCTCACCTGCTGTGTGTCCAGCCACCGCCCCCCCCTCACCTGCTGTGTGTCCGGCCTACCCCCCCCTCCCCTGCTGTTTGTCCGGCCACCCTCCCCTCCCCTGCTGTGTGTCCGGCGGCCTACCCCCCCCCCTCCCCTCCCTGCTGTGTGTCCGGCCTACCCCCCCCTCACCTGCTGTGTGTCCAGCCCCCCCCCTCACCTGCTGTGTGTCCAGCCCCCCCCTCCTCCCCTGCTGTGTGTCCGGCCTACCCCCCCCCCCTCTCTGCTGTTTGTCCGGCCACCATCCCCTCCCCTGCTGTGTGTCCGGCCACCCTTCCCTCCCCTGCTGTGTGTCCGGCCACCCTCCCCTCCCCTGCTGTGTGTCCGGCCTACCCCCCCCCTCCCCTGCTGCGTGTCCAGCCCCCCCCCCTCACCTGCTGCGTGTCCAGCCCCCCCCCCCTCACCTGCTGTGTGTCCAGCCCCCCCCTCACCTGCTGTGTGTCCAGCCCCCCCCCCTCACCTGCTGTGTGTCCAGCCCCCCCCTCACCTACTGTGTGTCCAGCCCCCCCCCTCACCTGCTGTGTGTCCAGCCCCCCCCCCTCACCTGCTGTGTGTCCAGCCCCCCCCCTCACCTGCTGTGTGTCCAGCCCCCCCCCTCACCTGCTGTGTGTCCAGCCCCCCCCTCACCTGCTGTGTGTCCAGCCACCCCCCCTCCCCTGCTGTGTGTCCGGCCTACCCCCCCCCTCCCTGCTGTTTGTCCGGCCACCCTCCCCTCCCCTGCTGTGTGTCCTGCCTACCCCTCCTCCCTGCTGTGTGTCCGGCCACCCCCCCCCCCTCACCTGCTGTGTGTCCGGCCTACCCTCCCCCCCCCTCCCCTCCCCTGCTGTTTGTCTGGCCACCATCCCCTACCCTCCCCTGCTGTGTGTTCGGCAACTCCCCCCTCTTCCCGCTGTGTTCGGCCACCCCCTACCCCCTCCCCTCCCTGCCGTGTGTCCGGTCACCCTCCCCTCTCTGCTGTGTGTCCAGCCACCCCCCCCTCTCTGCTGTGTGTCCAGCCACCCCCCCCAGACACGCAGCGCCTGACACACACAGACATGCAACGCCTGACACGCATACGCATATGCAGCGCCTGACACACACGCACACACACAGCACCTGACACACACACACACACACACAGCACCTGACACACACACACACAGCACCTGACACTCACACGGACCTGACACACGCGCACACACTCACACGCAGCACCTGACACACACGCAGCACCTGACACACGCACACACAGACGCAGCACCTGACACTCACACGGACCTGACACACACGCACACACTCACACGCGGCGCCTGACGCACATAGACACGCGGCACCTGACGCACACGCGGCGCCTGACGCACACGCGGCGCCTGACAGACACGCGGCGCCTGGCACACACGCACAGGCAGCGCCTGGCACACACGCACAGGCAGCGCCTGGCACACACGCACAGGCAGCGCCTGACACACACGCAGCGCTGACACACACAGACACGCAGCGCCTGACACACACAGACACGCAGCGCCTGACGCACAGGCAGCGCCTGACACACACGCACACGCAGCGCCTGACACACGCAGCGCCTGACACACACACGCACCTGACACTCACATGCTCCTGACACACGCAGCACCTGACATGCTCGCACGCAGCACCTGACACACACGCAGACACGCAGCATCTGACACACACACACGCAGCACCTGACACACACACGCAGCACCTGACACACAGACACGCAGCGCCTGACACACACGCAGACACGCAGCGCCTGACACACACGCAGACACGCAGCGCCTGACACACACGCAGCGCCTGACACACACGCAGCGCCTGACACACACGCAGCGCCTGACACACACGCAGACACGCAGCGCCTGACACACACGCAGCGCCTGACACACACGCAGACACGCAGCGCCTGACACACACGCAGACACGCAGCGCCTGACACGCACGCAGCGCCTGACACGCACGCAGCGCCTGACACACACGCAGCGCCTGACACACACGCAGACACGCAGCGCCTGACACACACGCAGACACGCAGCGCCTGACACACACGCAGACACGCAGCGCCTGACACACACGCAGACACGCAGCGCCTGACACACACGCAGACACGCAGCGCCTGACACACACGCAGACACGCAGCACCTGACACACACGCAGACACGCAGCACCTGACAGACACGCACACACACACACACACACACAGCACCTGACACAGATATGCAGCGCCTGACACACATACGCAGACATACAGCGCCTGACACACACACACGCAGACATGCAGCACCTGACACACACACACACCCACAGACATGCAGCACTTGACACACCCACACACACACACATGCATCACCTGACACACCCACACACACAGACATGCATCACCTGACACACCCACACACATATACAGACATGCAGCACCTGACACACACACACACACACACACACACACACACACAGAGAGACATGCAGCGCCTGACACACACACACATACAGACATGCAGCACCTGACACACACACACACATACAAACATGCAGCACCTGACACACACACACACACACACAGCACCTGACACACATATATACATGTGGCATTTAACGCACACACGCACAGCACCTGACACACAATCATATACACTCAGAGCACCTAACACACACATACACTCGCAGCACCTCACACACACTCGTATACACACGCAGCACCTGCCACTCACACATATATACACATGCAGCACCTGCCACTCCCACATACATGAACAGCACCTGACACACACATACACGCGCAGCACCTGACAGTCACACACATACAGATGCGACAGCTGACAGAAACACATACACGCTCAACACCTGACACCCACGTGGCAGCTGACGCATACAAATGCAGCACCTGAAATACACACATATACACGTGCAGCACCTGAGACACACACATACACGTACAGCACCTGAGACACACACACACACATGTATGTACACGCGCGGCTCCAGGCACACACATACGTACGTACACACGCGGCACTTGACACACACACGTACACGCGCGGCACCTGACACACACACACACACACACACACACGTACGTACGTACGTACATGTGTGGCACCTGACACACACACGTATGCACACGTGTGGCTCCTGACACACACGCGCATTGCTCCTGACACACACACATGTACGTACACGCTCGGCTCCTGACACACACACGTATGTATACGCGCGGCACCTGAAACTTACACGTATGTACGTATACGCGCGGCTCCTGACACCCTCACGCATGTACACGCGTGGCTCCTGGCACACTGGCACACACACACACACACGTACACGCGCGGCACCTGACACATACACGCGTGTACGTACACACATGCACAGCACCTGACATACACACATGTAGGTACGCGCCACCTGACACACACACACACGTACACGCACGACACCTGACACACACGTACGTACGTACGTACGTACGTACGTACGTACGTACGTACGCGCACGGCACCTGACACACACGTACATACTAGTGATGAGTGGGTTCGGTTCGTCGGAATCCGGACCCCCCGAACTTCACCCATTTTACATGTGTCCGAGGCAGGTTCGAACCTTCCCGCCTTGCTCGGCTAGCCCGAGCGCGCCCGAACGTCATCATCCCGCTGTCGGATTCCCGCGAGATTCGGATGTCTGCATTCGTGGAAAGGGGTCCCATGTGTAAACATGGGACCCCTTTCAGTCCGTCTGGTCCGGGTGTTCGGTTTGTTGTTTTGCCAAGTACGTGGATTTAATCTGGAACCTGGATCAGGTGAGTATAATTATCTTTTATTTTCAGGTACCCGTGGATTCTACTTGGAGAAGAGGACCGACTGCTTCGTGTCAACATAGGTAAGTATTTGTGTGTCGGCAGGTGTGAAATAAAGTTATACTTTCACGGTGTCTGTGTCCTGTTTTTATTTGGGTATTTTTTCCCCAGTAGAACTACAGGTACCAGCGGGCCCGTTTTTCTCCCGCATGCTGGTACTTGTGGTTCTCAAAGTACCAGATTGCGGGGGAGGCTTGCTGGGACTTGTAGTACTACTGGAAAAAACAATATTCTTTCAATTTTCTCAAGGCTATCAGCCTCCCATCCGCAGCCCTTGGATGGGGGGGACAGCCTCGGGCTTCACCCCTGGCCCTTGGGTGGCTGGGGGGGGGGGACCCCTTGATTGAAGGGGTCCCCACTCCCCCAGGGTACCCCGGCCAGGGGTGACTAGTTGGATATTTAATGCCACGGCCGCAGGGCACTGTATAAAAGTGACCCCCGGCTGTGGCATTATCTGTCCAGCTAGTGGAGCCCGATGCTGGTGTAAAAATAATGGGGGACCCTACTCTTTTTGTCCCCCGTATTTTTTGCACCAGCACCAGGCGCAGAGCCCGGAGCTGGTTTTAAAAATACGGGGGATCCCCTGTCCGTTTTTCCCCCGGATTTTTAGAACCAGGACCGGCTCGAAGAGCCCGAGGCTGGTTATGCTTTGGAGGGGGGACCCCACGCAATTTTTCTTTTCCGGGTTTTTCACATTCCATTTAAAAAAAAAAAATAATAATAATAATCTTTTAAAAAATATATAAATAATACTTGTGCCTCCAAAAAAGACAAACCAAGTACCTAATCCCTTCTAATATAAATAGATATGCTATTACCCCAAAAAAATATTATTTTTTATTAGATTCCGCCTGCAAAGTGTGGCGGATTGAAAATGACGAATTTACTGTTTAAAAGCACTGTTGTCGAATTTACAAACTTCAATTGAATATACTTTTGTTGAATTGCCGCATTTGTACCATTGCAGAAAAGTCGAATTTGTCAAATGTCGAATTTTAAAAAGTCGAATTTTGAAAGGATGCAAGAATAGGCCCCGCCCCCTTCTTCACATCAGCCGTCCCCTTCTACCCCTGTACCTTGCTCTCTCCTGTCTGTGCTCTCTCCCGTCTGTAGGACTAGGCCCCGCCCCCTTCTTACCCTCCAGTGACTGCTCTCTCCTGACAAGTGGACCAGGCCTGCCCCCTACACGCTGCTGGTGTCTTCATTGTTACTTGGTCTGGAGCTCTGTTGGGGAGAGAACTCACGTGAGCTCATTAAGAATGAGGAACTGGGATGTTTTAATTTTATTGTGAGTAGTGTAGTGTGGTGATGTAGTATGTTGTATGGGGGGTATAGTGTAACTATGAAGTGCAGCATATGGGAGGGCTATAGCATAGTGATGTAGTGTGGCATATGGGGGGTGGTAGCGCATAGGCGTGCGTACAGGGGGTGCCTGGTGCGCACAGGCACTCCCTAATGTCCAGCACCGCTGCACGCCACGCTTGCTGTGGCACAGTGATCGCTGAGTGTGTGATCGGTGGAGCCTAGCCTGTAGCTCATTTCCGTACCTCCCACCACCGCTGCGCCCGCCCCCCCTCTGCCTGCTGCTAATACTATGCTGAGTGCATTCGTCAGCGGCCTCACTGGGGGGACTGGTGTCACCTTGCAATGTGACGTGGTGATGTCCGCCTATGCTCTCCTCCCGCCCAGGGCCGGCTCCAGGCATGTTCGACTGGAGCGGCCGCGCGGGGCGCCACTCTTTTAGGGCGCCGCACGCTGCGGCCGCCATATTCCTGCCTGGAGCCAGCCTTCAAACTGTGTGTGTGTGCGCGCAGCGCGCTGTGCGGCGCCGGCGTCTGACGTTAGACGCCGGCGCCGCGCAGCGCAGACGGAATCGTTCATCCGTCCAGCCGCCCGCCCGCCTGCCTGCCTGGGCCCACAGCAGTACTCCCCCTCCCGGCTCCCAGCACCGCTGTCCGCAGTGACAATGCCATGTAAGTTAAAATCTGCACTGTGGGGGCATTATATATCTGGCACTGTGGGGGCATTATGTTTATTCATGTGGGGGCATATCTGCACTGTGGGGGCATTATATATCTGGCACTGTGGGGGCATATCTGCACTGTGGGGGCATTATATATCTGGCACTGTGGGGGCATATCTGCACTGTGGGGGCATTATATATCTGGCACTGTGGGGGCATAGCTGCACTGTGGGGGCATTGATTCTTGCACTGTGGGGGCATATCTGCACTGTGGGGGCATTATATATCTGGCACTGTGGGGGCATATCTGCACTGTGGGGGCATTATATATCTGGCACTGTGGGGGCATAGCTGCACTGTGGGGGCATTGTTTCTTGCACTGTGGGGGCATATCTGCACTGTGGGGGCATTATATATCTGGCACTGTGGGGGCATATCTGCACTGTGGGGGCATTATATATCTGGCACTGTGGGGGCATATCTGCACTGTGGGGGCATTATATATCTGGCACTGTGGGGGCATTATGTTTCTTGCACTGTGGGGGCATATCTGCACTGTGGGGGCATTATGTATCTGGCACTGTGGGGGCATATCTGCACTGTGGGGGCATTATATATCTGGCACTGTGGGGGCATAGCTGCACTGTGGGGGCATTATGTTTCTGGCACTGTGGGGGCATATCTGCACTGTGGGGGCATTATGTATCTGGCACTGTGGGGGCATATCTGCACTGTGGGGGCATTATATATCTGGCACTGTGGGGGCATATCTGCACTGTGGGGGCATTATATATCTGGCACTGTGGGGGCATATCTGCACTGTGGGGGCATTATATATCTGGCACTGTGGGGGCATATCTGCACTGTGGGGGCATTATATATCTGGCACTGTGGGGGCATAGCTGCACTGTGGGGGCATTGATTCTTGCACTGTGGGGGCATATCTGCACTGTGGGGGCATTATATATCTGGCACTGTGGGGGCATATCTGCACTGTGGGGGCATTATATATCTGGCACTGTGGGGGCATAGCTGCACTGTGGGGGCATTGTTTCTTGCACTGTGGGGGCATATCTGCACTGTGGGGGCATTATATATCTGGCACTGTGGGGGCATATCTGCACTGTGGGGGCATTATATATCTGGCACTGTGGGGGCATATCTGCACTGTGGGGGCATTATATATCTGGCACTGTGGGGGCATTATGTTTCTTGCACTGTGGGGGCATATCTGCACTGTGGGGGCATTATGTATCTGGCACTGTGGGGGCATATCTGCACTGTGGGGGCATTATATATCTGGCACTGTGGGGGCATAGCTGCACTGTGGGGGCATTATGTTTCTGGCACTGTGGGGGCATATCTGCACTGTGGGGGCATTATGTATCTGGCACTGTGGGGGCATATCTGCACTGTGGGGGCATTATATATCTGGCACTGTGGGGGCATATCTGCACTGTGGGGGCATTATATATCTGGCACTGTGGGGGCATAGCTGCACTGTGGGGGCATTATGTTTCTGGCACTGTGGGGGCATATCTGCACTGTGGGGGCATTATGTATATGGCACTGTGGGGGCATATCTGGCACTGGGGGCATTAATGTATCTGACACTGTGGGGGGCAATAATGCATCTGGCACTGTGTGGGCACTTATGCATCTGGCAATATGTGGGCATTTATGTATCTGGCACTGGGGGGATTTATGTATCTGGCCCTGTGGTGGCATATCTGGCACTGTGCGGGCATTTTTATATATGGCACAGTGGGGACATATCTGGCACTGTGTGGGCATTTTTATATCTGGCACTGTGTGGGCACTTATGTATCTGGCACTGCGGGGGCATCATGTATCTGGCACTGTGGGGGGCATATCTGCACTGTGGAGGCACTTATGTATCTGGCACTTTGGGGGCATTTATGTATCTGAACTGTGGGTGCATATCTGGCACTGTGTGGCCATTTATGTAGCTGGCACTGCTGGGGGGCATGTCACGTGTAGCTGGCACTGCTGGGGGGCATGTCATGTAGTGTTCCCGCTAGGCGTCTGTGGCTAGGCAATGTGTCTCAGTGCTGTGCCTGGCGCAAAGTGTATAGGAGGTTCTACCTGGTGCAGTGTGTATTAGCTGCACTACTGTGTGGTGTAATGCAAATTGCCACTATTATGTGGCCACGTACCTTCCCCACGAAGTAACTCCCATTAATTTTTGCTGCGCGCCGAAGGCGCGCACTGTCCATGCTTTGACATATAGGTGTGGGAACAACAAGCAGTATGTACATCATTTTGCCCTCCTAACTTAAAAATGTGCCCTCCCTGTGATCAGCACCATGCCCTAAAAAGTGAACACTATCCTGTGTAGCTGGCACTGCTGGCGGGCATGTCATGTGTAGCTGGCACTGCTGCGGGGCATGTCATGTGTAGCTGGCACTGCTGCGGGGCATGTCATGTGTAGCTGGCACTGCTGGGAGGCATGTCATGTCTATCTGGCACTGCTGGGAGGCATGTCATGTCTATCTGGCACTGCACATTATGTGTATCTGGCACTATACTGGAGACATTGTGTGTAAGGAACACTACTGTGGCTATGTGTAAGGCTGCTAATTGTGTGAAAATATTTTTACAGTTTGATGATATGAAGTTACGAGTCCACGCCCACTTTTCCAGAGGCCACACCCACTTTTCCGGGAGCGCGCGCGCCTTCGGCGCGCGCATGGGGGGGGGGGGGCGCTTTTACATTTTCTCGCTCAGGGTGCTAGTAGGCCTGGAGCCGGCCCTGCTCCCGCCCACCCGTGCTTTCCTCCCGCTGCGGTCTCTCAGTCCTAGTGTGCCGCGGCTGCCACACCACTGGCAGTGTTCCTCTAGGGGGGACTGGGAGCCGCCGGCAGACACATTCTGCTGAGACTTACTTGTCAGTGCGGGTTCCGGATGGCAGGCGGCGGGTGGGAGGGCAGACGGGGAGCAGGTGTCACAAGGAGTGTGTGGGTAACTAATTCACAATACTTCCGCTCAACGTGGCACTGCTGGTCCTTCATCTCCCATGTCTCTTCACCAGGTGGCGGGCGGCCCGGAAATTAAGTGATGTGTTGTGCAGCAGTCAGTGTGAAGTGACTGTGAGTAACACTGATGGTGCTGATGATGCTGCTGCAGAATCGGGAAGCAATTAATTCATAAATATAATGTACTCTATCAGTGTATTATACATACATAAACATGTACATACGTGTATTTGTGTATACATGTATATACATGAGTGTGTGTGCATATATATATATATATATATATATATATATACAGCCAGTTCCCAGGAACAAAAGTCCTCCCCCGCTTCCGCTAAGTCCACAGCATGACGCTGGGGCTCCACTGGTGGAGCCAGGTGCGGTGGGGGCCCGTCTCAAGTGCTTCAGCAATCAGTGGGCTTGCTCACAGGTGGATCCCTGGATTCTACAATAGTGTCTCAGGGATTCAAGCTGGAATTCGAGACGTCTCCCCCTCGCCGTTTCCTAAAATCTGCCTTGCCAACATCTCCCTTGGACAGGGAGGCTGTGATAGAGGCAAATTCACAAGCTGTATTTGCAGCAGGTGATAGTCAAGGTACCCCTCCTTCAACAAGGAAGGGGTTACTATTCCACAATGTTTGTGGTACCGAAACCGGACGGTTCGGTGAGACCCATTTTAAATTTTAAATCTTTGAACACGTATATAAAACGGTTCAAGTTCAAGATGGAATCGCTCAGGGCGGTTATCTCAAGCCTGGAGGAAGGGGATTACATGGTATCACTGGACATCAAGGATGCTTACCTGCATGTCCCCATTTACTCTCCTCACCAGGAGTACCTCAGATTTGTGGTACAGGACTGTCATTCTGCGGCGGGACTGCCGCATTCTAGATCAGTAAAAGCCCATTCCACGAGGAAGGTGGGCTCTTCTTGGGCGGCTGCCCGAGGGGTCTCTGCTTTACAACTTTGCCGAGCTGCTACTTGGTCGGGGTCAAACACATTTGCAAGATTTTACAAGTTTGACACCCTGGCTGAGGAGGACCTGGAGTTCGCTCATTCGGTGCTGCAGAGTCATCCGCACTCTCCCTCCCGTTTGGGAGCTTTGATATAATCCCCATGGTCCTTACGGAGTCCCAGCATCCACTTAGGACGTCAGAGAAAATAAGATTTTACTCACCGGTAAATCTATTTCTCGTAGTCCGTAGTGGATGCTGGGCGCCCATCCCAAGTACTTGTACATAGTTATTGTTAACAAAAGGGTTATTGTTGAGAGCCATCTGTGCAGAGGCTCCGTTGTTGTCATACTGTTAACTGGGTATAATATCACGAGTTGTACGGTGTGATTGGTGTGGCTGGTATGAGTCTTACCCGGGATTCAAAATCCTTCCTTAGTGTCAGCTCTTCCGGGCACAGTATCCTAACTGAGGTCTGGAGGAGGGTCATAGGGGGAGGAGCCAGTGCACACCAGGTAGTCCTAAAGCTCTCTTTAGTTGTGCCAAGTCTCCTGCGGAGCCGCTATTCCCCATGGTCCTTACGGAGTCCCAGCATCCACTACGGACTACGAGAAATAGATTTACCGGTGAGTAAAATCTTATTTTATATATATATATATATATATATATATATAATATATATATATGACTTGGGGTTTGTTTTATTAGATAGAGCATGTCCCTGTGAAGTGCCTTTTGGGGTTGTGGTTTTTCAGAAAGTTACAGGTTTTTTTTAATTAAGAGAAATATGCCCCATTATAGAGATCGGGCATTTCAATTTGTTGCGCCTGCGCAGTGGCCGCCAGCAGGGGGTGTACTAGAGTGCCTTCTCTTGAGAGCCGCAATATGGCCGCCTTCTCCCCGGTTATTCTGTAAATAGGAAAATAACCTCACAGGTTCACATAGGGCAGAGTTGCCACTACTAGTGCAGGGCTGTAACTTACAGTACTAAGGAAAAGCCATATACTAAAGCGGCACGGTGACCTCACCCCTCTCAGAGACACCAGGGCGCAGCACACTGGTACACACACCTGTTAGCTCAGGGCAGCACTATAGGACCCTCCTGTAATGCTGTGCTGGCGGCGTGTAGTGATCAGGGCACTGGGAGACTGGCTGGCTGGTCTCCGTCTCTGCTGCCTATAGAACTTCCACCTCTGTTATATATCAGGGCTGCTCTCCTGTTATGATTCCAATACTCTGGTCTGGGGATATCTTATAGCAAGGACCTGAGTACTGGAACGTAATGCTTGGAAAGGGAGTGGGAACGGGAATAGCCCCTGGCGCCCTATCTCCGTTGTCTCGCCCGTGCTGTCAGAAATCTCTTGCGAGACTATGGTTGCTTGGGCCCATGGCAGCCGCGTTTGAAGGGCGGATTACGTCTGCCCAACTCCGATGCCCCCTCAGGTCTTAATGGGAGACAAAGAGAAATCCGAGACAGGGTGATAACAAGGGGCCCTCTACTAAACAACAAAGCCAGGGGCTCAAAACTAACTTTAAACTAGAGTATATGCGGAAAACCGCCAGGGAAAAGGACAACCAAAATACCCACTTGTCCACTCTTCTACCCGGCACCGGCGAGTTCCGGAGAGGAGTGTGGGAGCGTAAACCTCCGCAAATGCACCAACACAGAATACAAAATAAAGCGGCCTAGGCCGCAGCACGCGGCAGAGCCGCCACTCACGAAAACCACACGAGATCCTCTAGCGACTGTTGCGGGTAAATGAGGACTGGAAGACTCCTTGGGAAGAGATGACAACACTAAGATTCAGGAACTCTGAGGACAGGAATGACCGGACACAGCAGAACTGGAACAGACGTCAGCAAACCAAAGCAGCATGCAGGAAGCTATTACCGGCGTCTGTGTGAAGCACTGAGAAGGTATTTAGCAGGGAGTCCTTCAATCAGAAGTTCAGAGCCTGATTAGCACAATGCCGTGCAGCTGCCTTGCTGCACGACCAGAAGACAAGTGTGTGTGTGTAGTTCACTTGATTGACCCTGCAAGGGGAGCGCAGTCCGTCCGTGGCGTCCCCGTTGCTAGGGTCCAGGCGGCTCAGCGCGCCCGGCGTCCTAGCGTTGCTAGGGAGCCGGCGGCTAGCACGCTCGGCATCCCTAGTTGCTAGGCGCCGGGCCGCGAGGACATCGCGGACCACGGCGCCTAACACCTGTGTGTTCTCTTCCTCTCCTACCTCACACTGGAACTGGCCGCCCAGAGAACGAGAGGGCAGCGGCTGACATCAGAGAGGGTGCAGCAATCTGTGTGGGCAGAGCCCCTCACAGCAAGGTGTCCTTATGCTGTGCCCCGTGTAATCACTGTGATCCATACAGACTCTCACCCTGGTATGCTCTCTATTATTTATTTTTTTACACTACGGCATGCTCGAGGGAAGGGAGCAGGCACCACCCCACCGCCACTACTCCTCCGCCAGCATCACTGCCGAGCCGGTCAGTGTTCCGGCGGCAATGAGCAGTAGGCAGCCACCAGCAACAACAGTCAGGAAGCTGTTACTCCCGGCAGCAGTAGCGTCAAGCTGCAATTCAGCCAGCGGCACGATGATCCGGGAGACAGTGGCAGCACAGGGAAGCAGTACCCCCTCCAATCGCAGCACCAACTAGGAGACTGAGGCAGCAACCTGCCCCCAGCTGCAGCACCACCCTGATGATAGGTAAGATGCATTTTGGTGTCACAAGAAGGTGGCCGGAGTAGTGGCTGGCTGTGGTCACACCCCGGGGAAAAGTGATAGTGATTTCAGTGTTCCCTTGCGCGGGGATTGGATGTGTAGATGTATGGAGGCTATGTATGTATAGATGTGAGCGGCAGTGTGCGGATATATGAGAGTGGCAGTGTGCGGATGTATGAGAGCGGCAATGTACGGCTGTAGGAATTTTGGATATCGGATTTTTCTGTATTTTGGAATAATTGCATACCATAACGAGATATTATGGTGATGGGACCTAAATCTAAGCACAGAAGGCATTTATGTTTCATATACACCTTATACACACAGCCTGAAGGTCATTTTAGCCAATATTTTTTATAACTTTGTGCATTAAACAAAGTGTGTGTACATTCACAGAATTCATTTATGTTTCATATACACCTTATACACACAGTCTGAAGTTCATTTAATACAATATTTTTAATAACTTTGAGTATTAAACAAAGTTTGTGTACACTGAGCCATCAAAACACAAAGGTTTCACTATCTCAGTCTCACTCAAAAAAGTCCGTATTTCGGAATATTCCGTATTTCTGAATATTTGGATATGGGATGCTCAACCTGTATTACTTTTTTCTGCTACTGGTTCTTTAACCTATGCAAACAAGCATCTGACTTGCCTTTCCTATTGCTTTGTTACATTGCTTACCTGAAATAGTAATACTTAGATAGCTTTCCTCTTGCCATTATAATGCCCTTAATATTATAGTTAGCCTTTGCATTTTTGAGACGTGTATGATTTTGCATTTTTTGGCATTAAATGTTGCCATGTTCTTGACCATTCCTCTAGTCCAGGGGCGGAACTGCCAGAGACAACGGAGTCAGTTGCCGCCGGGCTCCAGCCCTAAAGGGGCTTCCTCCATTGCCCCCCGGCTGTTACGTGCCCTTCCTACTAAATAGACAAAGGCGCTACCAGCAGGGTCTCGCAGTTTGTACATTCCATGCCGTAACACCCTTCTTTCCACCTTCACAATGAAGCTATTGGTACTTTGCAAAAAAAAAAATTATTAGCATTGCAACTCAGCAGATCAATGCAGTGTGCAGCCACACACTCCATATATCTGCTCAGCCACAAAGCTGATTATTTCTTCACAAAGTACAAGGTGAGCTCCAAATAGAATTCTCTAGCTTAGATTATACCTTTCTATGCAAGGGTAAATAGCTCAATTGTTTGACTGCAATGCCACAGGAAATGGTTTGGATCCAAGACAGTGTGACTGAATAATAAAGAAACCTTAAGATGAGTTCATGAATGTTGTATAAGTATTAGTGAGAGAAGGGGTCAGGAGCATGCTAGGCTGCAAAAAATAAGGTAGGCTGCAAGTGAAAGTAATGATCTCCTATATATTTTCCCAGATCTGTCACTCTGTGTGGCTAACTCTGGGGGAAGTCACAGCAATGGGCGGAGACGGCAACTGCAGGACGATACACCAGTGCCAGCAGCAGACCGTAACAAAGTGACAGATCAGGGAGAATATATAGGAGGTAGGGAGGTGGCCATGGTACATGGCTGGCCAAGGGACACTAGCTCATGTACCCCTTTACCACTGAGGCTGGCCACCAAGGATGGACCTGTCACCAGTGCACATGCAATAACCTCTTCTGCTGCCCTCTTTGCAACTCAGATTGCCCAGTGCTCCCCTTCGCTAACAGTCCACAAAGTTTCCCCATCTCACGATCTGCCTCCTCACCCCCACTTTCATCTCTACAGCACACGCGCATATCATACAAGATCCCATCATGCGTACGTAGGTCTGAAATGCAAGAGGGAGGTTGGGGGGAGATTGGCATGCGCCAGCAACGCCACACAGCTCACTGTGACCACAGTGGAGAGGCGCTGCAACAGGACAATACACCAACCTCGGAGCAAGGAACTGCGTCGGTCAGGAGGAGAACTATTTCAATAGCATAAAAAGGTTAATGTGTCCCACCCTATGGACACCAGACTCATCAAGTCACTGTTGCCAGAGTCTCATACAATGACTCTGAACCTCTAAGCACACTATTTGACTGTCCACACCCTGCTGTGCCTATTTCCCATCTCCTCCACCACCCTCAACACTGACCCACACATCATTCACCCACAGAGATACAATAAAGGTAGTTTGGATAAATTAGCTAAATGAAATGGATTTAACCAATTTATATAAATTTTTGGATGTTTTCCAGTGTTTGTGAGCAAATGGTCAATTGTCATTTGCTGCCACATATTAGCATAATTTTGTTTCAACTAGAAAAAAAAATTGGACAGATAATCTAAGTGTGGATCCAGTTTAAAGGTCCGTATTCACGGCCCGATTTTGGGGAGAGATGTGTGCTGAGCGAACTGCTCAGCACACATCTCTCCCCCCGCTCAGCACAGCGTGATGTGTGCTGAGCATACGGGGGGTGGGGGGGGCGCTCATTTCACCCCCTGTGTAGGGCATTCTGTGTGTATCCAGCTTAACAGGTGTGAGCATCATACAACTACTGACTTGCGAGTAACTATACAGCAGCTCCATACCTTGTGACTTGAAGAAACACCAGTTAACCCCGGGAATGCTGCAGTCAAAGCAACAATTCCTCTTCTTACATTCCGCTGCACTTATTGTGGGGTAGCCGCAATCCCTTCTGCTGTACGGTTCCACATTACATTGTTTCTTGTCACTTCCTGTTGATGCAGTAAGGAAACATCCAGGAATTACAGCAGCTTTTTTTTTTTTTTTTTTAACTGGGGCAATTTAGCTAGATCACAGGGCAATTTAGCTCCTTTGGTCCTTTTTTAGGACCAGTTAATCAGACAGTTGAGCAAACTGAAAAACAGCTAACAGGAAATTTCCACTTAAATGGTATTTTCTAATCTTATCTGACCATGACTAAGAATAAAGGATACACAAGATAAACTCTTAGAGCCATGGACCTTATCCATGTTTAAGCTCCATCAAATCTGTAATCAATAGCACTACATGCTCCCACTTTACCACTGTACTATATACTCTACCTGTGTTTTTAAGGTAAAAACACCATTTAACCCCAGTGACACTTGAATTAAAGCAGCAGCCTCTGGAATAGCATTCCTTAGCATTAATCCCAGGAAATCTGCAATCTTCACGCTCTTTGATAGCCATGCTACATTGCTGTTTACTTGGATGGAGCAGAGAGCACAACATCAGGACATAGGAAATATTACAATGCATGATAAGAAAGGTGTGAGCTCTACAGCAAGGCCTCTAACCCTTTGCCAGTGCCAAATACATAGGGCTTAACTCAGATCTGATCACAGCAGCAAATTTATTAGCTAAAACCATGTACACTGCAGGGGGGGGGGGGGTGTATAATATGTGCAGAGAGAGTTAGATTTTGGTGCGGTGTGTTCAAACTGAAATCTAAATTGCAGTGTAAAAACAAAACAGCCAGTATTTACCCTGCACACAAACAATATAACCCACCTAAATCTCTCTGCAAATGTTATATCTGCCCCCCCCCCCCCCATCCCTGCAGTGCACATGGTTTTGCCCACTAGCTAACAAATTTGCTGCATCTGGGAATTACAGCATCTTAATATTTCTTTTTACAGAAGGTTCAGCAAATTAAATTATTTAGTGAAATACTGTAATCATAACAGTTACAGGGATATTGTAGGTAGATTTATTGTCAGTGGATAAATGTAAAAATTAAACCCTTAGGCATAGTTCCAAAATGCTGTCATTGCAATCCAGATTTTAAGGATATCATGCTTGAGCACAGGTGACTTAATTAGAACTTCGGTCAATGTGAATTAACCATTGGACTCAACCATGGTTATCCTTAAAACCCAGGGGTCTATTTAAGATCGATCTTAATCGATGTTGGGCTTCCAGGTTGAAAAAAACACACACATTTACTAACATTTTAAAATTTATATAAAAAAATCATCTGTTCGTAAATGCAGTGCACATGGTTTTGCCCAACTGCTAACAAAAATCCTGCTGCGATCAACTCAGAATTACCCCCCATGGCCCTCATTCCGAGTTGTTCGCTCGCAAGCTGCTTTTAGCAGCATTGCACACGCTAAGCTGCCGCCTTCTGGGAGTGAATCTTAGCATCTTAAAATTGCGAACGAAAGATTTGCAATATTGCGATAAGACATCTCTGTGCAGTTTCTGAGTAGCTCGAGACTTACTCTGCCAGTGCGATCAGTTCAGTGCTTGTCGTTCCTGGTTTGACGTCACAAACACACCCAGCGTTCGCCCAGACACTCCTCCGTTTCTCCAGCCACTCCCGCGTTTTTCCCAGAAACGGTAGCATTTTTTCCCACACGCCCCTAAAGCGGCCTGTTTCCGCCCAGAAACACCCACTTCCTGTCAATCACATTACGATCACCAGAACGATGAAAAAAACGTGAGTAATATTCCTAACTGCATAGCAAATTTACTTGGCGCAGTCGCAGTGTGAACATTGCGCATGCGCATTAAGCGGAAAATCGCTGCGATGCGAAGAAAATTACCGAGCGAACAACTCGGAATGACCACCTATGTGCACTGCAGGGAAGGCAGATTTAACATGTGCAGAGAGAGTTAGATTTGGGTGTGGTGTGTTCAATCTGCAATCTAATTTGCAGTGTAAAAATAAAGCAGTCAGTATTTACCCTGCACAGAAACAAAATAACTCACCCAAATCTAACTCTTTCTGCACATGTTATATCTGCCTCCCCTGCAGTACACATGGTTTTGCCCAACTGCTAACAAAATTCCTGCTGCGATCATCTTGGAATTACCCCCATCGATTGATGTTTTCACACTGCTCGTGTATATAAGACATAGGGCCTAATTCAGTTTGGATCGTAATACGCGTTCCAACCGCAAAAACTATGAAGAGGATGGGGGCATATACGCAGGGTCCATCCTGTGCGTGTGCCTACATTTTCTCCGGGTGCCCCGCAGAAAATGCGAATGCCTCTGCCTGTCAATCAGTAGAGGGCGTACCTTCGCAGGTATATCGCGATCATGAGCCATGTCTCCCATTTTTGTCATTATAGGTGCTCTGTGAGCTGCTGGCCATGCCCCAGCCCCTCTGTCTCCCGTGAATAGACATTGAGGCTTATTCAGACCAGATCGCTTCAATTTATTTTCAGCCAGCGGGCAATCTGGTCTGCACTGCACATGCGTATGCGCCACAATGCGTAAGTGCGACGGTCCGGAGATCACAAGAAGATTGACAAGAAGAGGGTGTTTGTGTGGGTGGCAACTGAATGTTTCTAGGGAGTGTCCGGAAAAACACTGGAGGGACCCGGCGTTTTGTGGGAGGATTTGTGACGTCACCTCAATGGCTGAGTAAGTGCTGAGCTGTGCAGCTCTTGTGCACATGTGATCACACACCTGCACAGCAAATTTTCCCTTCCGCTGTAGGCGGCAACTACCTGATTACAGGGATGCAAAAAACACACCCTAGCGATCAGGTCTGAATTACCCACAATGTGCATATTTGCAGAGCAACAAGCTACAGGGAGCCTTCCACCCCCCCCCCCTTCCCCATGGGAAGGGGGGGGGTTGTTTGGGTTAGCTGGACATTCCCCAAAAAAGTGACTGTCCTGCAAAAATTGGGATAGTTGGGAGGTATGTTCAAATACATTTATTGTTTTGCATGCAGGGTAAATACTGGCTTCTTTGACATTTAGCCACAAATGCTGCACAGCTGAATTACAGTATTACACTGCAATTAACAGTTATGCTAGGACATTCCCCCTCCCAAATCTACCTCTCTCTGCATGTTACATCTGTCCCACAGTGGCGTGCAGTGAGGTCAGTGGCTAGTGAGGCACTACAGCCATAATGTCCGCCGAATCCTGCCGATGACCCTTAGCCAATGCCCGCTACTGCCTCTGAGCCGATACCCGCTGCCACCGCCAATGGCTTACAAACTCGCCCACAATCAACTGACCCAGCCCTCCACCACTAATTTCTATCTCAGTCCGATGCCGCCAATGCCCGCTGCCTGCCTGCTCATTGTTCTCGTTATATATTATACATTTTTAAAGAAAAAAAAAATGAGTGTTTGGGACTGGGAAGGGTGAGGGAGGAGGACATGAATGCAATTTTGTTGTCCAGGGCTTCCATTAACTTAAAGGAGAAGGGTCTGAATGGGTTAAAAAAAATGCGTGAGGTCCCCCCTCCTTAGTATAACCAGCCTCGGGCTCTTTGAGCCGGTCCTGGTTATTTAAATACTGGGGGAAAAATTGGACAGGGGTTCCCCGTATTTAGACAACTAGCACCGGGCTCTTAGACCGGTCCAGGTTCCAAAAATACGTGGGACAATAGATGTAGGGGTCCCCCATATTTTTAAAACCAGCACCGGGCTCCTCTAGCCAGAGAGATAATGCCACAGCCGGGGGACACTTTTATGTAGGCCCTTAAATCAAGAGGTTCCTCCCCTCGAGGCACCCAAGGGCCAGGGGTGAAGCCCGAGGCTGTCCCCAGCACCCCTGGGTGGTGGGTGCCGGGCTGATAGCCATGTGTGTAAAAAAAGAATATTGTTTTTTCGTTGTGGAACTACAAGGCCCAGCAAGCCTCCCCCGCTTGCTGGTACTTGGAGAACCTCAAGTACCAGCAGGCGGGGAAATAACGGGCTTGCTGGTACCTGTAGTTCTACAACAACAAAAAATACCCAAATAAAAACACAAACACACACAGCGTGACAGTAAAATTATTGAGACAGGCTGTAGCATGTGGGTGCATGTAACCCTATAAAAGTGATGGATTGGGTGACTATTACAATACCCACTGTTGCTGTCTGAAAAATGATGGATTTATAGATTGCTCTGCCGAGACATGTTTTTTTCTAAAATGCACCACAGGTATGGATGGATAGTATACTTGACGACACAGAGGTAGGTAGAGCAGTGGCCTACTGTACCGTACTGCTAAATATTATATTATTTATTATTATTATTATCCTTTATTTATATGGCGCCACAAGGGTTCCGCAGTGCCCAATTACAGAGTACATAAACAAATAATCAAACAGGAAAACAGCAACTTACAGTTGACGACAATATAGGACAAGTACAGGGTAAATAAACATAGCTACATCAGCAGATGACACTGGAATAAGTATCAGGTGGCAGAAGACTGATGGATTTGGTGCAGCTGAAGATTATTAAAGTAAGAAAAGAGTAAGCACATGAGGGAAGAGGGCCCTGCTCGTGAGAGCTTACATTCTTAAAGGGAGGGGTAGACAGACAGGGGTGAGACAGATGGGGTACATAGAGAGCATGGAACAGAGGTTTAGGATGAGATTTGGCTGGGTTTGGTGAAGAAGTGGGTCTTGAGAGCCCGTTTGAAGTTTTGTAGAGAGGTGGAGAGTCTGAGGGGGAGAGGTAGGGAATTCCAGAGAAGTGGTGCAGCACGTGAAAAATCTTGGAGGTAGGAGTGGGAGGAAGTAATCCGTAGGCAGGAGAGTCGGTGTGCATTAGCAGAGCGAAGAGGACGGGTGGGAGTGTAAAGCGAGATAAGATCAGAGATGTAGATGGGAGAGGAGTGGGTGAGGGCTTTGTAAGCAAGTGTGAAAAGCTTGAAATGGATTCTGAAAGGGAAGGGGAGCCAGTGAAGGACTAGTAAGAGAGGAGAGGTGGACGTAGTGCGTTTGGTGAGGAAAATGAGCCGGGCAGCAGCATTGAGGATAGATTGGAGTGGAGAGAGGTATTTGTCAGGAATGCCAGTCAGGAAGAGATTACAGCAGTCCAGTCTGGAGATGACCAGTGAGTGGATAAGAGTCTTAGTAGCATCCTGGGTCAGAAAAAGTCTGATCCTGGAAATATTTTTTAGATGAAAACGGCAGGTTTGTGAGAGGTGCTGAATGTGTGGTTTGAAGGAGAGGGAGGAGTCAAGGATTACTCCAAGACAGCGCGCTTGGGGGGTAGAGGAGATAGTAGTGCCATCAATAGATAATGAGATTGTAGGAGGTGAGATTATGCGGGAGGGAGGGAAGATGATCAGCTCGGTCTTAGACATGTTAAGTTTAAGAAAGCGCTGGGACATCCAGGAAGAGATAGCAGAGAGACAGTTGGAGATACGAGTGAGGAGAGTAGGGGAGAGGTCTGGAGAGGAAAGATAGATTTGAGTGTCATCAGCATAGAGATGATATTGGAAACCAAAAGAACTAATGAGCTTACCTAGTGAGGACGTATAGAGAGAGAAGAGAAGAGGACCAAGGACAGAACCTTGGGGTACCCCTACAGTTAGTGGAAGTGAGGGGGAGGTGGAGTCATGAGAGGAGACAGAGAATGAACGGTCAGAAAGGTAGGACGACAACCAAGAGAGGGCAGTGTTACGCAGACCAATGGAGTGAAGGATTTGCAGTAGGAGAGGATGGTCTACAGTGTCAAAAGCAGCAGAGAGATCAAGTAGAATAAGTAGAGAGTAGTGTCCCTTAGATTTAGCAGCATGGAGGTCATTGCATACTTTTGTAAGGGCAGTTTCAGTGGAGTGGAGAGGACGGAAGCCAGACTGGAATGGGTCAAGCAGTGAGTGTGAGGAAAGAAAGGAAGTAAGGCGGTTGTAGACAATACGCTCAAGGAGTTTGGAGGCAAAAGGGAGGAGAGAGATGGGTCGGTAGTTGGAGAGAGTGTTTGGATCAAGGGTAGGTTTTTTAAGAATAGGAGAGATGAGAGCGTGCTTGAAGGCAGAGGGGACAGTGCCTGATGAGAGGGAGAGATTGAGAAGGTGGGAAAGATGGGAACAAGCAGAAGAAGAGAGGTGGCAAAGGAGGCGGGAGGGGATAGGGTCAAGTGGTGAGGGGACAGGAACGAATGAGGGCCATGACTTCCTCTCCAGATGCATGGGAGAAAGATGACAGAGTTGGTGCGAGGGATGGGGAGGGTTGGTAAGGGATGGGAGAAGGCTGGTTACTGATAGTCTGGTGTGATGTGATGTCCTGACGTATGGAGTCAATTTTGGATGTGAAGTAAGTGGCAAAGTCAAGAGCAGAGAGTGAGGAAGGGAGATGAGGTGGAGGTGGGCAGAGGAGTGAGTTGAGAGTGGCAAAGAGGCGCCGGGGGTTGGAAGACTGGGAGGAGATTAGGTTCTTGAAGTATGACTGTTTAGCAAGAGAAAGGGCAGCACTGAAGGATGAGAGCATAAGTTTGAAATGGAGGAAGTCTGCCTTAGAGCGTGATTTCCTCCAGTGTCGCTCAGCAGTACATGAGCATTTTTGCAGATATCTGGTGCATTTGGTGTGCCAGGGTTGAGGTGTTAATTTGCAAGGGTGAATAGTCGTTGGTGGAGCAACAGAGTCAAGAGCAGAAGTAAGGGAAGCATTGTATGTGGAAGTGGCTTGTTCAGGGCATGAGAGAGAGAGAGAATAGGAGAGAGAAGTGAGTCAAACAGGGAGGAAAGGAATGTGGTGTCAATAGCTTCAATGTTACGCTTAGTGATGGTAGCCTTAGGAGGTAGAGATGGGGAAGTCGAGAGAGATAGGTTGAAGGAGAGCAGGTGGTGGTCAGAGAGGGGAAATGGGGAGTTGGAAAAATCAGAAATATCACAGCGGTGAGTGACGACCAGATCCAGTTTGCTCCCATTCACATGGGAGGGTGAGGAGGTCCACTGGGAGAGACCAAGTGAAGAGGTGAGGTTAAGGAGTTTAGAGGCAGGGGATTGTGTGGGGATGTCAATAGGGATGTTGAAATCGCCTAGGATAATGGTGGGAATGTCAGAAGAGAGGAAGTGAGGAAGCCAGGAAGCAAAGTTGTCGATGAATTTGGAAGCAGTGCCAGGGGGGCGGTAAATGACAGCTACTCTAAGATGGACTGGTTGGAAGAGGCATATGGCGTGGACCTCAAATGTAGAGAATATAAGGGATGGTTCTGGTGGTATGAGTTGGTAGGAGTAACTAGAAGGTAAAAGGACCCCAACACCACCCCCATGGCGACCCCCAGGTCGGGGTGTGTGTGTGAATGTAAGGCCCCCAGCAGAGAGAGCAGCAGCAGAAGTAGTGTCAGAGGGCGTAATCCAAGTTTCAGTAATGGCTAGTAGGTGTAGGGAGTTGGAAATGAAAAGGTCATGAGTGGGGACCAGTTTGTTACAAACAGATCTGGCATTCCAGAGGGCACAGGATAGGGGGTATGAGTTTGTGGGAGAGATGTGAATTAGATTTTCAGGGTTGCTGTAGCGATGAGGTGGGATTAACTTTGAGGGCAGGGATGATGAGAGAGTAGTGATGGTACGGGTGCCTGAGCTAGGAGGGGAAACTGCAGGAGGTGGGCAGGGAGGGAGGTCAGTGTGATGTGGATGGAGGTGTGGGGAGGTGACAGGGAAGGGAGAGAGGGAGCAGGGCTGAGTTGTGGGGTAGCAGGACCATGGGGCAGAGGTGAATGAAAGTGGGGTAACAGGAAAGGTGGGGGAAGGAAACAGAGGGATGGAGGGGAGACAGAGGAGGGGAGAGAGGAGGAGGTGGAGGAGACTAGTGGGGGAAGGATAAAGATACATTATTAGGTAGACACTGAGTGATGTGGGGAGTATAAGAAAACCTTGACATAGTGTTAAGTAGGTAAATAGGTTGAAGTAGTGGAAGTAGGAGAGGAGACGGTAAGGCAATCCGAGCAGAAGAATTGCAGAAATGCAGGTGAGAAAAGCAGTGTAGGCTCAAGGGGTGTAGATTTAGTATGAAATGAGTCAAAAGCGTAGATAAAGTGGGTGCAGAAATGTATTTGGAGTGTAAGAAATGAAAGGATTGTGAGAGGTTTAAGAAGCAATGGTAATTATGTTAGATGTTTTAAGTGTTTGCAGGTAAAATTGCATTGGTGCAGCTGTGCTTAAAAAACAAAATTACAATAATACAGATACAGGCATTTGTAGGTGAAATGGATGGTTTATGAAATGTCCAAGTAAGGTAGTTCTGTGCTATGTAATCAGATGCAACAATCAGGAGGTGAGTGATCTGAGGAGTAAGTGACTCACATTTGTTATTAGTTCTTCAGTTTTCTTTGTTTTGTTAGATTGGTGTGCTTCTGTTTTCCTTCTTTTTCACTTCGATTGAACGCTGATTGAACACTGCTGTTATGTGTCAATTTTATCACGCTTTGATAAAAATGCACGCTTAGATCAATAAATGCACAGCCAAATGGCTTTGCACAGCCTACACCATTGGACTTAAGTAGAAGACTATTACAAGTGAAACCAATAATTGAAATCTGTAACCACACCCCACACCCTCAAATGCCAGGCAATAAATTACCTTAAAAACAACAACCAGGCATTCCACAAAGATTAAACTGGGTCTATATCATTCAAAACTTTAAAAAAGTACTTCAAAATCACATACTATGCAATAATGTTTCAATTTGCATTACCCAGCAGAATTAGCTTTGCATATATAGATATAGTGCAGCAGAATATATTGGTGGTTGTAGTCAATTGTAATTACCTGGAGGTGACAAGAAGAGAAGAAACGTCAATTCACAATCGATATCAGCTGAAGATAAATTAATGCTGATTGAACACTGCTGTTATGTGTCAATTTTATCACGCTTTGATAAAAATGCATGCTTAGATCAATAAATGCACAGCCAAACGGCTTTGCACAGCCTACACCATTGGACTTAAGTAGAAGACTATTACAAGTGAAACCAATAATTGAAATCTGTAACCACACCCCACCCCCTCAAATGCCAGGCAATAAATTACCTTAAAAACAACAACCAGGCATTCCACAAAGATTAAACTGGGTCTATATCATTCAAAACTTTAAAAAAGTACTTCAAAATCACATACTATGCAATAATGTTTCAATTTGCATTACCCAGCAGAATTAGCTTTGCATATATAGATATAGTGCAGCAGAATATATTGGTGGTTGTAGTCAATTGTAATTACCTGTAGGAGACAAGAAGAGAAGAAACATCAATTCACAATTGATATCAGTTGAAGATAAATTAATGCTGATTGAACACTGCTGTTATGTGTCAATTTTATCACGCTTTGATAAAAATGCACGCTTAGATCAATAAATGCACAGCCAAACGGCTTTGCACAGCCTACACCATTGGACTTAAGTAGAAGACTATTACAAGTGAAACCAATAATTGAAATCTGTAACCACACCCCACCCCCTCAAATGCCAGGCAATAAATTACCTTAAAAACAACAACCAGGCATTCCACAAAGATTAAACTGGGTCTATATCATTCAAAACTTTAAAAAAGTACTTCAAAATCACATACTATGCAATAATGTTTCAATTTGCATAACCCAGCAGAATTAGCTTTGCATATATAGATATAGTGCAGCAGAATATATTGGTGGTTGTAGTCAATTGTAATTACCTGTAGGTGACAAGAAGAGAAGAAACGTCAATTCACAATCGATATCAGCTGAAGATAAATTAACGCTGATTGAACGCTGCTGTTATGTGTCAATTTTATCACGCTTTGATAAAAATGCACGCTTAGATCAATAAATGCACAGCCAAACGGCTTTGCACAGCCTACACCATTGGACTTAAGTAGAAGACTATTACAAGTGAAACCAATAATTGAAATCTGTAACCACACCCCACCCCCTCAAATGCCAGGCAATAAATTACCTTAAAAACAACAACCAGGCATTCCACAAAGATTAAACTGGGTCTATATCATTCAAAACTTTAAAAAAGTACTTCAAAATCACATACTATGCAATAATGTTTCAATTTGCATAACCCAGCAGAATTAGCTTTGCATATATAGATATAGTGCAGCAGAATATATTGGTGGTTGTAGTCAATTGTAATTACCTGTAGGTGACAAGAAGAGAAGAAACGTCAATTCACAATCGATATCAGCTGAAGATAAATTAACGCTGATTGAACGCTGCTGTTATGTGTCAATTTTATCACGCTTTGATAAAAATGCACGCTTAGATCAATAAATGCACAGCCAAACGGCTTTGCACAGCCTACACCATTGGACTTAAGTAGAAGACTATTACAAGTGAAACCAATAATTGAAATCTGTAACCACACCCCACCCCCTCAAATGCCAGGCAATAAATTACCTTAAAAACAACAACCAGGCATTCCACAAAGATTAAACTGGGTCTATATCATTCAAAACTTTAAAAAAGTACTTCAAAATCACATACTATGCAATAATGTTTCAATTTGCATTACCCAGCAGAATTAGCTTTGCATATATAGATATAGTGCAGCAGAATATATTGGTGGTTGTAGTCAATTGTAATTAACTGTAGGTGACAAGAAGAGAAGAAACGTCAATTCACAATCGATATCAGCTGAAGATAAATTAACGCTGATTGAACGCTGCTGTTATGTGTCAATTTTATCACGCTTTGATAAAAATGCACGCTTGGATCAATAAATGCACAGCCAAACGGCTTTGCACAGCCTACACCATTGGACTTAAGTAGAAGACTATTACAAGTAAAACCAATAATTGAAATCTGTAACCAAACCCCCCCACCTCAAATGCCAGGCAATAAATTACCTTAAAAACAACAACCAGGCATTCCACAAAGATTAAACTGGTTCTATATCATTCAAAACTTTAAAAAAGTACTTCAAAATCACATACTATGCAATAATGTTTCAATTTGCATTACCCAGCAGAATTAGCTTTGCATATATAGATATAGTGCAGCAGAATATATTGGTGGTTGTAGTCAATTGTAATTACTCAGCAGAATTAGCTTTGCATATATAGATATAGTGCAGCAGAATATATTGGTGGTTGTAGTCAATTGTAATTACCCAGCAGAATTAGCTTTGCAAATATAGATATAGTGCAGCAGAATATATTGGTGGTTGTAGTCAATTGTAATTACCCAGCAGAATTAGCTTTGCATATATATAGTGCAGCAGAATATATTGGTGGTTGTAGTAAATTGTAATTACCCAGCAGCAGCTCTACTGCACTCAACATCACCAGTGCTCACAATATATATAATGCTATATACTATGCCATAGTGGTGCTTACTATATAACACCTCCTACTGCGTTCCCCCTGGCAATGAGCATGACACCCAGAGAGTGAAACCCCTGGCAATGAGCATGACACCCAGCACGTGAAACTCTTGGCGTTGAGCAGTTTTTGTAAAAGTAATTAGAAGCTTTACTGTAGGGCATAGTGTATCACAGATATTGTGGTGAGTGACATAATATGTTCCAAAGGGCATTAATGTGTGGGGCTTAACATGGTGGAAATTACTGTACTTTTTTCCCTGTGGTGGCCGAGGTCTGTTGGTGCAGGGTCAAGAACTGGGGTGTAAGGTAGTCTTTGCCTGCAAGGCTACGCTCATTTTATGGAGACCATACCCATACATTTAAGTGTGGCATTTACCTGCGCTTGCTCGCGGGGTGAGAACATCTCCCTAATTGAATTCAGCGATATGAATAGAGGTTGTGCAGCAGCCACAGAAAGGGTTAATCTCTGCAGCTTGTCACTAAATTACATTGTTGCAATTTTAGCTGGGAGCTGCAATAATTACTCTAATACATAACACAGCCAACACTTCTATATTCACACAATATACTGCATGGTGAATATAGAAGTGGTGCTTGCTAAACAGCACCTCCTACTGCATTCCACATCACCGCTGGTCACACTCATATCAGGCCCATAATGCTGTATACTATGCCATAGTGGTGCTTACTATATAACACCAGGTGCTGTGCAGTGGTCAAAACACACTAACTGGTCCCATGCTGTTGTTGAACTAAAGGCCTATACACACGATGAGATTCGGTCTATGCTAATAGGTTTAAAAAGGTTACATAAAAGCTACTTTATGTATTTATTCATTAAAGTTTTTAAGTTGTATTTTACAACCATACAATGATATGATATATAATGTATCGTATAATCATTACATAATGTTGATGGCATTGAATTGTCTCTGCCTTGACTAGTGGCAGCAGCTTCAGCACTAGGTGGAAGTGGATCTTGATCTTTCCCTATTTTACCCTCCACCTTTTTGTTCTCCATTTTTTAATGTGTGGAATTATATGCCAGTAATATATCTGGAATTAGACGGTGGTAATGTCTGGAATTAGATACCACTAGATAGATACCAGATATCACTGTGACTGGAATGATGACATATGCACAGTGACAGGACACTACCACAGCACCCTACAGCAGCCATATGCGGCACAAGACACTGGAGTATTAGTAATGTACTGTAGTATACTGAGCACCACAAGACAATGAGCAGTGATACGGAGCACTGATGAGGATACTAGAACTGACACTGAGCAGCAAGATGCAGCACTGGACTATTAGCAATGTACTCTAGTATACTGAGCACCACATTGCAGCACAAGACAATGAGCAGTGATACTGAGCACTGATGAGGATACTACTGAGAACTGACACTGAGCAGGAGAGACACACTACAATTTCATCTTGCGCCTCTTTTTTTATTTATCTTTGCATCATGTGCTGTTTGGGGCTATTTTTTTAAGTGCCATCCTGTCTGACACTGCAGTGCCACTCCTAGATGGGCCAGGTGTTTGTGCTGCCCACTTGGGTCGCTTAGCTTAGTCATCCAGGGACCTTGGTGCAAATTTTAGGACTAAAAATAATATTGGGAGGTGTGAGGTGTTCAGAATAGACTGGAAAGGAGTAGAAATTATGGTTATTGAGCTTAATACTATAGGATCAAAATTACCCCCAAATTCTATGATTTTAGCTGTTTGAGGTTTTAAAAAAAAATCACCCGAATACAAAACCCGAAAGGGTGGTTTTGCCAAAACGCGTCCATATCCAAAACACAACTGCGGATCCGAAACCAAAACCAAAACATGAAACACGAAAAATGCCCGCTGCACATCTCTAGTTAGGGGAGAAGCATGTAGCCTTGTAGACTATGCACAGCTATATCTAGAAAAATATACGATCTAATCTTTAACCAACCAATGCAAGAAAGTATTTAATGTGAAAATACGAAACACTAGACTAATTGGAGGTGCGCCCTAAAGCAAATTACAATGTTAGGATTAGGGGGTTCGGAAAGACCTCTAGTGTAAACACTACTATATACATTTTAAGATAGGAAGGTACAAATTACATATTCACATTGCATCTATGGGCTGGATTCAAGTGTCCCTTTCCTCCCTCAATCGTGCCCGTCAGCAGCTATTCTAATGTTGCTGCCAACGGGTGCGACATGTTTATTTCAGCTCGCTACCCCCAGGGGAAACAAGCTGAAATGTGTGCAAAGAGACCCATTTGGGCAACCAAACGGTGTCTTTTCATGATCGCGCCCATTACTTTATTCAGGTTTAGGTGCTTTGTGCACCTAAACCAGAGTGTAATGGGCGCAATAATTGAGGGCATTTGAATTTCCCTTATATGTGTGTGTGTGTGATATACACACAGACACACATACTGTATTTCTTTATATAATGGACACCTCAGTTTCTATTCATTCATGTCCTGCCCCCTACTCTGTCAGACCCCTTCCCCTCTACTTTTCTGACCCCAAACGCCACTCATTCTTGTTGAGTGCTGGTGGGCCCATTCAGAATTTTGCTATGGGGCCCACAAAGGTCTAGTTACGCCACTGGGCAGGGTTATAGAGGAGGCGGTGCAAGGCATCCTGGAAACAGTCAAAGCTTTAGCCTGTTGGTGCCTTGGATCAAGATCCAACTCTACACCCCGATGTTAGTGTAGTGCCTTTTGGGGTTAAGGTTTTACAGAAAGTTACAGGTTTTTTTAATTTAGTAAAATATGCCCCATTTTAAAGATAGGGCATTTACATTTGTTGCACCTGTGCAGTACATAGCAGCCTGCAGGGCATGTACAGTGGCTTCATTTGGGTGCACATACATTGCCGGCTCCTGGTCGCAAACTGAAATTATTGTGTGTAAGTGGAATTAGCGGTGTTTATGTCATACAGGGGGGTGGGGGAGGTTTGTGGTTGGTGGGGGGCACGCTGTGTGATTATTATCCTGCATCTATACATACATGCGCTAACACCTGGACATACACTGATGTACCCACACCTAATATCCATACATACACGCCCTGACACCAGGACATACACCAACATTCCCACACCTGCATCTATACATACACATGCTGACACCTGGACATACACCAACATACAAGCACCTGCATCTATATATACACGCGCTGACAAATGGACATACACCGACGTACCCACACTTGCATCTATACATACATGCACTGACATCTGGACATACAAGCACCTGCATCTATACATACACGCGCTGACACCTGAACCTACACTGACGTTCCCACACCTGCATCTATACATACACATTCTGACACCTGGACATACACAGACGTACCCACACCTGCATCTATACATACACGCGTTGACACCTGGACGTACACTGACGTACACACACCTACATCTATATATGCATGGATGCAAATGTGGGTACGTCTGTATACGTCCAGGTGTTAGCATGTGTATGTATAGATGTTAGGTGTGGGTACATCAGTGTATGTCCAGGTGTCAGCACATGTATGTATAGATTCACATGTGGGTAAGCCGGTGTACGTCCACGTGTCAGCATGTGTAGGTATAGATGCAGGTGTGGGTACGTTGGTGTACGTTTAGGGGTCAGCGTGTTTATGTATAGATGTTGGTGTGTGTATGTCAGTGTACGTACAGATATAGGTGTGTGACTGTGTATGTATGTATGTATGTATGTATGTATATGTATAGAGGAAGGTGTGATACATACATATAACACATACATGATAGATACATACATATATCACACACACGATAGATAGATAGATAGATAGATAGATAGATAGAACACATACATACAAGATAGATACATACATACATACATACATGATAGATACATATATATACACACACATACGATAGATAGATAGATAGATAGATAGATAGATAGATAGATAGATAGATAGATAGATAGATAGATAGATATATCACAAACATATATGATTCATACATATATCACACACACATACATGATACATACATGAGAAAGACCTGGGATGGTGATGAGGCCAGGGCCCCCTGCTGATGTTGCGTTGAGGAAGGCAGTGTTCCAGGGCGGATGCCAGTCGGGGAGAGCGCCGCGCAGCCCGGGAAAAATACTGCTGAGGAGCTACATCTGGAAGAGCCCCTTGGAGGGAGAGTGCCACATGCCCCATCCTGCGTGGCAGACTCTGCAGGCCAGCACATGGGAAGGGAGGTCTCTGGCCACACATACTCACCCTTCTGCTGAAGCCCCGCTGCTGTCCCCATCAGCGCTCTCCAGCGGGGAGCGGGGCCAGGATGAACCTCAACCTGTGAGAACTATCTTCATGATCAAGAGATCTCATATGCAAGATAAGTATGTGTTGGGATAGGGCTGGGGAGGGCGGCTGCTCGGGCACACCCCCGTCAAGTTAAGGAGATTTAACTGAGGAAGCACAAGGGAACTCTCGTCTGGGGACAACAACTGCAGGGAGACCACATCTTTTCAGATGAACATGGGAGGGCGGAAGGCTGCCTAATACTGAAGCACCCTCAGACATTAAACCATATGCAACAACTATTGCAAGCATTCCTGGGGGAAGGTCTGCAGCAGACGGATTTGCATACGGTGATGTCATCCAAGCAGTGGGCCAAAGTTGGCTGGAACCCTCATCTGTATATGAAAAGAGAAAAGGGGCATGCAGGGCATGGCGGCCTTTTGCGGCGCTTGTATAACCCCAAGTTTGCATTAAACACCCCCACCCTCCTTCGGTGTGGGGCTCATGTTGGCCATGCCCAAGCCCCTGAAGCATTCAAGCTGATTTCTTGCAGCAGCTGGGCACTGTGACAGCTTCAGAGCTGCTCTACAAGACAAGTAAAAGGGTGTGGGCCCTGCAGCACCACCTGTAGTTTGCATACACACATATATAGGACAGCATCTCTTATATGCCCCAGGGTCAATAAAATAGTATCCTTGTCTAGGCTATCCATCCCCTCAGATAAGGTATTTGTCCATGCCGCTACAGCACTACACACCCAGGCCGACGCAATTGCCGGTCTGAGTAAGGTACCTGAATGTGTATAAATGGACTTCAGGGTAATCTCCTGTTTGCGGTCAGCACACTCTTTGAGGGTAGCCGTATCCTGGGACGGGAGGGCTACCTTCTTGGATAAGTGTGTTAATGCTTTGTCCACCCTAGGGGAGGATTCCCATCGTAACCTATCCGTTGATGGGAAAGGATACGCCATAAGAATCCTTTTGGAAATCTGCAGTCTTTTATCTGGAGATTCCCAAGCTTTTTCACATAACTCGTTCAGCTCGTGTGAGGGGGGAAAGGTTACCTCAGGCTTCTTTCCCTTGTACATATGTACCCTCTTGTCAGCGACAGGGGGTTCCTCTGTGATGTGCAAAACATCTTTTATTGCCATAATCATAAATCGAATGGATTTTGCCAATTTTGGTTGTAACTTTGCATCATCGTAATCGACACTGGGGTCAGAATTAGAGATGAGCGGGTTCGGTTTCTCTGAATCCGAACCCGCCAGAACTTCATGTTTTTTTACACGGGTCCGAGCGACTCGGATCTTCCCGCCTTGCTCGGTTAACCCGAGCGCGCCCGAACGTCATCATGACGCTGTCGGATTCTCGCGAGGCTCGGATTCTATCGCGAGACTCGGATTCTATATAAGGAGCCGCGCGTCGCCGCCATTTTCACACGTGCATTGAGATTGATAGGGAGAGGACGTGGCTGGCGTCCTCTCCGTTTAGAATAGATTAGAGAGACACTTGATTTACTAATTTTGGGGAGCATTAGGAGTACTCAGTACAGTGCAGAGTTTTGCTGATAGTGACCACCAGTTTTATTTATAATCCGTTCTCTGCCTGAAAAAAGCGATACACAGCACACAGTGACTCAGTCACATACTAGAGATGAGCGGGTTCGGTTTCTTTGAATCCGAACCCGCACGAACTTCACTTTTTTTTTCACGGGTCCGAGCGACTCGGATCTTCCCGCCTTGCTCGGTTAACCCGAGCGCGCCCGAACGTCATCATGACGCTGTCGGATTCTCGCGAGACTCGGATTCTATATAAGGAGCCGCGCGTCGCCGCCATTTTCACACGTGCATTGAGATTGATAGGGAGAGGACGTGGCTGGCGTCCTCTCCATTTAGATTAGATTTAGAAGAGAGAGAGAGAGAGAGAGATTGCTGTGATACTGTAGATTAGAAGAGAGTGCAGAGTGCAGACAGAGTTTAGTGACTGACGACCACAGTGACCAGTGACCACCAGAGACAGTGCAGTTGTTTGTTTTATTTAATATATCCGTTCTCTGCCTGAAAAAAATGATACACAGTCACACAGTGACTCAGTCTGTGTGCACTGCTCAGCCCAGTGTGCTGCACATCAATATATTGTATATAAAGCTTATAATTGTGGGGGAGACTGGGGAGCACTGCAGGTTGTTATAGCAGGAGCCAGGAGTACATGATAAATAATATTATATTAAAATTAAACAGTGCACACTTTTGCTGCAGGAGTGCCACTGCCAGTGTGACTAGTGGTGACCAGTGCCTGACCACCAGTATATTAGTAGTATTGTATACTATCTCTTTATCAACCAGTCTATATTAGCAGCAGACACAGTACAGTGCGGTAGTTCACGGCTGTGGCTACCTCTGTGTCGGCACTCGGCAGGCAGTCCGTCCATCCATAATTGTATTATATACCACCTAACCGTGGTTTTTTTTTTCTTTCTTTATACCGTCGTCATAGTCATACTAGTTGTTACGAGTATACTACTATCTCTTTATCAACCAGTGTACAGTGCGGTAGTTCACGGCTGTGGCTACCTCTGTGTCGGAACTCGGCAGGCAGTCCGTCCATCCATAATTGTATTATAATATATACCACCTAACCGTGGTTTTTTTTTCGTTCTTTATACCGTCGTCATACTAGTTGTTACGAGTATACTACTATCTCTTTATCAACCAGTGTACAGTGCGGTAGTTCACGGCTGTGGCTACCTCTGTGTCGGAACTCGGCAGGCAGTCCGTCCATCCATAATTGTATTATAATATATACCACCTAACCGTGGTTTTTTTTTCGTTCTTTATACCGTCGTCATACTAGTTGTTACGAGTATACTACTATCTCTTTATCAACCAGTGTACAGTGCGGTAGTTCATGGCTGTGGCTACCTCTGTGTCGGCACTCGGCAGGCAGTCCGTCCAACCATAATTGTATTATATACCACCTAACCGTGGTTTTTTTTTCATTCTTTATACCGTCGTCATACTAGTTGTTACGAGTATACTACTATCTCTTTATCAACCAGTGTACAGTGCGGTAGTTCACGGCTGTGGCTACCTCTGTGTCGGCACTCGGCAGGCAGTCCGTCCAACCATAATTGTATTATATACCACCTAACCGTGGTTTTTTTTTCATTCTTTATACCGTCGTCATACTAGTTGTTACGAGTATACTACTATCTCTTTATCAACCAGTGTACAGTGCGGTAGTTCACGGCTGTGGCTACCTCTGTGTCGGCACTCGGCAGAACGTCCATAATTGTATATACCAGTGACCTAACCGTGGTTTTTTTTTCTTTCTTTATACATACATACTAGTTACGAGTATACTATCTCTTTATCAACCAGTCTATATATTAGCAGCAGACACAGTACAGTGCGGTAGTTCACGGCTGTGGCTACCTCTGTGTCGGCACTCGGCAGCCCGTCCATAATTGTATATACCACCTAACCGTGGTTTTTTTTTCTTTCTTTATACATACATACTAGTTACGAGTATACTATCTCTTTATCAACCAGTCTATATATTAGCAGCAGACACAGTACAGTGCGGTAGTTCACGGCTGTGGCTACCTCTGTGTCGGCACTCGGCAGCCCGTCCATAATTGTATATACCAGTGACCTAACCGTGGTTTTTTTTTCTTTCTTTATACATACATACTAGTTACGAGTATACTATCTCTTTATCAACCAGTCTATATATTAGCAGCAGACACAGTACAGTGCGGTAGTTCACGGCTGTGGCTACCTCTGTGTCGGCACTCGGCAGCCCGTCCATAATTGTATATACCAGTGACCTAACCGTGGTTTTTTTTCCTTTCTTTATACATACATACTAGTTACGAGTATACTATCTCTTTATCAACCAGTCTATATATTAGCAGCAGACACAGTACAGTGCGGTAGTTCACGGCTGTGGCTACCTCTGTGTCGGCACTCGGCAGCCCGTCCATAATTGTATATACCAGTGACCTAACCGTGGTTTTTTTTCTTTCTTTATACATACATACTAGTTACGAGTATACTATCTCTTTATCAACCAGTCTATATATTAGCAGCAGACACAGTACAGTGCGGTAGTTCACGGCTGTGGCTACCTCTGTGTCGGCACTCGGCAGCCCGTCCATAATTGTATATACCAGTGACCTAACCGTGGTTTTTTTTTCTTTCTTTATACATACATACTAGTTACGAGTATACTATCTCTTTATCAACCAGTCTATATATTAGCAGCAGACACAGTACAGTGCGGTAGTTCACGGCTGTGGCTACCTCTGTGTCGGCACTCGGCAGCCCGTCCATAATTGTATACTAGTATCCAATCCATCCATCTGCATTGTTTACCTGAGGTGCCTTTTAGTTGTGCCTATTAAAATATGGAGAACAAAAATGTTGAGGTTCCAAAATTAGGGAAAGATCAAGATCCACTTCCACCTCGTGCTGAAGCTGCTGCCACTAGTCATGGCCGAGACGATGAAATGCCAGCAACGTCGTCTGCCAAGGCCGATGCCCAATGGCATAGTACAGAGCATGTCAAAACCAAAACACCAAATATCAGTAAAAAAAGGACTCCAAAACCTAAAATAAAATTGTCGGAGGAGAAGCGTAAACTTGCCAATATGCCATTTACCACACGGAGTGGCAAGGAACGGCTGAGGCCCTGGCCTATGTTCATGGCTAGTGGTTCAGCTTCACATGAGGATGGAAGCACTCAGCCTCTCGCTAGAAAACTGAAAAGACTCAAGCTGGCAAAAGCACCGCAAAGAACTGTGCGTTCTTTGAAATCCCAAATCCACAAGGAGAGTCCAATTGTGTCGGTTGCGATGCCTGACCTTCCCAACACTGGACGTGAAGAGCATGCGCCTTCCACCATTTGCACGCCCCCTGCAAGTGCTGGAAGGAGCACCCGCAGTCCAGTTCCTGATAGTCAGATTGAAGATGTCAGTGTTGAAGTACACCAGGATGAGGAGGATATGGGTGTTGCTGGCGCTGGGGAGGAAATTGACCAGGAGGATTCTGATGGTGAGGTGGTTTGTTTAAGTCAGGCACCCGGGGAGACACCTGTTGTCCGTGGGAGGAATATGGCCGTTGACATGCCAGGTGAAAATACCAAAAAAATCAGCTCTTCGGTGTGGAGGTATTTCACCAAAAATGCGGACAACAGGTGTCAAGCCGTGTGTTCCCTTTGTCAAGCTGTAATAAGTAGGGGTAAGGACGTTAACCACCTCGGAACATCCTCCCTTATACGTCACCTGCAGCGCATTCATAATAAGTCAGTGACAAGTTCAAAAACTTTGGGTGACAGCGGAAGCAGTCCACTGACCAGTAAATCCCTTCCTCTTGTAACCAAGCTCACGCAAACCACCCCACCAACTCCCTTAGTGTCAATTTCCTCCTTCCCCAGGAATGCCAATAGTCCTGCAGGCCATGTCACTGGCAAGTCTGACGAGTCCTCTCCTGCCTGGGATTCCTCCGATGCATCCTTGCGTGTAACGCCTACTGCTGCTGGCGCTGCTGTTGTTGCCGCTGGGAGTCGATGGTCATCCCAGAGGGGAAGTCGTAAGCCCACTTGTACTACTTCCAGTAAGCAATTGACTGTTCAACAGTCCTTTGCGAGGAAGATGAAATATCACAGCAGTCATCCTACTGCAAAGCGGATAACTGAGTCCTTGACAACTATGTTGGTGTTAGACGTGCGTCCGGTATCCGCCGTTAGTTCACAGGGAACTAGACAATTTATTGAGGCAGTGTGCCCCCGTTACCAAATACCATCTAGGTTCCACTTCTCTAGGCAGGCGATACCGAGAATGTACACGGACGTCAGAAAAAGACTCACCAGTCTCCTAAAAAATGCAGTTGTACCCAATGTCCACTTAACCACGGACATGTGGACAAGTGGAGCAGGGCAGGGTCAGGACTATATGACTGTGACAGCCCACTGGGTAGATGTATGGACTCCCGCCGCAAGAACAGCAGCGGCGGCACCAGTAGCAGCATCTCGCAAACGCCAACTCTTTCCTAGGCAGGCTACGCTTTGTATCACCGCTTTCCAGAATACGCACACAGCTGAAAACCTCTTACGGCAACTGAGGAAGATCATCGCGGAATGGCTTACCCCAATTGGACTCTCCTGTGGATTTGTGGCATCGGACAACGCCAGCAATATTGTGTGTGCATTAAATATGGGCAAATTCCAGCACGTCCCATGTTTTGCACATACCTTGAATTTGGTGGTGCAGAATTTTTTTAAAAACGACAGGGGCGTGCAAGAGATGCTGTCGGTGGCCAGAAAAATTGCGGGACACTTTCGGCGTACAGGCACCACGTACAGAAGACTGGAGCACCACCAAAAACTACTGAACCTGCCCTGCCATCATCTGAAGCAAGAAGTGGTAACGAGGTGGAATTCAACCCTCTATATGCTTCAGAGGTTGGAGGAGCAGCAAAAGGCCATTCAAGCCTATACAATTGAGCACGATATAGGAGATGGAATGCACCTGTCTCAAGTGCAGTGGAGAATGATTTCAACGTTGTGCAAGGTTCTGATGCCCTTTGAACTTGCCACACGTGAAGTCAGTTCAGACACTGCCAGCCTGAGTCAGGTCATTCCCCTCATCAGGCTTTTGCAGAAGAAGCTGGAGGCATTGAAGAAGGAGCTAAAAGGGAGCGATTCCGCTAGGCATGTGGGACTTGTGGATGCAGCCCTTAATTCGCTTAACAAGGATTCACGGGTGGTCAATCTGTTGAAATCAGAGCACTACATTTTGGCCACCGTGCTCGATCCTAGATTTAAAGCCTACCTTGGATCTCTCTTTCCGGCAGACACAGGTCTGCTGGGGTTGAAAGACCTGCTGGTGACAAAATTGTCAAGTCAAGCGGAACGCGACCTGTCAACATCTCCTCCTTCACATTCTCCCGCAACTGGGGGTGCGAGGAAAAGGCTCAGAATACCGAGCCCACCCGCTGGCGGTGATGCAGGGCAGTCTGGAGCGACTGCTGATGCTGACATCTGGTCCGGACTGAAGGACCTGACAACGATTACGGACATGTCGTCTACTGTCACTGCATATGATTCTCTCAACATTGATAGAATGGTGGAGGATTATATGAGTGACCGCATCCAAGTAGGCACGTCACACAGTCCGTACTTATACTGGCAGGAAAAAGAGGCAATTTGGAGGCCCTTGCACAAACTGGCTTTATTCTACCTAAGTTGCCCTCCCACAAGTGTGTACTCCGAAAGAGTGTTTAGTGCCGCCGCTCACCTTGTCAGCAATCGGCGTACGAGGTTACATCCAGAAAATGTGGAGAAGATGATGTTCATTAAAATGAATTATAATCAATTCCTCCGCGGAGACATTGACCAGCAGCAATTGCCTCCACAAAGTACACAGGGAGCTGAGATGGTGGATTCCAGTGGGGACGAATTGATAATCTGTGAGGAGGGGGATGTACACGGTGATATATCGGAGGGTGAAGATGAGGTGGACATCTTGCCTCTGTAGAGCCAGTTTGTGCAAGGAGAGATTAATTGCTTCTTTTTTGGGGGGGGGTCCAAACCAACCCGTCATATCAGTCACAGTCGTGTGGCAGACCCTGTCACTGAAATGATGGGTTGGTTAAAGTGTGCATGTCCTGTTTTGTTTATACAACATAAGGGTGGGTGGGAGGGCCCAAGGATAATTCCATCTTGCACCTCTTTTTTCTTTTCTTTTTCTTTGCATCATGTGCTGATTGGGGAGGGTTTTTTGGAAGGGACATCCTGCGTGACACTGCAGTGCCACTCCTAAATGGGCCCGGTGTTTGTGTCGGCCACTAGGGTCGCTAATCTTACTCACACAGTCAGCTACCTCATTGCGCCTCTTTTTTTCTTTGCGTCATGTGCTGTTTGGGGAGGGTTTTTTGGAAGGGACATCCTGCGTGACACTGCAGTGCCACTCCTAGATGGGCCCGGTGTTTGTGTCGGCCACTAGGGTCGCTAATCTTACTCACACAGCTACCTCATTGCGCCTCTTTTTTTCTTTGCGTCATGTGCTGTTTGGGGAGGGTTTTTTGGAAGGGACATCCTGCGTGACACTGCAGTGCCACTCCTAGATGGGCCCGGTGTTTGTGTCGGCCACTAGGGTCGCTAATCTTACTCACACAGTCAGCTACCTCATTGCGCCTCTTTTTTTCTTTGCGTCATGTGCTGTTTGGGGAGGGTTTTTTGGAAGGGCCATCCTGCGTGACACTGCAGTGACACTCCTAGATGGGCCCGGTGTTTGTGTCGGCCACTAGGGTCGCTAATCTTACTCACACAGTCAGCTACCTCATTGCGCCTCTTTTTTTCTTTGCGTCATGTGCTGTTTGGGGAGGGTTTTTTGGAAGGGACATCCTGCGTGACACTGCAGTGCCACTCCTAGATGGGCCCGGTGTTTGTGTCGGCCACTAGGGTCGCTAATCTTACTCACACAGCTACCTCATTGCGCCTCTTTTTTTCTTTGCGTCATGTGCTGTTTGGGGAGGGTTTTTTGGAAGGGACATCCTGCGTGACACTGCAGTGCCACTCCTAGATGGGCCCGGTGTTTGTGTCGGCCACTAGGGTCGCTTATCTTACTCACACAGCGACCTCGGTGCAAATTTTAGGACTAAAAATAATATTGTGAGGTGTGAGGTATTCAGAATAGACTGAAAATGAGTGTAAATTATGGTTTTTGAGGTTAATAATACTTTGGGATCAAAATGACCCCCAAATTCTATGATTTAAGCTGTTTTTTAGTGTTTTTGGAAAAAAACACCCGAATCCAAAACACACCCGAATCCGACAAAAATAATTCGGTGAGGTTTTGCCAAAACGCGTTCGAACCCAAAACACGGCCGCGGAACCGAACCCAAAACCAAAACACAAAACCCGAAAAATTTCAGGCGCTCATCTCTATCACATACCATATCTGTGTGCACTGCTCAGGCTCAGGCCAGTGTGCTGCATCATCTATTATCTATATATAATATTATATATATCTGTCTGACTGCTCAGCTCACACAGCTTATAATTGTGGGGGAGACTGGGGAGCACTACTGCAGTGCCAGTTATAGGTTATAGCAGGAGCCAGGAGTACATAATATATTATATAGTGAGTGACCACCAGACACACAGTGCAGTTTATTTAATATATCCGTTCTCTGCCTGAAAAAAGCGATACACACAGTGACTCAGTCAGTCACATACCATATCTGTGTGCACTGCTCAGGCTCAGGCCAGTGTGCTGCATCATCTATATATATTATATATCTGTCTGACTGCTCAGCTCACACAGCTTATAATTGTGGGGGAGACTGGGGAGCACTACTGCAGTGCCAGTTATAGGTTATAGCAGGAGCCAGGAGTACATAATATTATATTAAAATTAAACAGTGCACACTTTTGCTGCAGGAGTGCCACTGCCAGTGTGACTAGTGACCAGTGACCTGACCACCAGTATATATAATATTAGTAGTATACTATCTCTTTATCAACCAGTCTATATTAGCAGCAGACACAGTACAGTGCGGTAGTTCACGGCTGTGGCTACCTCTGTGTCGGCACTCGGCAGCCCGTCCATAATTGTATATACCACCTAACCGTGGTTTTTTTTTCTTTCTTTATACATACATACTAGTTACGAGTATACTATCTCTTTATCAACCAGTCTATATTAGCAGCAGACACAGTACAGTGCGGTAGTTCACGGCTGTGGCTACCTCTGTGTCGGCACTCGGCAGCCCGTCCATAATTGTATATACCACCTAACCGTGGTTTTTTTTTCTTTCTTTATACATACATACTAGTTACGAGTATACTATCTCTTTATCAACCAGTCTATATATTAGCAGCAGACACAGTACAGTGCGGTAGTTCACGGCTGTGGCTACCTCTGTGTCGGCACTCGGCAGCCCGTCCATAATTGTATATACCACCTAACCGTGGTTTTTTTTTCTTTCTTTATACATACATACTAGTTACGAGTATACTATCTCTTTATCAACCAGTCTATATATTAGCAGCAGACACAGTACAGTGCGGTAGTTCACGGCTGTGGCTACCTCTGTGTCGGCACTCGGCAGCCCGTCCATAATTGTATATACCACCTAACCGTGGTTTTTTTTTCTTTCTTTATACATACATACTAGTTACGAGTATACTATCTCTTTATCAACCAGTCTATATATTAGCAGCAGACACAGTACAGTGCGGTAGTTCACGGCTGTGGCTACCTCTGTGTCGGCACTCGGCAGCCCGTCCATAATTGTATATACCACCTAACCGTGGTTTTTTTTTCTTTCTTTATACATACATACTAGTTACGAGTATACTATCTCTTTATCAACCAGTCTATATATTAGCAGCAGACACAGTACAGTGCGGTAGTTCACGGCTGTGGCTACCTCTGTGTCGGCACTCGGCAGCCCGTCCATAATTGTATATACCACCTAACCGTGGTTTTTTTTTCTTTCTTTATACATACATACTAGTTACGAGTATACTATCTCTTTATCAACCAGTCTATATATTAGCAGCAGACACAGTACAGTGCGGTAGTTCACGGCTGTGGCTACCTCTGTGTCGGCACTCGGCAGCCCGTCCATAATTGTATATACCACCTAACCGTGGTTTTTTTTTCTTTCTTTATACATACATACTAGTTACGAGTATACTATCTCTTTATCAACCAGTCTATATATTAGCAGCAGACACAGTACAGTGCGGTAGTTCATGGCTGTGGCTACCTCTGTGTCGGCACTCGGCAGCCCGTCCATAATTGTATATACCACCTAACCGTGGTTTTTTTTTCTTTCTTTATACATACATACTAGTTACGAGTATACTATCTCTTTATCAACCAGTCTATATTAGCAGCAGACACAGTACAGTGCGGTAGTTCACGGCTGTGGCTACCTCTGTGTCGGCACTCGGCAGCCCGTCCATAATTGTATACTAGTATCCAATCCATCCATCTCCATTGTTTACCTGAGGTGCCTTTTAGTTGTGCCTATTAAAATATGGAGAACAAAAATGTTGAGGTTCCAAAATTAGGGAAAGATCAAGATCCACTTCCACCTCGTGCTGAAGCTGCTGCCACTAGTCATGGCCGAGACGATGAAATGCCAGCAACGTCGTCTGCCAAGGCCGATGCCCAATGTCATAGTACAGAGCATGTCAAATCCAAAACACCAAATATCAGTAAAAAAAGGACTCCAAAACCTAAAATAAAATTGTCGGAGGAGAAGCGTAAACTTGCCAATATGCCATTTACCACACGGAGTGGCAAGGAACGGCTGAGGCCCTGGCCTATGTTCATGGCTAGTGGTTCAGCTTCACATGAGGATGGAAGCACTCAGCCTCTCGCTAGAAAAATGAAAAGACTCAAGCTGGCAAAAGCAGCACAGCAAAGAACTGTGCATTCTTCGAAATCCCAAATCCACAAGGAGAGTCCAATTGTGTCGGTTGCGATGCCTGACCTTCCCAACACTGGACGTGAAGAGCATGCGCCTTCCACCATTTGCACGCCCCCTGCAAGTGCTGGAAGGAGCACCCGCAGTCCAGTTCCTGATAGTCAGATTGAAGATGTCAGTGTTGAAGTACACCAGGATGAGGAGGATATGGGTGTTGCTGGCGCTGGGGAGGAAATTGACCAGGAGGATTCTGATGGTGAGGTGGTTTGTTTAAGTCAGGCACCCGGGGAGACACCTGTTGTCCGTGGGAGGAATATGGCCGTTGACATGCCAGGTGAAAATACCAAAAAAATCAGCTCTTCGGTGTGGAGGTATTTCACCAGAAATGCGGACAACAGGTGTCAAGCCGTGTGTTCCCTTTGTCAAGCTGTAATAAGTAGGGGTAAGGACGTTAACCACCTCGGAACATCCTCCCTTATACGTCACCTGCAGCGCATTCATAATAAGTCAGTGACAAGTTCAAAAACTTTGGGTGACAGCGGAAGCAGTCCACTGACCAGTAAATCCCTTCCTCTTGTAACCAAGCTCACGCAAACCACCCCACCAACTCCCTCAGTGTCAATTTCCTCCTTCCCCAGGAATGCCAATAGTCCTGCAGGCCATGTCACTGGCAATTCTGACGAGTCCTCTCCTGCCTGGGATTCCTCCGATGCATCCTTGCGTGTAACGCCTACTGCTGCTGGCGCTGCTGTTGTTGCCGCTGGGAGTCGATGGTCATCCCAGAGGGGAAGTCGTAAGCCCACTTGTACTACTTCCAGTAAGCAATTGACTGTTCAACAGTCCTTTGCGAGGAAGATGAAATATCACAGCAGTCATCCTACTGCAAAGCGGATAACTGAGTCCTTGACAACTATGTTGGTGTTAGACGTGCGTCCGGTATCCGCCGTTAGTTCACAGGGAACTAGACAATTTATTGAGGCAGTGTACCCCCGTTACCAAATACCATCTAGGTTCCACTTCTCTAGGCAGGCGATACCGAGAATGTACACGGACGTCAGAAAAAGAGTCACCAGTGTCCTAAAAAATGCAGTTGTACCCAATGTCCACTTAACCACGGACATGTGGACAAGTGGAGCAGGGCAGGGTCAGGACTATATGACTGTGACAGCCCACTGGGTAGATGTATGGACTCCCGCCGCAAGAACAGCAGCGGCGGCACCAGTAGCAGCATCTCGCAAACGCCAACTCTTTCCTAGGCAGGCTACGCTTTGTATCACCGCTTTCCAGAATACGCACACAGCTGAAAACCTCTTACGGCAACTGAGGAAGATCATCGCGGAATGGCTTACCCCAATTGGACTCTCCTGTGGATTTGTGGCATCGGACAACGCCAGCAATATTGTGTGTGCATTAAATATGGGCAAATTCCAGCACGTCCCATGTTTTGCACATACCTTGAATTTGGTGGTGCAGAATTTTTTTAAAAACGACAGGGGCGTGCAAGAGATGCTGTCGGTGGCCAGAAAAATTGCGGGACACTTTCGGCGTACAGGCACCACGTACAGAAGACTGGAGCACCACCAAAAACTACTGAACCTGCCCTGCCATCATCTGAAGCAAGAAGTGGTAACGAGGTGGAATTCAACCCTCTATATGCTTCAGAGGTTGGAGGAGCAGCAAAAGGCCATTCAAGCCTATACAATTGAGCACGATATAGGAGGTGGAATGCACCTGTCTCAAGTGCAGTGGAGAATGATTTCAACGTTGTGCAAGGTTCTGATGCCCTTTGAACTTGCCACACGTGAAGTCAGTTCAGACACTGCCAGCCTGAGTCAGGTCATTCCCCTCATCAGGCTTTTGCAGAAGAAGCTGGAGGCATTGAAGAAGGAGCTAAAAGGGAGCGATTCCGCTAGGCATGTGGGACTTGTGGATGCAGCCCTTAATTCGCTTAACAAGGATTCACGGGTGGTCAATCTGTTGAAATCAGAGCACTACATTTTGGCCACCGTGCTCGATCCTAGATTTAAAGCCTACCTTGGATCTCTCTTTCCGGCAGACACAGGTCTGCTGGGGTTGAAAGACCTGCTGGTGACAAAATTGTCAAGTCAAGCGGAACGCGACCTGTCAACATCTCCTCCTTCACATTCTCCCGCAACTGGGGGTGCGAGGAAAAGGCTCAGAATTCCGAGCCCACCCGCTGGCGGTGATGCAGGGCAGTCTGGAGCGACTGCTGATGCTGACATCTGGTCCGGACTGAAGGACCTGACAACGATTACGGACATGTCGTCTACTGTCACTGCATATGATTCTCTCAACATTGATAGAATGGTGGAGGATTATATGAGTGACCGCATCCAAGTAGGCACGTCACACAGTCCGTACTTATACTGGCAGGAAAAAGAGGCAATTTGGAGGCCCTTGCACAAACTGGCTTTATTCTACCTAAGTTGCCCTCCCACAAGTGTGTACTCCGAAAGAGTGTTTAGTGCCGCCGCTCACCTTGTCAGCAATCGGCGTACGAGGTTACATCCAGAAAATGTGGAGAAGATGATGTTCATTAAAATGAATTATAATCAATTCCACCGCGGAGACATTGACCAGCAGCAATTGCCTCCACAAAGTACACAGGGAGCTGAGATGGTGGATTCCAGTGGGGACGAATTGATAATCTGTGAGGAGGGGGATGTACACGGTGATATATCGGAGGGTGAAGATGAGGTGGACATCTTGCCTCTGTAGAGCCAGTTTGTGCAAGGAGAGATTAATTGCTTCTTTTTTGGGGGGGGGTCCAAACCAACCCGTCATATCAGTCACAGTCGTGTGGCAGACCCTGTCACTGAAATGATGGGTTGGTTAAAGTGTGCATGTCCTGTTTTGTTTATACAACATAAGGGTGGGTGGGAGGGCCCAAGGACAATTCCATCTTGCACCTCTTTTTTCTTTTCTTTTTCTTTGCATCATGTGCTGATTGGGGAGGGTTTTTTGGAAGGGACATCCTGCGTGACACTGCAGTGCCACTCCTAGATGGGCCCGGTGTTTGTGTCGGCCACTAGGGTCGCTAATCTTACTCACACAGTCAGCTACCTCATTGCGCCTCTTTTTTTCTTTGCGTCATGTGCTGTTTGGGGAGGGTTTTTTGGAAGGGACATCCTGCGTGACACTGCAGTGCCACTCCTAGATGGGCCCGGTGTTTGTGTCGGCCACTAGGGTCGCTAATCTTACTCACACAGCTACCTCATTGCGCCTCTTTTTTTCTTTGCGTCATGTGCTGTTTGGGGAGGGTTTTTTGGAAGGGACATCCTGCGTGACACTGCAGTGCCACTCCTAGATGGGCCCGGTGTTTGTGTCGGCCACTAGGGTCGCTTATCTTACTCACACAGCGACCTCGGTGCAAATTTTAGGACTAAAAATAATATTGTGAGGTGTGAGGTATTCAGAATAGACTGAAAATGAGTGTAAATTATGGTTTTTGAGGTTAATAATACTTTGGGATCAAAATGACCCCCAAATTCTATGATTTAAGCTGTTTTTTAGTGTTTTTTGAAAAAAACACCCGAATCCAAAACACACCCGAATCCGACAAAAAAAATTCGGTGAGGTTTTGCCAAAACGCGTTCGAACCCAAAACACGGCCGCGGAACCGAACCCAAAACCAAAACACAAAACCCGAAAAATTTCAGGCGCTCATCTCTAGTCAGAATCCGTGTCGGTATCTGTGTCAACAATCTGGGATAGTGGGCGCTTATGAGACCCTGACAGTCCCTGCAACATAGGATCAGGCATGGGTTGAAACCCTGACTGTCCCAAAGCTTCTGCCTTGTCTAATCTTTTGTGCAATGAGTTTACACTAGCATTTAAAACATTCCACATATCCATCCAATCAGCTGTCGGCGGAGACACCACATTCATTTGCTCCCGCTCCTCTCTAATATAGCCTTCTTCCTCAGACATGTCGACACACGTGTACCGACACACTACACACACAGGGAATGCTTTTTCTGAAGACAGTTTCCCCACAAGGCCCTTTGGAGAGACAGAGAGAGAGTATGCCAGCACACCCCCCAGCGCTATATAACCCAGGAATAAAACAGTAACTTAATGTTTGCCCAGTAGTGCTGCTGTATGTAATTTGCGAATTATGTGCCCCCCCCACCCCTCTTTTCAACCCTCTTGTCTAACGTGGTATAAGCAGGGTAGAGTCCGGGGAGCTTCCTCTCAGCGGTGCTGTGGAGAAAAAATGGCGCTGGTGAGTGCTGAGGGAGAAGCCCCGCCCCCTCAGAGGCGGGCTTCTGTCCCGCTTAAACTGTAAAATTGGTGGGGGCTTATACATATATAAAGTGCCCAGCTGTATATATGTTATATTTTTGCGAAAGAGGTTTATATTGCTGCCCAGGGCGCCCCCCCTGCGCCCTGCACCCTTACAGTGACCGGAGTATGTGAGGTGTATGGGAGCAAAGGCGCACAGCTGCAGTGCTGTGCGTTACCTCAGTGAAGATCATGAAGTCTTCTGCCGCCTCTGAAGTCTTCTTTTCTTCTCATACTCACCCGGCTTCTATCTTCCGGCTCTGCGAGGGGGACGGCGGCGCGGCTCTGGGACGGACTGCGAGGGTGAGATCCTGCGTACCAGTCCCACTGGAGCTAATGGTGTCCAGTAGCCTAAGAAGCAGGACCTTGCAACTCAGAGAGTAGGGCTGCTTCTCTCCCCTCAGTCCCTCGATGAGGGAGTCTGTTGCCAGCAGTGCTCCCTGAAAATTAAAAACCTAACAAAATACTTTCTGTCAGAAAGCTCAGGAGAGCTCCTGAAAAGCACCCAGTCTCCACTGGGTACAGTATCAAACTGAGGTCTGGAGGAGGGGCATAGAGGGAGGAGCCAGTGCACACCCAGAACTAAAGTCTTTCTTAAAGTGCCCATGTCTCCTGCGGAGCCCGTCTATCCCCATGGTCCTTACGGAGTCCACAGCATCCTCTAGGACGTTAGAGAAAATAGGATTTTAATACCTACCGGTAAATCCTTTTCTCTTAGTCCGTAGAGGATGCTGGGCACCCGTCCCAGTGCGTACTGTGTCTGCAGTTATTAAATGGCCCTTAACTCCAGAACATTTATGTGGAGATGAAAACATCCAAGGAAGACTTGACCATCTTCCTTGGATGTTTTCCCCCTGTGTGACTGCTCTCCAGCCTCGGAGGGTTGCATCCGTGGTCCCTAGGATCCCGTCCTGGATCCCGAACCATCGCCCCTCTAGGTGGTGAGAACTGTGCAGCCACCAATGGAGTGAGATTCTGGTCTTGGAAGACAGGATTATCCTCCGGTGCATGTGTAGGTGGGATCCGGACCACTTGTCCAACAGGTCCCACTGGAACACTCTGGCATGGAACCTGCCAAACTGAATGGCCTCGTAGGCCGCAACCATCTTCACCAGCAACTGAATGCATTGATGGATTAACACTCTTGCTGGTTTCAGAATTTGTTTGACCAGACTCTGGATCTCCAGAGCCTTTCCACTAGAAGAAAACCTCTTCTGTGTCCAGTATCACTCCCAAAAACAACAACCGCGTCATTGGGACCAACTGCGATTTTGGCAAGTTTAGGAGCCAACCATGTTGTTGAAGAACTGTCAGGGAGAGTAGATGTTTTGCACCAACTGGTCCCTGGATCTTGCCTTTATCAGGAGATCATCCAAGTACGGGATAATTGTGACTCCTTGCTTGCGAAGGAGAACCATCATTTCCGCCATCACCCTGGTGAAAATCCTCGGAGCCGTGGACAGACCAAACGGCAACGTCTGAAATTGGTAATGACAATCCTGAATTGCAAACCTCAGGTAGCTTGATGCAGTGGCTAAATGGGAACATATAAGTAGGCATCCTTTATGTCTACCAAAACCATGAAATCTCCTTTATCCCCCGGACTGGAGATCACTACCCTGAGAGATTCCATCTTGAAATTGAATTTCTTTAGGTAGAAATTAAGGGATTTCAGATTTAAGATTGGTCTGACTGAGCCGTCCGGCTTCGGGACCACGAAGAGGCTTGAATAAAAACCTTCTCCCTGCTGACTAAGGCTGATTTGAACAATCGGTGAGGGGGAACGTCTTGAAACCCCAGTTTGTACCCTTGGGACACTATTTGTAAAACCCACGAGTCCAGGTCCGAATGAATCCAGAACTGACTGAAGAGTTTTAGACGTGCCCCCCACTGGTGCGGGCTCCTGCAAGAGAGCCCCAGCGTCATGCAGTGGATTTGGCAGAAGCAGAGGACGATCTCTGCTCCTGCGATCTTGAAGAGGCTACAGACCTCTTCCCTCTTTTCCTTCCTCTACCTGCAAAGAAAGGGGAATCTTAACTTCTTGCATATCTATTGGGCCGAAATGACTGCTTCAGATAATGATGCGTCTTCATCCGTTGAGAGGGAACATAGGGCAAGAAGGATGACTTACCTGCGGGAGCTGCCGAGATCAAATTAACTAGGCCGTCGCCAAACAAGGCTTCACCTTCATAGGGAAGAGACTCCCTTTCTTCTTGGAGTCAGCATCAGCATTCCCTTGGTGAATCCACAATGCCCTCCTATCCGAGACTGCCATGAAATTGGCCCGTGAGCACTTGTGCCCGGTGTAGGATTTTTAAATATGTGTAGTTTACTGTATGCAAGGGTTTAAAACCTTTTAGGAACTGAGCTCTAAGGTGTATTACATGTAGTTTAAAAAAAACAAAAAAGGTTTATTTTATGGCAGTAGTTTCCAAACTGGGGTTCTTGCACTGGTAGCATAGTTTGGTGGTCCAGGACCAATTAAAATTATTTATACTTTATTAAATTGGCAAAACCATTCCCTCACAACATAACTGAACCTGAGGATGACATGCTATAAACACAATTTACTTAATTTTATATTTTTTTCTGAATTTCTCAATAAAAAAAACTTTGGCCTAGGGGTGCCGTGAAACAAATTTTGATACTCTAGGGCAGGGGTGTCAAACCCATGGGCCGCATGCCGCCCCCAATGCATCCTTTTGTGGCCCACAGGCCGGGGTCCGGCAGGGGTCCGACAGGGGTCCTTTTGTGGCCCGATCACCTTGCTTAGAGCGAGGGCAGGAGAGTGCAGCCAGAGTCTTTGCTTTCTATGTGCGGCACCATCTTCCCGAAGAGATCACCGGGAAGATAGTGCCCCTTCCACTGGCTACAGCACAGGTATACTGGGGTGGGGTAGCAAACTGGGGGCCCCAATGGGCCCCTCCAGCAGTCCCTCTACCAAAACACATCTTTTGGTGGTTTTGCGGTGTTGTTATAACTACATGGTGACGATTCTGTAGCACAGAGATTTTCAACCATTTACAACTCACGTCACACAGAACAAGATTTAAATATTGACAAGGCACACTGAAATATAATGGTGATGCATGGTGCAGTATCGTGTCCTAGGATGTCATGTCGCAGCTTCTCCATAGGTAACGCCTGAACAGGCCCGGTGACAGGGGGGACAAAGGGGACACTTGTTCAGGGCTCCAAGTATTAAGAACAGAAATAATGGGGCCACAGTGCCAATATTGCTTTTTAAAGTGTATCCACCAACTGCTCAATTTAAGCAGGAAAACAATTAACAGGCCAACTAAACCCTCCCCCCTCCTTTTACCCCATCACTTTGTCCAGTCCCTGTGGTCCATACTGTATTGCCATTATTATGCATGTTGCTGTGCTGGCCCTTTTCTGAATGTCCCTGCCACCGCCACCGAAGAGCTGGATAGCCCAGTATGAAAACCACCTGCCGGCCTCACTGACGGTCCGAGTCAAAGGCTCCATTTTTTTTTAAAGATCCCTCTGCCAAGTTAAGGGGGGGTTGAGGGGGCCCCAGAGATATCAGTGTACTGGGCCCCGAGATTTCTGTTTCTGGCCCTGACCCTCAGGGGCGTATCTACCCCTTGGCCAGGATGGCACTTGCCAGGGGCACCATCCAGCTGTGCCAACCGTGGCTAAGGGATAGAGTTCTGCAGTCTCGAAAGGGCGCTATGGCAATCAGCATGGGACTGACCAATTAGACGGTGAGGGAAGGATACTGAAATTGTCCCAACCCTGTTACAGTTTGAAACGCCCCTCAACTGCTGTCCACTGCTTCACTCCTAGCTCTGCCCCTTTGCACAGTGGGCAAGGAGATGGCTGGAGACAGCTGCACAGCCATGCCTTGCAAGTTCGAGAGAGCTGTTGAATTTCAGCACTTCAAGTCAGAGCCTGCCCCCTGCTGCCCAAGCAGTCCGTGACAGTTAGTGTCGAGGAGGGGGGGATTTGTGCATGTGTGCTATCAGTGTGTGTGTGTGTGGGGGGGGGGGGGTGGAGGATGTGTGTGACTGTGAGGGAGCTGTCAGTGTCAGTGGGGAGAGGAGCAGGAGGGAGTTGTCAGTGTGTGGAAGTGATGAGAGTTGTCAGTCCTGGGGAAATGTGTGTGTGTGTGTGTGTGTGTACTAGATTTAGGAGTGTGTGTTTGTGAGAGGTTTCAGTTGGGGAATTAGAGTTCATACAGTAATTAAATGTTTTCATATTGAGAACTACATCTCCCAGCATATACAGTGTGCTGGGGATGCTAACAAGCTTTATTTAAAAGTTTAAAAAACATTGCTTTTATGACTGCAATGGTTAAAAAGGGAGAGCTATAAATCAATTTATCAGTGAATGATCGCAGTTTGAGCTGTTACATTTTACTGAACCACCTATCCCTCCACACTCACTACCTGTCCTCAGGATACATTTACCATCCCGGCAGACGGTATACCGGCGGTCATTTGACCGATGTTGGAATCCTGACACCACTTGGGAGACTGGTGCCGGCACACAGACAGCCAACATCCCGAAGGCGAGTATTGGAGGGAGGGTTAGGACCGGGGGAGGGGGTGTTAGGGAAGGCACTAGGAGGGGGGGGGGTTAGTCCTAGCTGCCACCCCCTGAGGGTTAGCCCTATCCGCCACCCCCCCAGAGGGTTAGGATTAGGATTAGGTATCATGTGACTGCTGGAATCCCGAGCGCCGGATGCCATACCCAACCCCCTTTACTTTTTCAGGCATTTCTATCTCTCCTCTCTCTATGGTGTTCCGATTGCCCACTTTCCCTTGTGCTTTTCTCTCTCTCTCCTTTGTTTAGAGCATCAGTTTCTGTAGTCCACTTTATCCTTATTTTTTCCAGTGTTTCACTATCTCTCTGATGTAATGAGGATGTATGGTCTAGAGGGATCAGTAATGCATTGTACTGTATAGAGGCGTCAGGGATGTAGCGTAGGGTATAGAGGCGTCAGGGATGTAGCGTAGGTTATAGAGGCATCAGGAATGTAGCGTAGGGAATAGAGGCATCAGGGATGTAGCGTAGGGTATAGAGGCGTCAGGGATGTAGCATAGGGAATAGAGGCATCAGGGATGTAGCGTAGGGAATAGAGGCGTCAGGGATTTAGCTTAGGGAATATAGGCATCAGGGATGTACTAGCAGGTATATAGAGGTCAGTGTACTGTATAGAGGGGTCAGTAATGCAGTGATGGTTATAGAAAGGTCAGTGATGTAGTGTAGGGTATAGAGGGGTCAGTTATGTAGTGTGGGGTAAAGAGGGGTCAGTAAAGATACTAAGCTGAAGTATTTAGAACACTTCTTGAATTAAGACACAACCTGCAAGAAAAAGTATGCAATATGGGTGAAAAGGCAAATGTCAGAGGTCTGATACAAGTGACCAGCTCCACACCTTGCACCACATAGCGTTATGTTAAACTGGGATATGTTCTTTTTTGGTGTGTGTGTGTGTGTGTGTGTGTGTGTGTGTGTGTGTGTGTGTGTATGTGTGTGTGTGGGGGGGGGGGGGGGGTGCCAAAGGAAATTTTTGCCATTGGCTCCTTTGGTCTTGAAACCAGCCCTGATCACAAAATATTTTTGTCTGAGCAGACTGGACACTGATCAGCGTTGGCTCATTCTCAGCCCCCCGCCCAGCCTCTGCTGCCAACAGACTGCTATTAGCTAGTTATCCTTCTGCCTTCCCTATCTATGACACAGACTGCTGCTAATGCTACCAGAATGTTCCCAGTGGCTTCACACCAACAGTGAATCCCAGCCGATGATGTAGGGCAGCGTGTGGGGGAGGGGTCAGTTGCTGTGGCTCCAACATGGTAACCGCCAATGGACTGCAATGCTTTATCGAAAGGGGGGGCGCCAGTCCCTTACTTTGCCAGGGGCGCTTGGACCCCTAGCTACACCTCTGTTGACCCTAACCGATACCCCTAAACTAACCATAATTCCTGCAGTAAAAATCCATGTTTCTATGTATATAGGGGGTCATTCCGAGTTGATCGCTTGCTGCCGTTGTTCGCTGCGTAGCAATCAGTTGAAAAAAAATGGCTAATCTGTGCATGCGCATGCTCCGTAATGTGCATGCGCATCGTACGGGTACAAAGTCCATTGTGGTTTTGCCATAGTTCTAGCGATTATTCCAATCACAGAACAGGCCACAAGGAGATTGACAGAAAGAGGGCGTTTCTGGGTGTCAACTGACCGTTTTCAGGGAGTGCTTGGAAAAATGCAGGCGTGGCAGAAGAAATGCAGACGTGGCTGGGCATTCGCTGGATGGGTGTGTGACATCAAAAGCCGTCCTCGGTTGTTAGAATCAACGCACACGAAGTGTAACTACAGTGCTGGTCTTATTTTGAAATGATTTTGCAGGCGCTCTGCTGCTCAAGTGTTCGCACTTCTCCAAAGTGAATATACACTCTCCAGTGGGCAGCGACAATGCGTTTGCATGGCTGCTAAAAACTGCTAGCGAGCAATCAACTCAGAATGACCCCCATAGTGTATTGCAAGAAAATATCTGTAAATCCAATGGTACCGTAAGTGCGGTATATACTCGCACTTCTTTGCGGGGTGAGAACATCTCCCCTAAGTGAAGTCAGCCCTATGAATAGAGTTTGTGTGATCCCTGTGCAGCAGTCACAGAAAGGGTTCATCTCTGCAGTTTGTCACTCAAATTACATTGCTGCATTTTTTCTAGAAGTGGATCTGAGAGCTGTTACCCGCAGACCAGCTACAATAATTATCCTGGGTACTCACTAGACCAGTGGTTCTCAAACTGCACCCTGGGGTGCCTCAGGACACTTGCAGGGGTGCCTTGGATTGATGGTCCAGGACCAATTCAAAATATTTATAGTTAGTGTTATAGGCAAAACCAGTGCTGTTGGCTGGCAATCATAACATATGTGCACAAGCAGAAGCAAATCCTGTCCCCTACCAAAGGGCCAGTGCTAGGGTGTTTGGCGCCTCCCTGCAAACTATTAATTTGGGCCCTCTCTCCAATACTTAATAAAGGGACAGTGCGCTCCTTAAAAAAAGAAGGTGTGGTATCACAAGGAAGGGGCATGGCCACACAATAGCACCCCAAATCAAAATACGCCACACAGTAGCACTATCTTATTGTCATTACACCGCATGTAATAATAATAATAATAATAATAATAATACCCACAGTCGCAGTGCCCTTTATACACATAACCACCATATCAGTGCAGCTTACACACATAATGCCAACAGTAGCAGTGCCCCTCCTACACATGCCCACGGTGGCAATCCTTTACATGGCAAATATCAACCTGGTTTTGCCATGTAAAGGATTGCCACTTTAAAAAACAAACAATAAAAAAAAAAAAAACAACAGGAAAAAACACAAAATCTCTCACTTTCTGATTCTCACACCCTATTACATTCCTCCCTATATATTTAAATGTTTCTATTACTGTATGTTCCCTCTTCCCTTCTCCAAACTATACACATCAACATTTTTTAGTATTTCCAGGTAAGTTTTGTGATGTAGGCCATGCACAATTTTAGTTGCCCTAATGTATTTACAGCCTTCTGGAGATATGGCTTCTGGAACTGAACACAGGATTCTAAATGTGGCTGTACCAAGGACCTATACAGTGGCATTACAGGTTGAGTATCCCTCATCCAAAATGCTTGGGACCAGAGGAATTTTGGATATCGGATTTTTCTGTATTTTGGAATAATTGCATACCATAACGAGATATTATGGTGATGGGACCTAAATCTAAGCACAGAATGCATTTATGTTTCATATACACCTTATACACACAGCCTGAAGGTCATTTTAGCCAATATTTTTTATAACTTTGTGCATTAAACAAAGTGTGTGTACATTCACAGAATTCATTCATGTGTCATATACACCTTATACACACAGTCTGAAGTTCATTTAATACAATATTTTTAATAACTTTGAGTATTAAACAAAGTTTGTGTACACTGAGCCATCAAAAAACAAAGGTTTCACTATCTCAGTCTCACTCAAAAAAGTCCGTATTTCGGAATATTCCGTATTTCGGAATATTTGCATATGGGATACTCAACCTGTATTACTTTTTTCTGCTACTGGTTCTTTAACCTATGCAAACAAGCATCTGACTTGTCTTTCCTATTGCTTTGTTACATTGCTCACCTGAAATAGTAATACTTAGATAGCTTTCCTCTTGCCATTATAATGCCCTTAATATTATAGTTAGCCTTTGCATTTTTGAGACATGTATGATTTTGCATTTTTTGGCATTAAATGTTGCCATGTTCTTGACCATTCCTCTAGTCCAGGGGCAGAACTGCCAGAGACAACGGAGTCAGTTGCCGCTGGGCTCCAGCCCTGAATGGGCTCCAGCCCTAAAGGGGCTTCCTCCATTGCCCCCCGGCTGTTACGTGCCCTTCCTACTAAATAGACAAAGGCGCTACCAGCAGGGTCTCGCATTTTGTACATTCCATGCCGTAAAACCCTTCTTTCCACCTTTTTCAAGACCCAGCCCAGCAGCCTCGCCGCTGCCACCACCGCTAGCTGCAGCACTGCCAGCGGTGGGGTGCCCCTGCTTCTTCTCACACCACAGATAGCTGGGCAGCACTGCAACTGCCTGCCTGATTGCTCCGCCCCCTTCCGGCTCCCAAGCACCTCTGCTGCCCAGTGATCCAGGAGCCTGCTGCTAGGAAGAAGTGGCCGAGCTTCAGCAAGCGAGTCTGGACACTGGCGGAGGAAGCCATGATAACCAGATAATGGGGAGTGGAGAGCCAGTTCCAAGGTAATACTTTATACAGCTGGTTGAGATCCTGGTCGGTGGATATGGATTCCAAGAAAACCCTGGAGGTGCTTCCTTTCAAGGGAGACACTCTCTTTGGAGAAGACCTCAATAAGATTGTAGCTGATCTGGCTACTGCTAAAACAGCTTGCCTACCTCGTATGACTCCTACCACGCAGAAGGCTAAAAGTACTTTCCCTTGGCCCTTTCATCCCTCAGGTAAAGCGTACCCAAGGTCAGGCATACCCAAAGCAAGCTCATGCTTCCAGACCTGCCAAGCCCAGACTGAAGCAAGCCTGGGCTGCCCATCAGCCTGCTTCCAAAACGGACAAGCCTGCCGCATGACGGTGCAGGCCTCCCTCTGGGGGATCCCAGGGTGGGGGGCCCGACTTCTAGGTTTGGCATAGAAAGGTATAATTCTAAGCTAGAGAATTCTGTTTGGTGCTCACCTTGTACTTTGTGAAGAAATAATCAGCATTGTGGCTGAGCAGATACATGTAGTGTGTGGCTGCAAACTGCATGGATCTGCTGCGTTGTAATGCTGATACTTTTTTTTTGCAAAGTACCAATAGCTTCATATAATGTTCACAATTTTTATGCAGGATCAAATAGCTCAATAGGTAGGGTGTTTGATTAGAATTCAACAGGTTATAGGTTTGAATCCTGGGTATGGTAGTTTGAAATGTGTTATTTAATAAAGTATGTTGTTCTGACTGCTTGGATATCACACTAAATAAATGTTGATCAATTTATTTTTTTATTTTTTTTTAAACTAGGGGCAATTTCCAGATACTTTTCTTTATAACTGAGATTGCCCCCTGGAACTTCACATCAGTTGACAACTATGCATGAGTGGGCAGTGCTTGCTCTGGATCTGCCCACCCATTTATGTGCCGTCATAAAAGAAAGCACAACTGACAGTTATCCTGGGCGTACACTACACAATTATCTGTCAGGCTATCTATCCAGTCTGGATGGGTGGAATGAAAATATGGTAATGTATAGTAGCAAATGTCAATTAACCATTTGCTCCCAAACACTAGAAAAGTGGTCAAAAATGGTCATTACACAAATTGGTTAAACCCAAAATTTAACCAATTTGTTTAGGGGACCATGTTTGTCCATTTTCTAGTGTTTGAGAGTAAATCGTTGATGGTCATTTGCTCACATAGATAACCGGATTTCTATTCCAACCAGCCAGTGTTGGAGATATGGTCTGCCAGATTACATAATGCATACCAGAGCCATAACTAGACTTTTTGGTGCCCTGTGACAGAGAATTATATGCCCCCCCCCTCCCCTCCCCATTTTTGCAATATGGACAAAAGGCGCATGCCTTGTGGGGAAGGGGCATAACAAGATTGGTCTCAGAGAAAGCACATGAGATATGAAGATATATCTAGTATACTTGACACTCAATGGTTTGTGGTATTGCCGGGGTGCCCTCCTTAAATGCATATACAGTCACACATGGGGTGTTTGTGCAAATGGCATATCAGCAGTCAGCACTAACTGGTGACATGCCATTTGTAAAAGTAAGCCATGTGTGACTAATATATAAACATACTTTATTAAATAACACCTCAAACTATCATACCCAGGATTCAAATCTATAACCTGTTGAATTCTAATCAAACACCCTACCCATTGAGCTACTTGATCCTGCATCTATTCTAACCTCCAAAAACAGATTCAGTTGCATTTTCCAGCGTGTTTTGTTTGCGCCTTTGCAAATGTCTTACATCGACAAACTTATTTAGTACTATTTTGCAAATAGGGTTACATTGTCGCAACATTGTGTTCCCTAATTGCTTGATTTTTTAAATGCAACAATTGATAAAGACACCTGATAATTGCTCTGTGGAGTGTTATTTTGTGTCTACTTCTTATCTACATTTAATTCCCTACCTCTAATCAAGGCATTTTTAAATGCTGGGGGCTGCCAGGACGTGAGGCCTACCTAGACTTTAGATCGGAATTTGAATGTACTTGTGAACTAACTTAATTTCCTACTTCTAAATTAATTCCTAAATTCACTACTTACATTAATCCTGTAGTTGGGCATTTTGAGCCTTCAATTGTGGGTATTGTTTTGTGTCCAGACCAGCAGCTGGTGGTGTGCATTTGCTGGAAAGGCATCGAAGACCTCCGATATGCTGCATCTCCTGATGTGTGTCTCCCTCAAGTGGCTGTCAGCAAATGCATGCTAGACACCCCATTCCAAGCTGATTGTGACATCACGGAACATGCATCATAGAACAGGCATGCTAGAATATGGGTCTTCAACCTGCGACCCTCCAGCTGCTGTGGAACTACATATACCAGCATGCCCTGCCTCAGTTTTAGCATACCTTAATAGCAAAACTGTGGCAGGGCATGCTGGGATGTGTAGTTTCACAGCAGCTGGAGGGCCACAGGATGAAGACCCATGTGCTAGAGCCAAGCCGCAGGTACATTGAATGCTAGCAAGCTGAATGTTTAAATCCTTTTTGTTCCGCAGCATTCCAATGCGGAAGATTCCATGGAACCAGAGATTATTCCATTGAGAAGGACATGCTGCCTGGATGACTGCACTGTGCAAATTAAATCACGGAGCCAGTTGGCTTGTGGGTGGCTCTGGTGACTGGGTGGTTGGGTGGGCGGTGTGTCAGAGGTGGAGCACATGCAAATGAATGTGTATCATCCTGCTAGTGAGAGTGAAAACTCATGCAGGAGTGTGCCTGCTTGTCAGTGGGTTATGCACCTTGCCAGGCGTCAAATCTACATGGAGCAGCTGGAGGGGACAAGAGCAGGTTTGCAAAATATAGATAGAAGAGCATATATGCTGGCGCATTCTCCATGATTGTGTCAGCTTATGTTTTGGTGCACTGCACTTTCCTCCACTAAGTTTTAGCCATTTTGGTTAAACGCAAGTGTAGTTGCTTCTCGCCCTTTTGGCTGTGATCTTGTATCGTGGTTGAAGAGTCTGCTGGAGGGATTGTTTTCTTCATTGACGAGAGACTGAAGATATTACAGGATGGAAGGCTTGGGAACACTATCTGTTTTTCAGTTGTGGAAGAGTTGAAAGACAGCTTTTCCTTGCCAATATCTCTCTTTTGCAAAGAGCTACGCATTGGAAAATTCAGGGCTATACCGTGTAGATGAAGCACTAACAGGAGGCTTTAAAATTTTCATTCTAGTTTCCTTCGTTTGGGAGAAAAATGCAAAGGTACAAGACAGCTTTTCCTTGCCAATATCTCTCTTTTGCAAAGAGCTGCACATTGGAAAATTCAGGGCTATGCCGTGTAGATGATGGCCTAACAGGAGGCTTTAAAATTTTCTTTCTAGTGTCCTTCGTTTGGGAGAAAAATGCAAAGGTACAAGACAGCTTTTCCTTGCCAATATCTCTCTTTTGCAAAGAGCTACGCATTGGAAAATTCAGGGCTATGCCGTGTAGCTGATGGCCTATCAGGAGGCTTTAAAATTTTCTTTCTAGTGTCCTTCGTTTGGGAGAAAAATGCAAAGGTACAAGACAGCTTTTCCTTGCCAATATCTCTCTTTTGCAAAGAGCTACGCATTGGAAAATTCAGGGCTATACCGTGTAGATGAAGCACTAACAGGAGGCTTTAAAATTTTCATTCTAGTGTCCTTCGTTTGGGAGAAAAATGCAAAGGTAGCTTGTGCCATCGCCACTCTGCTCCTTGTGCCGCCTTGGCGGTTTACATGAGCCACTGCGGTGACGTTGTCTGACTGGATCAGAACCGGTTGGTCGCAAAGTAAGGTCTCCGCTTGACGTAGGGCATTGTATATGGCCCCTAGTTTCAGGATGTTGATGTGAAGACAAGTCTCTTGACTTGACCAAAGACCTTGGAAATTTCTTCCCTGTGTGACTGCTCCCCAACCTTGGAGGCTTGCATCTGTGGTCACCAGGATCCAGTCCTGAATGCCGAATCTGCGTCACTCGAGAAGGTGAGCACTCTGCAGCCACCACAGGAGTGATATCCTGACCCTGGGGGACAGGGTGATCAACCAATGCATCTGTAAATGTGACCCAGACCACTTGTCCAGTAGGTCCCATTGGAAAGTCCTCGCATGGAACCTGCCGAATGGAATGGCTTTGTATGATGCCACCATCTTTCCCAGGACTCGAGTGCAGTGATGCACTGACACAAGTTTTGGTTTCAATAGGTTCCTGACAAGAGTCATGAGTTCCTGGGCCTTTTCTATCGGGAGATAAACCCTCTTCTGGTCTGTGTCCAGAATCATGCCCAAGAAAGACAGACGAGTCGTAGGAACCAACTGCGACTTTGGGATATTGAAAATCCAGCCGTGTTGCTGTAACACTTTCAGTGAAAGTGATACGCTGTTCAGCAACTGCTCTCTTGATCTCGCTTTTATGAGATCGCTCAAGTACGGGATAATTGTGACACATTGCTTGCGCAGGAGAACCATCATTTCCACCATTACCTTGGTGAAAATTCTCTGGGCAGTGGAGAGACCAAACAGCAACGTCTGAAATTGGCAATGACAGTCCTGTACCGCAAATCTGAGGTACGACTGATGAGATGGATAAATTTGGACATGAAGGTATGCATCCTGTACACAAATGCGGACAACAGGTGTCAAGCCATGTGTTGCCTTTGTCAAGCTGTAATAAGTAGGGGTAAGGATGTTAACCACCTCAGAACATCCTCCCTTATACGTCACCTGCAGCGCATTAATCATAAGTCAGTGACAAGTTCAAAAACTTTGGATGACAGCGGAAGCAGTCCACTGACCACTAAATCCCTTCCTCTTGTAACCAAGCTCCTGCAAACCACACCACCAACTCCCTCAGTGTCAATTTCCTTCTTAGACAGGAGAGCCAATAGTCCTGCAGGCCATGTCACTGGCAAGTCTGACGAGTCCTCTCCTGCCTGGGATTCCTCCGATGCATCCTTGAGTGTAACGCCTACTGCTGCTGGCGCTGCTGTTGTTGCTGCTGGGAGTCGATCGTCATCCCAGAGGGGAAGTCGGAAGACCACTTGTACTACTTCCAGTAGGCAATTGACTGTCCAACAGTCCTTTGCGAGGAAGATGAAATATCACAGCAGTCATCCTGCTGCAAAGCGGATAACTCAGGTCTTGTCAGCCTGGGTGGTGAGAAACGTGGTTCCGGTATCCATCGTTAATTCAGAGGCAACTAGAGACTTGATTGAGGTACTGTGTCCCCGGTACCAAATGCCATCTAGGTTCCATTTCTCTAGGCAGGCGATACCGAAAATGTACACAGACCTCAGAAAAAGAGTCACCAGTGTCCTAAAAAATGCAGTTGTACCCAATGTCCACTAGTCCACATGTCCGTGGTTAAGTGGAGCAGGGCAGGCTCAGGACTATATGACTGTGACAGCCCACTGGGTAGATGTATTGCCTCCCGCAGCAAGAACAGCAGCGGCGGCACCAGTAGCAGCATCTCGCAAATGCCAACTCGTTCCTAGGCAGGCTACGCTTTGTATCACCGCTTTCCATAAGAGGCACACAGCTGACAACCTCTTACGGAAACTGAGGAACATCATCGCAGAATGGCTTACCCCAATTTGACTCTCCTGGGGATTTGTGACATCGGACAACGCCACCAATATTGTGCGTGCATTACATCTGGGCAAATTCCAGCACGTCCCATGTTTTGCACATACATTGAATTTGGTGGTGCAGAATTATTTAAAAAACGACAGGGGCGTGCAAGAGATGATGTCGGTGGCCCGAAGAATTGCGGGCCACTTTCTGCATTCAGCCACCGCGTGCCGAAGACTGGAGCACCATCAAACATTCCTGAACCTGCCCTGCCATCCTCTGAAGCAAGAGGTGGTAACGAGGTGGAATTCAACCCTCTATATGCTTCAGAGGATGGAGGAGCAGCAAAAGGCCATTCAAGCCTATACATCTACCCACGATATAGGCAAAGGAGGGGGAATGCACCTGACTCAAGCGCAGTGGAGAATGATTTCAACGTTGTGCAAGGTTCTGCAATCCTTTGAACTTGCCACACGTGAAGTCAGTTCAGACACTGCCAACCTGAGTCAGGTCATTCCCCTCATCAGGCTTTTGCAGAAGAAGCTGGAGACATTGAAGGAGGAGCTAAAACAGAGCGATTCCGCTAGGCATGTGGGACTTGTGGATGGAGCCCTTAATTCGCTTAACCAGGATTCAATCTGTTGAAATCAGAGCAATAAATTTTGGCCACCGTGCTCGATCCTAGATTTAAAACCTACATTGTATCTCTCTTTCCTGCAGACACAAGTCTGCAGAGGTTCAAAGACCTGCTGGTGAGAAAATTGTCAAGTCAAGCGGAACGTGACCCGTCAACAGCTCCTCCTTCACATTCTCCCGCAACTGGGGGTGCGAGGAAAAGGCTAAGAATTCCGAGCCCACCCGCTGGCGGTGATGCAGGGCAGTCTGGAGTGAGTGCTGACATCTGGTCCGGACTGAAGGACCTGGCAACGATTACTGACATGTCGTCTACTGTCACTGCATATGATTCTGTCACCTTTGAAAGAATGGTGGAGGATTATATGAGTGACCGCATCCAGGTAGGCACGTCAGACAGTCCGTATGTATACTGGCAGGAAAAAGAGGCAATTTGGAGGCCCTTGCACAAACTGGCTTTATTCTACCTAAGTTGCCCTCCCTCCAGTGTGTACTCCAAAAGAGTGTTTAGTGCAGCCGCTCACCTTGTCAGCAATCGGCGTACGAGGTTACTTCCAGAAAATGTGGAGAAGATGATGATCATCAAAATGAATTATAATCAATTCCTCCGTGGAGACATTCACCAGCAATTGCCTCCAGAAAGTACACAGGGATCTGAGATGGTGGATTCCAGTGGGGACGAATTAATAATCTATGAGGAGGGCGATGTACACAGTGAAAGGGGTGAGGAATCGGAGGATGATGAGGTGGACATCTTGCCTCTGTAGAGCCAGTTTGTGCAAGGAGAGATTGATTGCTTCTTTTTTGGTGGGGGTCCAAACCAACCAGTCATTTCAGTCAGCCGTGTGGCAGACCCTGTTGCTGAAATGATGGGTTCGTCAATGTTTTTCTTTTCAATCTAAGCCCCTGCAGTTTTCTGTAAGAATCTGCTTCGCTATGATGATCAACAAGTCACAAGGGCAAACACTCAGGGCTGGAGGCGTAGATCTTAGGACCAGCTGCTACAAGCATGGCAAAGGTGTCACTATCATTTGTGACACCCAGAGAGGAAGCGAGGGAGATTGTAATGCAGTGCGCGCAGATAAGCAGCGCAATGGTAAAATGGAGGCATGGTCTCATAGGTAGGGGTGTGGCCTGTTGGCCTGAATCTCCATTTTGTTGCTCCGGGTATCCCGGGGGTTGAGTGCTGCACCCGGGGACTAGTGTGTGAGTGGTGCTGGCTCCTGCACAGTGACAGAAACTGGGTGTTGCACGTAATGTCACAGTGAAACACCCATATTCTGTCACTGAAGAGGAGCCGGCACTTTGGTGTCACCCCCCTTGGCGGGTGACACTCGGGTGTGGGCCGCAACCCCGTTGTGATGCCACTGACCCATGGGAAGCTTTACGTGGCTTACCCATGTGTTAGTAGCCCCAAGCATCTTTTGTGTTAGTCCCTGAAGAAAAACTTCAAATATTGTTTACAATTTTGTAATCAATGGCCTAATTCAGTAAGGATTGCAAATTCTGCTAAGTAACAGAATTTGCAATCCTTTGGTTCGCATGCTTGGGCCACCCAGCATGCCGCCTCCCTTCTTGACCACGCTGAAATTGCAGTCGCAGTGCAGTTCAGCGTGATCATAAAAAATGGGTTAGCCTCCTGTTGGTGCAGACTGTATGTGTGCGCAGGAAGCCGCCACCATTTTTGTGATCGCAGCTGCTGCATGTGATGTCATGCAACCGCTCTGACCACGCCTCCTGTTTCTCCGTTGCCGACCCCATTTTGAAGCCCTGCCCACGCACCGCTCCATCTCCGACTTGGAAATGGAGTGTTGCTGACCCCCCCCCCCCAGCACCGATTGACAGTCAGAGGCGATCGCATTAACTGCGGGGTGCCACAGAAAATGCAGGCGCATGCGTATGCTCTTAGCAATTTTTGCAGTTGGACTGCTTATTGCGATTGCAATCCAACCTGAATCAGGCTCTATTACCTATCACAATGCACTGCGGGTAGTACAAAATGGGGTTAATATAAGAGAAAACCCCCCAGAGCTGTGCTCCTTAACTGTCCCTGGTGGCTAGTGGAGCAGCTGCCCAGTAATCAGTGTCCACGCCAGTGCGCACATGGCCCGCCCCCTACAGCCACGCTGGATCACGGTATAGTGTGGGCATAGAAGTCCCTTACCTCCCTTTCATCAGCGGCCTCGTGATCCCGGAGGGCGGTGTGTGTGTGACTGACCTTAGGAAGAAACCGGAGCCTCCGCTGCAGTGACCCAGCAACCAGGGCGCGGGAGTATACTGCGCCGCTGGGAGTGATGGAGCTGCAGTAAAGATGTCTATTAGACCTAGCCTGCTGCAGCCCTTGTAGATTCTTATAAAAAAAAGTTCTTCTTTTCTTGTCAAAATTAATAGCTAAGAATAGGCTGCCTGAGGCAGCCCCCTCTTAAGTGGCCTGCTACTGAAGGCACCAACTACAAACTGAGCTCCCTGTTCATGGAAGCGAGGTTATAGAGGAGGGGGCGCTGAGCATCTTGGGAACAGTCAAAAGCTTTGAGCCTGTTGGTGCCTCAGATCAAGATCCTACTCTACACCCTAATGTGAATCCTTGTGGAGTCCAGTGTACCCCACAGAAGAAGTGTCACACCCATTGGCAGCAACATTAGAATAGCTGCTGATGGGCACAATTGAGAAAGGAAGGGGGGAAAACATTTGAATCCAGCACATATATGTAATTTGAATATGTAATTTGTACCTTCCTACTTTAAAATGTAATGGATGAACCTCACCCTGTGAGAACTATCTTCATGATCAAGAGATCTCATACGCAAGAAAAGCATGTGCTGGGATAGGGCTGTGGAGGGCGGCTGCTCGGGCACACACCCGTCAAGTTAAGGAGATTCAACTGAGGAAGCACAAGGGAACTGCAGGGAGACCACATATTTTCAGATGAACATGAGAGGGCGGAAGGCTGCCTAATACTGAAGCACCCTCAAACATCAAACCATATGCAACAACTAGTACAAGCATTCCTGGGGAAAGGTCTGCAGCAGACGGATTTGCATACGGTGATGTCATCCAAGCAATGGGCATAGTTGGCTGCAACCCTCGTCTGCATATGAAAAGAGAAAATGGTCACGCAGGGCATGGCGGCCTTTGTGGGGTTGCGCTTGGATGACCCCTAGATCGCTTTATACACCCCCATCAGTGTGGGGCTCATGTTGGCCATGCCCAAGCCCCTGAAGCATTCAAGCTGATTTCTTGCAGCAGCTGGACCCAGTAACAGCTCCAGAGTTGCTCTACAAGACAAGTAAAAGGGTGTGAGCCCTGCAGCACCACCTGTAGTTTGCATACACACATATATAGGACAGCATCTCTTATATGCCCCAGGGGCAATAAAATAGTAGCCTTATCTAGGGTATCCGTCCATGCCGCTACAGCACTACACACCCAGGCCGACGCAATTGCCGGTCTGAGTAAGGTACCTGAATGTGTATAAATGGACTTCAGGGTAATCTCCTGTTTGCGGTCAGCAGACTCTTTGAGGGTAGCCGTATCCTGGGACGGGAGGGCTACCTTCTTGGATAAGCGTGTTAATGCTTTGTCCACCCAAGGGGAGGATTCCCATCGTAACCTATCCGTTGATGGGAAAGGGGAATCCTTTTGGAAATCTGCAGGAGATTCCCAAGCTTTTTCACATAACTCGTTCAGCTCGTGTGAGGGGGGAAAGGTTACCTCAGGCTTCTTTCCCTTGTACATATGTACCCTCTTGTCAGGGATAGGGGGCTCCTCTGTGATGTGCAAAACATCTTTTATTGCCATAATCATATATCAAATGTATTTTGCCAATTTTGGCTGTAACTTTGCATCATCGTAATCGACACTGGAGTCAGAATCCGTGTCGGTATCTGTGTCAACAATCTGGATAGTGGGCGCTTATGAGACCCTGACAGTCCCTGCGACATAGGATTAGGCATTGGTTGAGACCCTGACTGTCCCAAAGCTTCTGCCTTGTCTAATCTTTTGTGCAATGAGTTTACACTAGCATTTAAAACATTCCACATATCCATCCAATCAGGTGTCGGCGGAGACACCACGTTCATTTGCTCCCGCTCCTCTCTAATATAGCCTTCTTCCTCAGACATGTCGACACACGCGTACCGACACACCACACACACAGGGAATACTTTTACTGAAGACATTTCCCCCACAAGGCCCTTTGGAGAGACAGAGAGAGAGTATGCCAGCACATACCCCAGCGCTATATAACCCAGGAATAGCACAGTAACTTAATGTTTGAACAATCGGTGAGGGGGAACATCTTGAAACCCCAGTTTGTACCCTTGGGACACTATTTGTAAAACACACGAGTCCATGTCCGAATGAATCCAGAACTGACTGAAGAGTTTTAGACGTGCCCCCACTGGTGCGGGCTCCTGCAAGAGAGCCCCAGCGTCATGCAGTGGATTTGGCAGAAGCAGAGGATGATCTCTGCTCCTGCGATCTTGAAGAGGATGCAGACCTCTTCTCTCTTCTCCTTCCTCTACCTGCAAAGAAAGGGGAATCTTAACTTCTTGCATATCTATTGGGCCGAAATGACTGCATCAGATAATGATGCGTCTTCATCCGTTGGGAGGGAACATAGGGCAAGAAGGTTGACTTACCTGCGGGAGCTGCCGAGATCAAATTAACTAGGCAGTCACCAAACAAGGCTTCACCTTCATAGGGAAGAGACTCCCTTTCTTCTTGGAGTCAGCATCAGCATTCTCTTGGTGAATCCACAATGCCCTCCTATCCGACACTGCCATGAAATTGGCCCGTGAACTCAAGAGTCCTATATCCCTTGCAGTCTCACGTAAGTATGCTGCAGTGTCCTTGATATGATACAACGTAAGGAGTATCCCATCTCTCCAGGGTATCTATATCGGATGACAAGGTATTCGACCAATTCTTGAATACTACTACTCACCCATGCACATGTAATGGCAGGTCTAAGTAATGTACCCGTGGTTACATAACTAGAAATAATGTAGCTTCCTGCATACGATCCGCTGGATTTGTGACAGGGCCCCGTGCAGAACAGGGGGTGACTCCCACTTTATTCTGTCCGCGGCGGGAAATGAATAAACAACCAGAATCCTTTTGGGGATTTGAAACCATCTTGTCGAGCTGGCCCAGACTTTCTCAAACAGAGATGGAGGAACGTTACATCAGCTTTCATTATATATCTATATATACATACATATAGACCCCTTTGTCAGGAACAGCAGGGTCTTCAGTGATTTTAATATGTCCTTAATATCCACAATCATGTACTGAATGCTCCTTGCCAATATTGGATCTAATCAGGAAACATTATGGTCGACATAAGTATCAGTATCCGTGTCAGTATCAGTGTGTAGTAACTGGGCAAAATAACATTTTTGCGACCCAGCGGGGCCTGAGGGAAAAGAAACATAGCCATGAATATCACATCTATTCTCTACATCTGTGTCTGGGACACAGATTTATCCAACCTTACTCTGATATTACTGAAACATTTACCCAGTCAGTTATTGGTGGTGCCAACAGGGCCACCATCATATGTCTGCATTCCTAATATAGTTTCCTCTTGGGAAAAACATTCAGCCACCGACATGTTGACACACATATACCAAGTACCCACAGACACACCGGCTTATGGGGGACAGACCGTCAGTAAATCTGTCAGAGGGACACAGAGGATTTTTCAGCTCACAATCCAGCGCCAAAAGTACACAGTCTGGGAAATAATAAACTCTATAGTGATAGACTTGTAATGCTCTAAAGATGTTCTGGTGAGGTGAGGAAGAAGCCCCGCCGCTGTAATGGCGCGTATCTGTCCCGCTCAGAAATAATTAATTACGCTAGCGGGGTAAGGACAGTGCCCAGGCACTAATGTCCACTTTTTCCAGCCTTTTGTGAGGAATTTATGCTGCCCATGGTGCCCCCCCCCGTGCCCTGCACCCTGCAGTGCCTGTGTTTGTGTGGGAGCATGGCGCGCAGCGTTCCGCTCGCTGCTCGGTACCTCAGAATGCCGTCACTGAAGAAGAAGTCTTCTGTTCTTCTGCTACACACATGTCTTCTGGCTCTGTAAGGGGGTGACGGCAGGCTGCGGGAGTGTGCATCTAGGCGTACCCAGCGATCAGCACCCTCAGGAGCTAATGGTGTCCTGTCAGCCTGAAGCAGAGCCATTGAACTCACTAGAAGTTGGTCATACTTCTCTCCCCTAAGTCCCACGAAGCAGGGAGACTGTTGCCAGCAGCCTCCCTGAAAATAAAAAAAACTAACAAGTCTTTTCAGAGAAACTCAGTAGAGCTCCCCTGTAGTGCATCCAGTATCACTGCGCACAATACTAAAACTGGAGTCTGGAGGAGGGGCATAGAGGGAGGAGACAGTTCACACCCTTTGAAAGTCTTAAAGTGCCCATGTCTCCTGCGGATCCCGTCTATACCCCATGGTTCTTAATGTGACCCCAGCATCCTCTAGGACGTATGAGAAAACAAATAACGCACACACGAGGAGGAGAGAACTAAGGAAGCTATAAGGAGAAGAGGGGAGGGAGGGGGGTTGAAAGGTAAGGTAGTAAAGGCATATTGGATAAACTACAACCTTATACATATTCATTAATGTACCAGTAGTTAGAAGTAGAAGAGCTCTAACAGAAACCACAAAGCTTATCTAAAGCCACACCACACTGGATATGCCCAATCTCATTTGATTTTTGAAGCAAAGCAGTATTGGACTTTGTTAATACATGGATGGGAGACTGCTTGGTAGTATCAGATTCTTTAGGTGTTTTTAAACTACCAACACCATTTTCTTGGTACATTTAATTTTTACATGTATTCTTTTATGTACCAGAAGTTAGAAGTAGAAGAGCTGTAACAGAAACCACCAGCTCATCTACAGCTACAGCACACTGGATTTGCCCAATCTCTCCTGATCATGGAAGCTGAGCAGTGTTGGTCCTGGTTTTAGTACTTGGATGGGAGACCACAAGGAAATACCAGGAGCTGTGTGTATTTTTACAATACTAACACCGTTCTCTTGATGCATTCCATTTTGAAACATTGGGGCAGATCTATTAAGCCTGGTGAACTGATAAAGTGCAAGGTGATAAAGTACCAGCCAGTCAGCTCCTAACTGTCATTTTTCAAACCCAGCCTGTGACATGGCAATTAGGAGCTGATTGGCTGGTACTTTATCACCATGCAAATTATCATTTCACCAGGTTTAATAAATCGGCTGCTTACTCATTTATGTACGAGTAGTTAGAAGTAGAAGAACTCTAACAGAAACCACTAAGCTCATCTACAGCCACACCACACTGTATATGCCCAATATCACCTGATTTTAGGCCTGGTTTGTTCTTGGATGTGAGACCACCTGGGAATACCAGGTGCTGTAGGTAGTTTTATACTACCAACACCGTTCTCTTGATGCATTCCATTTTGAAACATTGGGGCAGATCTATTAAGCCTGGTGAACTGATAAAGTGCAAGGTGATAAAGTACCAGCCAGTCAGCTCCTAACTGTCATTTTTCAAACCCAGCCTGTGACATGGCAACTAGGAGCTGACTGGCTGGTACTTTATCACCATGCAAATTATCATTTCACCAGGTTTAATAAATCGGCTGCTTACTCATTTATGTACGAGTAGTTAGAAGTAGAAGAACTCTAACAGAAACCACTAAGCTCATCTACAGCCACACCACACTGTATATGCCCAATATCACCTGATTTTAGGCCTGGTTTGTTCTTGGATGTGAGACCACCTGGGAATACCAGGTGCTGTAGGTAGTTTTATACTACCAACACCGTTCTCTTGATGCATTATATTTTGAAACTTATTCATTGATGTACCAGTAGTTAGAAGTAGAAGTTAGAAACAGCAAAAATCATCTACAGCCGCATCACACTGGATATGTCCAATCTCATCTGATGTTGGAAGCTAAGCAGTGTTGTGCCTGGTTAGTTTTTGGATTTCAGGTCCTGCCTTCTGGTTTGGCCACGGCACCTCGGAAATTCACCAAGGTCATGGCCGTGATGACGACCCTTCACCATCGGTGGACCAGGGAGGAATCTCTCCTCCCGATAAACATTCTGGAATTGCGGGCAGTGTTCAATTCATTGACACTGGCCCTGCCTCTAGTACAGAACAGGCCTGTGCAAGTACAATCGGACAACGACACCACGGTAGTGTACACAAATCATCAAGGCGGCACTCGAAATTGCATGGCAAAGCTGGAAGTATCAAAAATCCTCAGTTGGGTAGAACGTCATCTGCCAGCAATATCGGCAGTGTTCATTCCCGGAGTCCTCAACTGGGAAGGGGATTTCCTCAGTCGTCAGTACGTTCACGCTGGAGAGTGGAGAGGCCGCAGCAGAAATGTCTGCACTGGTGTCAGTAGGTGACTGAGGCAGGGATGACTGGGAGATAGTGGGTGACTGAAGCATGTATGACTGGGAGATAGTGGGTGACTGAGGCCGGGGTGACTGGGAGATAGTCAGTGACTAAGGCAGGGGTGATAGGGATATAGTGGATGACTGTGGCAGGGGTGACAGGGACAGTAGGAGACTGAGGCAGGGGTGACAGGGATAGTGGGTGACTGAGGCAGGGGTGATAGGGTGACAGTGGGTGACTGAGGCAGAGGTGACAGGGATAGTGGGTGACTGAGGTAGGGGTGATATGGAGATAGTGGTTGACTGAGGCAGGGGTGACAGAGATAGTGGGTGACTAAAGCAGGGGTGACTGGTATAGTGGGTGACTGAGGCAGGGGTCGCAGGTATAGTGGTTAACTGAGGCAGCGGTGACTGGGAGATAGTGGGTAACTGGGGCAGGGGTGACAGGGAAAGTGTGTGACTCAGGCAGGGGTGATAGGGAGATAGTGGGCAGCAGATCACTGCCTCGCTGACAGCAGCACATCCCTGCTTCACTGACAGCAGCACATCCCTGCCTCATTGACAGCAGCACATACCTGCCTCACTTATAGCAGCACATCCCTGCCTCACTGGCAGCAGCAGATCCCTGCCTCACTGGCAGCAGCAGATCACTGCTTCACTGACAGCAGCACATCCCTGCCTCACTGGCAGCAGCAGATCCCTGCCTTACTGACAGCTGTATATAGGGCCTAATTCAGACCTGATCTCTGCTGTGCATATTCACACAACAGGAGATCAGGTCTGAAGTGTGTGTGTGTGTGTGCTGGTGCCGCAGTGCACCGGCACATGCCAGAGATGCGATCAGCATCTCTGCCCAGTGAGCGCCTCTGCCAACACATACTTATCTTGCATATGAGATCTCTTGTTCATGAAGATAGTTCTCACAGGGTGAGGTTCATCCATTACATTTTAAAGTAGGAAGGTACAAATTACATATTCAAATTACATATATGTGCTGGATTCAAATGTTTTCCCCCCTTCCTTTCTCAATTGTGCCCATCAGCAGCTATTCTAATGTTGCTGCCAATGGGTGTGACACATTCATTTCTTCTGTGGGGTACACTGGACTCCACAAGGATTCACATTGGGGTGTAGAGTAGGATCTTGATCTGAGGCACCAACAGGCTCAAAGCTTTTGACTGTTCCCAAGATGCTCAGCGCCCCCTGCTCTATAACCTCGCTTCCATGAACAGGGAGCTCAGTTTGTAGTTGGTGCCTTCAGTAGCAGGACACTTAACAGGGGGCTGCCTCAGGCAGCCTATACTTAGCTATTAATTTTGACAAGAAAAGAAGAACTTTTTTTATAAGAATGTACAAGGGCTGCAGCAGGCTAGGTCTAATAGACATCTTTACTGCAGCTCCATCACTCCCTGCGGCGCAGTATACTCCCGTGCCCTGGTTGCTGGGTCACTGCAGCAGAGGCTCCGGTTTCTTCCTAAGGTCAGTCACACACACACCGCCCTCCGGGATCACGAGGCCGCTGATGAAAGGGAGGTAAGGGGCTTCTGTGCCCACACTATACCGTGATCCAGCGTGGCAGTAGGGGGCGGGCCGTGTGCGCACTGGCGTGGACACTGATTACTGGGCAGCCGCTCCACTAGCCACCAGGGACAGTTAAGGAGCACAGCTCTGGGGGTTTTTCTCCTATATTAACCCCATTTTGTACTACCTGCAGTGCATTGTGATAGGTAATAGAGCCTGATTCAGGTTGGATTGCAATCACAATAAGCAATCCAACTGCAAAAATTGCTAAGAGCATACGCATGCGCCTGCATTTTCTGTGACTGTCAATCGGTGTGGCGGGGGGGGGTCAGCAACACTCCATTTCAAAGTCGGAGATGGAGCGGTGCGGGGGCAGGGCTTCAACGGAGAAACAGGAGGCGTGGTCAGAGCGGCTGCATGACATCACATGCAGGCGTTGCGATCACAAAAATGGTGGCGGCTTCCTGCGCACACGTACAGTCTGCACCAACAGGAGGCTAACCCATTTTTTATGATCACGCTGAACTGCACTGAGACTGCAATTTCAGCGTGGTCAAGAAGGGAGGCGGCATGCTGGGTGGCCATGCCCTGTGATGGGTGGCCCCAGCATGCGAACCAAAGGATTGCAAATTCTGTTACTTAGCAGAATTTGCAATCCTTACTGAATTAGGCCATTGATTACAAAATTGTAAACAATATTTGAAGTTTTTCTTCAGGGACTAACACAAAAGATGCTTGGGGCTACTAACACATGGGTAAGCCACGTAAAGCTTCCCATGGGTCAGTGGCATCACAACGGGGTTGCGGCACACACCCGAGTGTCACCCGCCAAGTGGGGTGACACCAAAGTGCCGGCTCTTCTTCAGTGATAGAATATGGGTGTTTCACTGTGACATTACGTGCAACACCCAGTTTCTGTCACTGTGCAGGAGCCAGCACCACTCACACACTAGTCCCCGGGTACAGCCCCCAACCCCCGGGATACCCGCAGCAACAAAATGGTGATTCAGGCCACGCCCCTACCTATGAGACCATGCCTCCTTTTTACCATTGCGCTGCTTATCTGCGCGCACTGCATTACAATCTCCCTCGCCGCCTCTCTGGGTGTCACCAGTGATAGTGACACCTCTGCCATGCTTGTAGCAGCTGGTCCTAAGATCTACGCCTCCAGCCCTGAGTGTTTTCCCTTGTGACTTGTTGATCATCATAGCGAAGCAGATGCTTACAGAAAACTGCAGGGGCTTAGATTGAAAAGAAAAACATTGACGAACCCATCATTTCAGCGACAGGGTCTGCCACACGACTGACTGAAATGACTGGTTGGTTTGGGCCCCCACCAAAAAAGAATCAATCAATCTCTCCTTGCACAAACTGGCTCTACAGAGGCAAGATGTCCACCTCATCATCCTCCGATTCCTCACCCCTTTCACTGTGTACATCCCCCTCCTCACAGATTATTAATTCGTCCCCACTGGAATCCACCATCTCAGATCCCTGTGTACTTTCTTGAGGCAAATGCTGGTGAATGTCTCCACGGAGGAATTGATTATAATTAATTTTGATGATCATCATCTTCTCCACATTTTCTGGAAGTAACCTTGTACGCCGATTGCTGACAAGGTGAGCGGCCGCACTAAACACTCTTTCGGAGTACACACTGGAGGGAGGGCAACTTAAGTAGAATAAAGCCAGTTTGTGCAAGGGCCTCCAAATTGCCTCTTTTTCTCCACCATTCTTTCAAAGGTGACAGAATCATATGCAGTGACAGTAGACGACATGTCAGTAATCGTTGCCAGGTCCTTCAGTCTGGACCAGATGTCAGCACTCACTCCAGACTGCCCTGCATCACCGCCAGCGGGTGGGCTCGGAATTCTTAGCCTTTTCCTCGCACCCCCAGTTGCGGTAGAATGTGAAGGAGGAGCTGTTGACGGGTCACGTTCCGCTTGACTTGACAATTTTCTCACCAGCAGGTCTTTGAACCTCTGCAGACTTGTGTCTGCCGGAAAGAGAGATACAATGTAGGTTTTAAATCTAGGATCGAGCACGGCGGCCAAAATGTAGTGCTCTGATTTCAACAGATTGAATCCTGGTTAAGCAAATTAAGGGCTCCATCCACAAGTCCCACATGCCTAGTTGAATCGCTCTGTTTTAGCTCCTCCTTCAATGTCTCCAGCTTCTTCTGCAAAAGCCTGATGAGGGGAATAACCTGACTCAGGCTGGCAGTGTCTGAACTGACTTCACGTGTGGAAAGTTCAAAGGGTTGCAGAACCTTGCACAACGTTGAAATCATTCTCCACTGCGCTTGAGTCAGGTGCATTCCCCCTCCTTTGCCTATATCGTGGGCAGATGTATAGGCTTGAATGGCCTTTTGCTGCTCCTCCATCCTCTGAAGCATATAGAGGGTTGAATTCCACCTCGTTACCACCTCTTGCTTCAGATGATGGCAGGGCAGGTTCAGGAATGTTTGGTGGTGCTCCAGTCTTCGGCATGCGGTGGCTGAAGGCAGAAAGTGGCCCGCAATTCTTCGGGCCACCGACAGCATCTCTTGCACGCCCCTGTCATTTTTTAAATAATTCTGCACCACCAAGTTCAATGTATGTGCAAAACATGGGACGTGCTGGAATTTGCCCAGATGTAATGCACGCACAATATTGGTGGCGTTGTCCGATGTCACAAATCCCCAGGAGAGTTCAATTGGGGTAAGCCATTCTGCGATGATGTTCCTCAGTTTCCGTAAGAGGTTGTCAGCTGTGTGCCTCTTATGGAAAGCGGTGATACAAAGCGTAGCCTGCCTAGGAACGAGTTGGCAATTGCGAGATGCTGCTACTGGTGCCGCCGCTGCTGTTCTTGCTGCGGGAGGCAATACATCTACCCAGTGGGCTGTCACAGTCATATAGTCCTGAGTCTGCCCTGCTCCACTTAACCACAGACAAGTGGACATTGGGTACAACTGCATTTTTTAGGACACTGGTGACTCTTTTTCTGAGGTCTGTGTACATTTTCGGTATCGCCTGCCTAGAGAAATGGAACCTAGAGGGTATTTGGTACCGGGGACACAGTACCTCAATCAAGTCTCTAGTTGCCTCTAAATTAACGATGGATACCGGAACCACGTTTCTCACCACCCAGACCTGAGTTATCCGCTTTGCAGCAGGATGACTGCTGTGATATTTCATCTTCCTCGCAAAGGACTGTTGGACAGTCAATTGCTTACTGGAAGAAGTACAAGTGGTCTTCCGACTTCCCCTCTGGGATGACGATCGACTCCCAGCAGCAACAACAGCAGCGCCAGCAGCAGTAGGCGTTACACTCAAGGATGCATCGGAGGAATCCCAGGCAGGAGAGGACTCGTCAGAGTTGCCAGTGACATGGCCTGCAGGACTATTGGCTCTCCTGTCTAAGGAGGAAATTGACACTGAGGGAGTTGGTGGTGTGGTTTGCAGGAGCTTGGTTACAAGAGGAAGGGATTTAGTGGTTAGTGGACTGCTTCCGCTGTCATCCAAAGTTTTTGAACTTGTCACTGACTTATGATGAATGCGCTGCAGGTGACATATAAGGGAGGATGTTCCGAGGTGGTTAACGTCCTTATCCCTACTTATTACAGCTTGACAAAGGCAACACACGGCTTGACACCTGTTGTCCGCATTTGTGTACAGGATGCATACCTTCATGTCCCCATTTATCCACCTCATCAGGCGTAACTCAGATTTGCGGTACAGGACTGTCATTGCCAATTTCAGACGTTGCTGTTTGGTCTCTCCATGGCCCTGAGAATTTTCACCAAGGTAATGGCGGAAATGATGGTGCTCCTGTGCAAGCAAGGTGTCACAATTATCCCGTACTTGGGCGATCTCATAAAAGCGAGATCAAGAGAGCAGTTGCTGAACAGCGTATCACTTTCACTGAATGTGTTACAGCAACACGGCTGGATTCTCAATATCCCGAAGTCGCAGTTGATTCCTACTACTCGTCTGTCTTTCTTGGGCATGATTCTGGACACAGACCAGAAGAGGGTTTATCTCCTGATAGAAAAGGCCCAGGAACTCATGACTCTTGTCAGGAACCTATTGAAACCAAAACAGGTGTCAGTGCATCACTGCACTCGAGTCCTGGGAAAGATGGTGGCATCATACGAGGCCATTCCAATCGGCAGGTTCCATGCGAGGACTTTCCAATGGGACCTACTGGACAAGTGGTCCGGGTCACATTTACAGATGCACTGGTTGATCACCCTGTCCCCCAGGGTCAGGGTATCACTCTTGTGGTGGCTGCAGAGTGCTCACCTTCTCGAGGGACGCAGATTCAGCATTCAGGGCTGGATCCTGGTGACCACAGACGCAAGCCTCCAAGGTTGGGGAGCAGTCACACAGGGAAGAAATTTCCAAGGTCTTTGGTCAAGTCAAGAGACTTGTCTTCACATCAACATCCTGGAACTAAGGGCCATATACAATGCCCTACGTCAAGCGGAGACCTTACTTTGCAACCAACCGGTTCTGATCCAGTCAGACAACGTCACCGCAGTGGCTCATGTAAACCGCCAAGGCGGCACAAGAAGCAGAGTGGCGATGGCACAAGCCACCAGAATTCTTCGCTGGGTGGAGAATCACGCAAGCGCACTGTCAGCAGTGTTCATTCCGGGAGTGGACAACTGGGAAGCAGACATCCTCAGCAGACACGACCTACATCCGGGAGAGTGGGGACTTCATCAGGAAGTCTTTGCACAGATTACAAGTCGGTGGGAACTGCCACAGATAGACATGATGCCGTCCCGGCTCAACAAAAAGCTACAGAGGTATTGCGCAAGGTCAAGAGACCCTCAGGCAGTAGCTGTAGACGCCCTAGTGACACCGTGGGTGTTCCGGTCGGTCTATGTATTTCCTCCTCTTCCTCTCATACCCAAGGTGTTGAGGATAATAAGACAAAGAGGAGTGAGAACAATCCTCATTGTTCCAGATTGGCCACGGAGGACCTGGTATCCGGATCTGCAGGAAATGCTCACAGAAGATCTGTGGCCTCTCCCTCTAAGACAGGACCTGTTGCATCAGGGGCCCTGTCTGTTCCAAGACTTACCGCGGCTGCGTTTGACGGCATGGCGGTTGAATGCCGGATCCTAGCATTCCGGTTGAGGTCATCCCTACGCTGATAAAGGCTAGGAAGGATGTAACGTTAAAACATTACACCGTATATGGCGAAATTATGTTTCTTGGTGTGAGGCCAGGAATGCTCCTACGGAAGAATTCCATCTGGGCCGTTTCCTTCACTTCCTACAAACTGGAGTGAATTTGGGCCTAAAATTAGGCTCTATTAAGGTCCAGATTTCGGCCTTATCCATTTTCTTTCAAAAATAATTGGCTTCTCTTCCAGAAGTTCAGACTTTTGTAAAAGGAGTGCTGCATATTCAGCCTCCTTTTGTGCCTCCGGTGGCACCTTAGGACCTTAACGTGGTGTTAAGTTTTCTAAAATTACACTGGTTTGAACCACTTAAAACAGTGGAGTTAAAATATCTCACATGGAAGGTGGTCATGTTATTAGCCTTGGCTTCGGCTAGGCGAGTGTCGGAATTAGCGGCTTTGTCACATAAAAGCCCATATTTGGTATTCCATGTGGATAGAGCGGAATTGCAGACCCGTCCTCAATTCCTACCAAAAGTGGTCTCATCTTTTCATATGAACCAACCTATTGTGGTGCCTGTGGCTACGCGTGACTTGGAGGATTCCGAGTTACTTGATGTGGTTAGGGCTTTGAAAATTTACGTGGCCAGGACGGCTAGAGTCAGGAAAACTGAAGCGCTGTTTGTCCTGTATGCAACCAACAAGATTGGTGCCCCTGCTTCAAAGCAGGCTATTGCTCGCCGGATTTGTAACACGATTCAGCAAGCGCATTCTATGGCTGGATTGCAGTTACTGAAATCGGTCAAGGCCCATTCCACGAGGAAAGTGGGCTCTTCTTGGGCGGCTGCCCGAGGGGTCTCGGCACTACAGCTGTGTCAAGCTGCTACTTGGTCGGGTTCACACACCTTTGCAAAATACTATAAGTTTGATACCCTGGCTGAGGAGGAACTCATGTTTGCTCAATCGGTGCTGCAGAGTCATCCGCACTCTCCCGCCCGTTTTGGAGCATTGGTATAATCCCCATGGTCCTTACGGAGTCCCCAGCATCCTCTAGGACGTTAGAGAAAATAAGATTTTAAACCTACTGGTAAATCTTTTTCTCGTAGTCCGTAGAGGATGCTGGGCGCCCGTCCCAAGTGCGGACTACTTCTGCAATACTTGTATATAGTTATTGCTTCAATAAGGGTTATGTTATAGTTGCATCGGTCCTGCACTGATGCTATGTTGTTTTTTCATACTGATAACTGGGTAGTTTATCACAAGTTATACCGTGTGATTGGTGTGGCTGGTATGAATCTTGCCCTGGATTAACAAAATCCTTTCCTCATACTGTCCGTCTCCTCTGGGCACAGTTTCTCTAACTGTGGCATAGAGGGAGGAGCCAGTGCACACCCAGAACTAAAGTCTTTCTTAAAGTGCCCATGTCTCCTGTGGAGCCCGTCTATCCCCATGGTCCTTACGGAGTCCCCAGCATCCTCTACGGACTACGAGAAAAAGATTTACCGGTAGGTTTAAAATCTTATTTTCTACTTTATTCTTTTCTATCCTAGTTTATTACGACCAACTCTCATCCAAGGAGTTTGATATTCTACTACCTGCATGCAATTTAAATTGCTTAAATTGTTTATATGGTTGATTTGTCCTTCACAATCCATAATCTGCAACTTGGATGTACTTGTGTCATTGAAAATCTTATAATAAAAATGTATATACAGATACTCAACCTGTATATTGAAAAAAAAAAAAAAGTTATAAGACATATGCATTCAATATTTGAAGAAACAAAATAAAATAAAGCTATCTATTGGGTTTCACTAACAAGCACATTGGAAGACTTGACTACTGTTAAAAGACATGCATTACATGGTATAGAGCCACAAACCACAATGTAGTAAAATAAAAACAAACTTACATGTGTATCAAACCTATGTGAGGCTTACATTGATAGTGCAAGATCAACACTCTATCAACTGTGCAAACTAGACTGCACATAAATGCCATAAAATTTATCTGAGATTTTAGTAAATAAGGCCCGTTGCTGTCCGGGTCACGCAGCCGTCACGGCCCGCCCCCATACGGTCCGGTCATGTCTGCGTTGTCCTGACTGTGCCCCCAAAATGGCGGCACAACGCCGCTGGCCCGACTCCTCCTGCCCAGTGACCGCCTCTGCCTGTCAATCAGGCAGAGGCGCTCACTGGGCAGAGATGCTGATCGCATCTCTGGCATGTGCCGGTGCACTGCGGCACCAGCACACACGCACTTCAGACCTGATCTCCTGTTGTGTGAATATGCACAGCAGGGATCAGGTCTGAATTAGGCCCTATATACAGCTGTCAGTAAGGCAGGGATGTGCTGCTGCCAGTGAGGCAGGGATGTGCTGCTGGTAGTGAAGCAGTGATGTGCTGCTGTCAGCGAAGCAGTGCTGTGCTGCTGTCAGCGAGACAGGGATGTGCTGCTGTCAGCGAGGCAGGGATGTGCTGCTGTCAGCGAAGCAGGGATGTGCTGCTGTCAGCGAAGCAGGGATGTGCTGCTGTCAGCGAAGCAGGGATGTGCTGCTGTCAGCGAGGCAGGGATGTGCTGCTGTCAGCGAGGCAGGGATGTGCTGCTGTCAGCGAGGCAGGGATGTGCTGCTATAAGTGAGGTAGGGATGTGCTGCTGTCATTGAAGCAGGAATGTGCTGCTGCAGTGAGGCAGAGATATGCAGCCCACTATCTCCCTATCACCCCTGCCTGAGTCACACACTTTCCCTGTCACCCCTGCCTCAGTTACCCACTATCTCCCAGTCACCGCTGCCTCAGTCAACCACTATATCTGCGATCCCTGCCTCAGTCACCCACTATACCAGTCACCCCTGCTTTAGTCACCCACTGTCACCCTATCACCCCTGCTTCAGTCACCCACTATCCCTGTCAACCCTGCCTCAGTCACCCACTATCTCCCAGTCACCCCTGCCTCAGTCAGCCACTATCCCTGTCACCCCTGCCTCAGTCTCTTACTGTCCCTGTCACCCCTGCCACAGTCATCCACTATCTCCCTATCACCCCTGCCTTAGTCATTTATTATACCTGTCACCCACTTTCTTCCCATACTTACCCAACCCCTTCCTATCACCCCTCCCTCAGTAACCCACTATCTCCCTGTCACCCACTATCTCCCAGTCACCCCGGCCTCAGTCACCCACTATCTCCCACTCATACATGCTTCAGTCACCCACTATCTCCCAGTCATCCCTGCCTCAGTCACCTACTGACACCAGTGCAGACATTTCTGCTGCGGCCTCTCCACTCTCCAGCGTGAACGTCCTGACGACTGAGGAAATCCGCTTCCTAGTTGAGGACTCCTGGAATGAACACTGCCGATATTGCTGTCAGATGACTTTCTACCCAACGGAGGATTTTTGATACTTCCAGCTTTGCCATGCAGTTTCGAGTGCCGCCTTGATGATTTGTGTACACTACCGTGGTGGCGTTGTCAGATTGTACTTGAACAGGCCTGTTCTGTACTAGAGGCAGGGCCAGTGTCAATTAATTGAACACTGCCTGCAATTCCAGAATGTATATCAGGAGGAGAGATTCCTCCCTGGTCCACCGACCCTGGAGAAAGTGTTGCTCCAACACCATGGCCCAGCCCAAAAGACTGGCATCCATTGTCAGGAGGACACAGTTGGAGATCCAGAAGGGATGGCCCCTGCTCAACTGTTGGTCCTGTAGCCACCAGCTCAGTGTCAGACGAACCTCCGGAGTCTAGGAGATCATTTGAGACATCATCCGATGAGGCAGGCCGTCCCACTTGGAGAGGATTAACCTCTGCAGAGGGCGGTAATGAAATTGAGCGTACTCTACCATATCGAAAGCCGACACCATGAGGTCTAGTACTTGCATCGCCGTGTGTATCAACACTCTTGGGCGAGAGAGGACGATACTGTCCTGAATTTTCAGGGCTTTCTCTGGAGACAGAAACAATTGTTGGCTGTGTGTGTCCAGCAGTGCCCCTAGGTGCACAATGTTCCGAGCAGGGACCAGCGAGGACTTTTTTCAGTTGAATAGCCACCCGTGGACTTTTAGGAATTGGACCGCCAGTTCCAGATAACTGTGGAGAACCTCTTGGGAGTTCACCAGGATCAGCAAGTCGTCCAGATTTGTCAGGATCCTGATTCTCTGATGGTGAAGGGTCGTCATCACGGCCATGACCTTGGTGAATATCCGAGGTGCCGTGGCCAAACCAGAAGGCAGGACTTGAAATCCAAAAACAAACCAGGCACAACACTGCTTAGCTTCCATCATCAGATGAGATTGGACCAGTGGCGTAACTACTGCCCCCGCAGTCCTCGCGGTGGCTTGGGGGCGAGGGGCTGCGGGGGCGCCACTGATTTACAGCAGACTGACATGCGGACGAGCGTCCGCATGTCAGTCTGCAGTCTCCTTCCCTCCGCCGCTTTTTGGAGGGACACGGAGGGCACACAGCGTGCCTCCCTGTGTCCCTCCTGCTGCATCATCTCCGGCGGCCGCGGGTCTAATAGGGGGAAGTGCCGTCCGTGAGCTCTAATTGGCTCACGAACCGGCACTTCCCCCTATTAGACCCGCGGCCGCCGGAGATGATGCAGCAGGAGGGACACAGGAGAGACGAGCTGTGCCCTCCGTGTCCCTCCAAAAAGCGACGGCGGGGGGGGGGGGGTAAATATCTGGCACTGGGGGCATATATGGCACGGGGGGGGAGGAATATCTGGCACTGGGGCATTTCTGGCACTGGGGGGAATATCTGGCACTGGGGGCATATCTGGCACTGGGGGGGATATCTGGCACTGGGGCATATATGGCACTGGGGGGGAATATCTGGCACTGGGGGCATATATGGCACTGGGGGGGGGTATCTGGCACTGGGGGCATATATGGCACGGGGGGCATATATGGCACTGGGGGGAATATCTGGCACTGGGGGCATATATGGCACTGGGGGGGAATATCTGGCACTGGGGGCACATGTGTACCTGGCACATGGGGGGGACGACTATATTTGGCACTGGGGCATGTAAGTACCTGGCACCGTGGGGGAATATCTGGCACTGGGGACATATGTGGCACTGGGAGCACTGCCCTAGCAACAAAGACTACCTCCTAGCAACGAGCATGACACCCAGTGCATGAAACATCTGGCAACGAGCATGACACCCAGTGCATGAAACACCTGGCAACGAGCATGACACCCAGTGCATGAAACCCCTGGCAACGAGCATGACACCCTGAGCATGAAAACCCCTGGCACCGTGCATGGAACCAAGAGCATGAAACCCCTGGCAACGAGCATGACACCCAGTGCATGAAACCCCTGACAACGAGCAGGTAATTGAAAAGTAATTAGAAGCCTTACTGTAGACTTAATGTGTAATGGGCATTACGGTGTGTGGCATAATGTATCACGGACATTGCGGTGTGTGTCATAATGTGTCGCAGGCATTACGGTGTATGGTATACTATATCGCGGGCATTGTGATATGTGGTATAATGTCTCAGGGTCATTGCAGTGTGTGGCATAATGTATCACGGACATTGCGGTGTGTGTCATAATGTGTCAGGCATTACGGTGTGTGGTATACTATATCACGGGCATTGTGGTATGTGGTATAATGTCTCAGGGTCATTGCAGTGTGGCATAATACATAACGGGCATTGCGATGTGTGGCATAGGGTATAACGGGCAGGGCATTGCGGTATGTGTCACAGGCATTACGGTGTATGGTATACTATATCACGGGCATTGTGGTATAATGTCTCAAGGTCATTGCAGTGTGTGGCATAATGTGTCACAGGCATTGTATGTGCTATAATGTATCGGGCATTGCAGTGTGTGGCATAATGTATCACGGACATTGCGGTGTGTGTCATAATGTGTCACAGACATTGTATGTGCTATAATGTATCAGGGGCATTGCAGTGTGTAGCATAATGTATAACGGGCATTGCGATTCCTGTCATAATGTGTCACAGGCATTACGGTGTGTGGCATAATGTGTCACAGACATTACGGTGTGTGGCATAATGTGTCGGGGGCATTACAGTGTGTGCATATTGTGTCGTGCATTATTGTGTGCGGCATAATGTCTAAGGGCCATTGCAGTATGTGGCATAATGTATACTGGGCATTACTATAAGGAGGAAAAATGACAAATAATGTAAGGGGCATGAATCAGGATTATTTTTCTTTCCTGTGGTGGCCAACGTATGGGCGTGCAGGTTGCAAAACTGGGGTATAAGGTAGTCTTTTCCTGCAATGCCACGCCCCTTTATGCGAAATCACGCCCACTCCAACAAAACCACGCCCCTTTTTTGCCGCGCACGCCTTAGGCGCGCGCATATTTATCCCTTTCTTGCTCCCAATTATGGAGCATGAAGGGGGGGGGGGGGGGGGGCGCCGAAGAATTTTTTGGCTTGGGGGAGAAAAATTTCTAGTTACGCCACTGGATTGGACATATCCAGTGTGATGCGGCTGTAGATGATTTTTGCTGTTTCTAACTTCTACATCAATGAATAAGTTTCAAAATAGAATGCATCAAGAGAACGGTGTTGGTAGTATAAAACTACCTACAGCACCTGGTATTCCCAGGTGGTCTCACATCCAAGAACAAACCAGGCCTAAGATCAGGTGATATTGGGCATATACAGTGTGGTGTGGCTGTAGATGAGCTTAGTGGTTTCTGTTAGAGTTCTTCTACTTCTAACTACTCGTACATAAATGAATAAGCGGACGATTTATTAAACCTGAGAAACACCTACTGTATTTGCACCTGCCAGTGACAACCTAATCTACCACTCACGCCGAGCATCAGGAGGACTTTGGACGTATCTCCGGATAAGGCTCGTTTGGAACGGTAAATTAGCACCAGAGCCGGGAGGGTTACAAAGACGGAAACCTGAGGCGGAGTGGTAATTAAAACTTAACATGGCCATGTCTTATAAAAACTGTGACTATATCCATTAATCCTACTGCTTCACGATGAAATTGCTGTTAATCTGATCAGCGTAATTTAAAGTGGACAAAAAAGCTGCTAAATACTATACGTACTATATATGATTGAAAGCAAGCCCTATTCCATATATCATACATTATCTAACGTTATAACATCTATCCTAAGATTACCATCACCAAAGAAAGGAAACAGCAGTAAACTAAATGAAACTAAGTAACCAGACATTGGACTCAGCTGTTGCAGTTGTAGCAGTTAAGTGAAACACTGGGACTCATTGAAACTATTGTATCTCTTTCTGTACTAAGAGGGCTAGCTAAACCAATTTGTGGAGCAGAGCATTTTCTTATATATTATTAATTGATGTCAATGTGGTTTTAGTTTTTTTATATATGTAAATTTGTTGTCAAGGCAAGGGAAAGATATTTTTTTTTTTTATTAATCTATATCCTTGGTACTATAATAGTACTAGTGAAGAATTATCATTGAGATAATAGTTAATTAATAAATTTATAATAATAAATCTGCAAGCGCTATCTGTACTTCTTTTGTTTTGATTTATTAAACCTGGTGAAATGATAATTTGCATGGTGATAAAGTACCAGCCAATCAGCTCCTAATTGCCATGTCACAGGCTGGGTTTGAAAAATGACAGTTAGGAGCTGACTGGCTGGTACTTTATCACCTTGCACTTTATCAGTTCACCAGGCTTAATAGATCTGCCCCAATGTTTCAAAATGGAATGCATCAAGAGAACGGTGTTGGTATTGTAAAAATACACACAGCTCCTGGTATTTCCTGGTGGTCTCCCATCCAAGTACTAAAACCAGGACCAACACTGCTCAGCTTCCATGATCAGGAGAGATTGGGCAAATCCAGTGTGCTGTGGCTGTAGATGACCTCGTGGTTTCTGTTAGAGCTCTTCTACTTCTAACTTCTGGTACATAAAAGAATATGTGTAAAAATTAAATGTACAGTACCAAGAAAAGGGTGCTGGTAGTTTAAAAACACCTAAATAATCTGATAATACATGGATGGGAGACTGCTTGGTAGTAACAAAGTCCAATACTGCTTTGCTTCAAAGATCAAATGAGATTGGGCATATCCAGCGTGGTGTGGCTTTAGATAAGCTTTGTGGTTTCTGTTAGAGCTCTTCTACTTCTAACTACTGGTACATTAATGAATATGTATAAGGTTGTAGTTTATCCAATATCCCTTTACTACCTTACCCCCCCCCCCCCTCCCCTCCCCTCCCCTCCTTATAGCTTCCTTTGTTCTCTCCTCCTCGTGTGTGCGTTATTTGTTTTCTCATACGTCCTAGAGGATGCTGGGATCAGATTAAGAACCATGGGGTATAGACGGGATCCGCAGGAGACATGGGCACTTTAAGACTTTCAAAGGGTGTGAACTGTCTCCTCCCTCTATGCCCCTCCTCCAGACTCCAGTTTTAGAATTGTGCCCAGTGAGACTGGATGCACTACAGGGGAGCTCTACTGAGTTTCTCTGAAAAGACTTATGTTAGTTTTTCTTATTTTCAGGGAGGCTGCTGGCAACAGTCTCCCTGCTTCGTGGAACTTAGGGGAGAGAAGTATGACCAACTTCTAGTGAGTTCAATGGCTCTGCTTCTGGCTGACAGGACACCATTAGCTCCTGAGGGTGCTGATCGCTGGGTACGCCTAGATGCCCACTCCCGTAGCCTGCCATCACCTCCTTACAGAGCCAGAAGTCAGAAGACAGGCGAGTAGCAGAAGAACAGAAGACTTCTTCTCCAGTGACGGCATTCTGAGGTACCACGCAGCGAGCGGAATGCTGTGCGCCATGCTTCCACACAAACACAGGCACTGCAGGGTGCAGGGCATGTGGGTGGGTGGGGGGGGGCACCCTGGGCAGCATAAATTCCTCACAAAAGGCTGGCAAAAGTGGACATTAGTGCCTGGGCACTGTCCTTACCCCGCCAGCGTAATTAATTATTTGTTTCTGAGCGGGACAGAAGCGTGCCATTACAGCGGCGGGGCTTCTTCCTCACCTCACCAGCACATCTATAGAGCGTTACAAGTCTATCACTATAGAGTTTATTATTTCCCAGACTGTGTACTTTTGGCGCTGGGTTGTGAGCTAAAAAATCCTCTCTGTCCCTCTGACAGATTTACTGTAGGTCTATCCCCCATAAGCCGATGTGTCTGTGGGTACTTGGTACATGTGTGTCAACATGTCGGTGGCTGAATGTTTTTCCCAAGAGGAAACTATATTAGGAATGCAGACATATGATGGTGGCCCTGTTGGCACCACCAATAACTGACTGGGTGAAAGTTTCAATAATATCAGAGTGAGGTTGGATAAATCTGTGTCCCAGACACAGACGTAGAGAATAGATGTGATGTTCATGGCTATGCTTCTTTTCCCTCAGGCCCGCAAAAATGTTACTACACACTGATACTGACTCGGATACTGATTCCTATGTCGACCATAATATTTCCTGATTAGATCCAATATTGGCAAGGAGCATTCAGTACATGATTGTGGATATTAAGGACATATTAACATCACTGAGGACCCTGCTGTTCCTGACAAAGGGGTCTATATGTATGTATATATAGATATATAATGAAAGCTGATGTAACGTTCCTCCATCTCTGTTTGAGAAAGTCTGGGCCAGCTCGACAAGATGGTTTCAAATCCCCAAAAGGTTTCCGATTGTTTATTCATTTCCTGCTGCGGACAGAATAAAGTGGGAGTCACCCCCTGTTCTGCACGGGGCCCTGTCACAAATCCAGCGGATCGTATGCAGGAAGCTACATTATTTCTAGTTATGTAACCACGGGTACATTACTTAGACCTGCCATTACATGCGCATGGGTGAGTAGTAGTATTCAAGAATTGGTCGAATACCTTGTCTTCCGATATAGATATCTTGGAGAGATGGGATACTCCTTACGTTGGATCATATCAAGGACACTGCAGCATACTTACGACTGCAAGGGATATAGGACTCTTGAGTTCACGGGCCAATTTCATGGCAGTCTCGGATAGGAGGGCAGTGTGGATTCACCAAGGGAATGCTGATGCTGACTCCAAGAAGAAAGGGAGTCTCTTCCCTATGAAGGTGAAGCCTTGTTTGGCAACGGCCTAGTTAATTTGATCTCGGCAGCTCCCGCAGGTAAGTCAACCTTCTTGCCCTATGTTCCCTCTCAACGGATGAAGACGCATCATTGTCTAACGCAGTCATTTTGTCCCAATAGATATGCAAGAAGTTAAGATTCCCCTTTCTTTGCATTAGAGGAAGGAGAAGAGGTCTGTAGCCTCTTCAAGATCGCAGGAGCAGAGATCGTCCTCTGCTTCTGCCAAATCCACTGCATGACGCTGGGGCTCTCTTGCAGGAGCCCACACCAGTGGGGGCACGTCTAAAACACTTCAGTCAGTTCTGGATTAATTTGGACCTGGACTCGTGGGTTTTACAAATAGTGTCACAAGGGTACAAACTGGGGTTTCAAGACGTTCCCCCTCACCGATTGTTCAAATCGGCCTTAGTCAGCAGGGAGAAGGTTTTTATTCAAGCCTCTTCGTGCTCCCGAAGCCGGACGGCTCAGTCAGACCAATCTTAAATCTGAAATCCCTCAATTTCTACCTAAAGAAATTCAATTTCAAGATGGAATCTCTCAGGGTAGGGATCTCCAGTCCGGAGGAAGGAGATTTCATGGTTTTGGTAGACATAAGGTTGCCTAATTACATGTTCCCGTTTAGCCACTGCATCAAGCTACCTGAGGTTTGCAATTCAGGATTGTCATTACCAATTTCAGACGTTGCCGTTTGGTCTGTCCACGGCTCCGAGGATTTTCACCAGGGTGATGGTGGAAATGATGGTTCTCCTTCACAAGCAAGGAGTCACAATTATGCCGTACTTGGATGATCTCCTGATAAAGGCGAGATCCAGGGACCAGTTGGTGCAAAACATCTACTCTCCCTGACAGTTCTTCAACAACATGGTTGGCTCCTAAACTTGCCAAAATCGCAGTTGGTCCCAATGACGCGGTTGTTGTTTCTGGGAGTCATACTGGACACAGAAGAGGCTTTCTTCCAGTGGAAAGGCTATGGAGTTCCAGAGTCTGGTCAAACAAATTCTGAAACCAGCAAGAGTGTTAATCCATCAATGCATTCTGTTGCTGGGGAAGATGGTTGCGGCCTACGAGGCCATTCAGTTTGGCAGGTTCCATGCCAGAGTGTTCCAGTGGGACCTGTTGGACAAGTGGTCCGGATCCCACCTACACATGCACTGGAGGATAATCCTGTCTTCCAAGACCAGAATCTTACTCCATTGGTGGCTGCACAGTTCTCACCTCCTAGAGGGGCGATGGTTCGGGATCCAGGACTGGATCCTAGGGACCATGGATGCAACCCTCCGAGGCTGGGGAGCAGTCACACAGGGGGAAAACATCCAAGGAAGATGGTCAAGTCAGGAAAGTTTTCTCCACATAAATGTTCTGGAGTTAAGGGCCATTTAATAACTGCAGACACAGTACGCACTGGGACGGGTGCCCAGCATCCTCTACGGACTAAGAGAAAAGGATTTACCGGTAGGTATTAAAATCCTATTTTCTCTAACGTCCTAGAGGATGCTGGGGACTCCGTAAGGACCATGGGGATAGATAGGCTCCGCAGGAGACATGGGTACTTTAAGAAAGACTTTAGTTCTGGGTGTGCACTGGCTCCTCCCTCTATGCCCCTCCTCCAGACCTCAGTTTGATACTGTGCCCAGTGGAGACTGGGTACTTTTAAGTTATTGTACTTTAAGTAAAAATAAAAGAGGCAAAATATCAATCCCAGTTTTGGATTACTTTAATTAACAAAAAAAAATGCATATAGCAGAGGATAGTTTTAATCTGCCTACCTCTGGGTTATGGGCCCAGCATGCTTCCATTGCTGTACTCTGCTGCACATGTAAGTGCAAGAGATCCTGAAGCACTCACTCATCATGGGAAAGTACCAATGTGTTTCTTCGTTGGTTGATGGAAGAAACATCTTACAAAAACTCTCCAGATTATTGACTTTTTAAAGTTTTTCTAGGAAACGTTTTAGATGAATGCTTATTAGCCTTTGTCAGTATTTACTTCTGCAAAGTGTCTCAGTGGCGCAATCAGTTAGTGTGTACGGCTACTAACCAAAAGGTTGGTGGTTCAATCACACCCAGGGACGTAATTGACCTTGTGATCAGATTTTGGTGATCTTTAAGTAGACAAGTCAAAATTTCAAACCCCCTGTTATGGTGTACTGGTACTGGCCTTCTCTGATGTAATCAGAGTTAGATTTGATTCAGTGATTTTATAAAAACAGCTAGGAAGCACAATTTAGCAGTGGGTTGCAGAGAAAAAGAAATATGCTGGCAAAAAAATCCAATTGAGTGATTAAACAGCTCTTCATTTTCTGGCTTTATTTTTATGCTAACAAATTTGTTCTCTGAAAAGTGTCCACAAAGCCAAGTCTCTGATTAACACCTTTGTAGGGATGGTTTTTCACCTATTACTAAATTAAACTTGCTTCATTGGAAAGGCAGCAAGATGCATCCTCATTTCAATGTCTACTGAAATAATACAGGTTGACACCAGGAAACATTAACGCCACTGCATCCTTGCTGCTTTCTCATGTGGAAGTCTGTTTAATGTGAAAACAAGGTGATATCTAATTAGCACACAGGTAAGGAATTAAGAAAATCTTTATTTAAGGGTGAAGATGTTTCTCACAAAATCGTTGCCCCAATGCATCATTGAAATTCAAGCTGGAAAGATGATTTTAATATAACACTTGTACATTTTGCATTGCTCTTCTGGTGACAATGTAGTTTGTTTTTGTCAATTACCATTTTAATAATAGGGTAAAGAAAATTAAGTGGATTTTTGAAAGAAAACAATACTGTCAATATACTATTAAAACAAATTAAAATGGTAAAAGTTATTGTACTTTAAGTAAAAATAAAAGAGCAAAAATATCAATCCCAGTTTTGGATTACTTTAATTAACAAAAAAAATGCATATAGCAAAGGATAGTTTCAATCTGCCTACCTCTGGGTTATGGGCCCAGCATGCTTCCATTGCAGTACTCTGCTGCACATGTAAGTGCAAGAGATCCTGAAGCACTCACTCATCATGGGAAAGTACCAATGTGTTTCTTCGTTGGTTGATGGAAGAAACATCTTACAAAAACTCTCCAGATTATTGACTTTTTTAAGTTTTTCTAGGAAACGTTTTAGATGAATGCTTATTAGCCTTTGTCAGTATTTACTTCTGCAAAGTGTCTCTGTGGCGCAATCAGTTAGTGTGTATGGCTACTAACCAAAAGGTTGGTGGTTCAATCACACCCAGGGACGTAATTGACCTTGTGATAAGATTTTGGTGATCTTTAAGTAGACAAGTCAAAATTTCAAACCTCTTCTTATTGTGTAGGGTACCTGGCCTTCTCTGATGTAATCAGAGTTAGATTTGATTCAGTGATTTTATAAAAAAACAGCTAGGAAGCACAATTTAGCAGTGGGTTGCAGATAAAAAAAATATGCTGGCAAAAAAATACAATTGAGTGATTAAACAGCTCTTCATTTTCTATCTTTATTTTTATGCTAACAAATTTGTTCTCTGAAAAGTGTCCACAAAGCCAAGTCTCTGATTAATACCTTTGTAGGGATGGTTTTTCACCTATTACTAAATTAAACTTGCTTCATTGGAAAGGCAGCAAGATGCATCCTCATTTCAATGTCTACTGAAATAATACAGGTTGACACCAGGAAACATTAACGCCACTGCATCCTTGCTGCTTTCTCATGTGGAAGTCTGTTTAATGTGAAAACAAGGTGATATCTAATTAGCACACAGGTAAGGAATTAAGAAAATCTTTATTTAAGGGTGAAGATGTTTCTCACAAAATCGTTGCCCCAATGCATCATTGAAATTCAAGCTGGAAAGATGATTTTAATATATCACTTGTACATTTTGTATTGCTCTTCTGGTGACAATGTAGTTTGTTTTTGTCAATTACCATTTTAATAATAGGGTAAAGAAAATTAAGTGGATTTTTGAAAGAAAACAATACTGTCAATATACTATCAAAACAAATTAAAATGGTAAAAGTTATTGTACTTTAAGTAAAAATAAAAGAGCCAAAATATCAATCCCAGTTTTGGATTACTTTAATTAACAAAAAAAATGCATATAGCAAAGGATAGTTTCAATCTGCCTACCTCTGGATTATGGGCCCAGCATGCTTCCATTGCAGTACTCTGCTGCACATGTAAGTGCAAGAGATCCTGAAGCACTCACTCATTATGGGAAAGTACCAATGTGTTTCTTCATTGGTTGATGGAAGAAACATCTTACAAAAACTCTCCAGATTATTGACTTTTTAAAGTTTTTCTAGGAAACGTTCTAGATGAATGCTTATTAGCCTTTGTCAGTATGTACTTTTTGCAAAGTGTCTCTGTGGCGCAATCGGTTAGTGTGTTCGGCTATTAACCAAAAGGTTGGTGGTTCAATCCCACCCAGGGATGTAATTGACCTTGTGATCGGATTTTGGTGATATTTAAGTAGACAAGTTAAAATTTCAAACCCCCTCTTATTGTGTAGGGTACCTAGCCTTCTCTGATGTAATCAGAGTTAGATTTGATTCAGTGATTTTATAAAAACAGCTAGGAAGCACAATTTAGCAGTGGGTTGCAGAGAAAAAGAAATATGCTGGCAAAATAATCCAATTGAGTGATTAAACAGCTCTTCATTTCTGGCTTTATTTTTATGCTAACAAATTTGTTCTCTGAAAAGTGTCCACAAAGCCAAGTCTCTGATTAACACCTTTGTAGGGATGGTTTTTCACATATTACTAAATTAAACTTGCTTCATTGGAAAGGCAGCAAGATGCATCCTCATTTCAATGTCTACTGAAATAATACAAGTTGACACCAGGAAACATTAACGCCACTGCATCCTTGCTGCTTTCTCATGTGGAAGTCTGTTTAATGTGAAAACAAGGTGATTTCTAATTAGCACATAAGTAAGGAATTAAGAAAATCTTTATTTAAGGGTGAAGATGTTTCTCACAAAATCGTTGCCCCAATGCATCATTGAAATTCAAGCTGGAAAGATGATTTTAATATATCACTTGTACATTTTGTATTGCTCTTCTGGTGACAATGTAGTTTGTTTTTGTCAATTACCATTTTAATAATAGGGTAAAGAAAATTAAGTGGATTTTTGAAAGAAAACAATACTGTCAATATACTATTAAAACAAATTAAAATGGTAAAAGTTATTGTACTTTAAGTAAAAATAAAAGAGGCAAAATATCAATCCCAGTTTTGGATTACTTTAATTAACAAAAAAAAATGCATATAGCAGAGGATAGTTTCAATCTGCCTACCTCTGGGTTATGGGCCCAGCATGCTTCCATTGCTATACTCTGCTGCACATGTAAGTGCAAGAGATCCTGAAGCACTCACTCATCATGGGAAAGTACCAATGTGTTTCTTCGTTGGTTGATGGAAGAAACATCTAACAAAAACTCTCCAGATTATTGACTTTTTAAAGTTTTTCTAGAAAACGTTTTAGATGAATGCTTATTAGCCCTTGTCAGTATATACTTTTGCAATGTGTCTCTGTGGTGCAATCAGTTAGTGTGTACGGCTATTAACCAAAAGGTTGGTGGTTCAATCCCACCCAGGTACGTAATTGACATTGTTATCAGATTTTGGTGATCTTTAAGTAGACAAGTCAAAATTTCAATCCCCCTGTTATGGTGTAGGGTACCTGGCCTTCTCTGATGTAATCAGAGTTAGATTTGATTCAGTGATTTTATAAAAACAGCTAGGAAGCACAATTTAGCAGTGGGTTGCAGAGAAAAAGAAATATGCTGGCAAAAAAATCCAATTGAGTGATTAAACAGCTCTTCATTTTCTGGCTTTATTTTTATGCTAACAAATTTGTTCTCTGAAAAGTGTCCACAAAGCAAAGTCTCTGATTAACACCTTTGTAGGGATGGTTTTTCACCTATTACTAAATTAAACTTGCTTCATTGGAAAGGCAGCAAGATGCATCCTCATTTCAATGTCTACTGAAATAATACAGGTTGACACCAGGAAACATTAACGCCACTGCATCCTTGCTGCTTTCTCATGTGGAAGTCTGTTTAATGTGAAAACAAGGTGATATCTAATTAGCACACAGGTAAGGAATTAAGAAAATCTTTATTTAAGGGTGAAGATGTTTCTCACAAAATCGTTGCCCCAATGCATCATTGAAATTCAAGCTGGAAAGATGATTTTAATATATCACTTGTACATTTTGTATTGCTCTTCTGGTGACAATGTAGTTTGTTTCTGTCAATTACCATTTTAATAATAGGGTAAAGAAAATGAAGTGGATTTTTGAAAGAAAACAATACTGTCAAAATACTATTAAAACAAATTAAAATGGTAAAAGTTATTGTACTTTAAGTAAAAATAAAAGAGCCAAAATATCAATCCCAGTTTTGGATTACTTTAATTAACAAAAAAAAATGCATATAGCAGAGGATAGTTTCAATCTGCCTACCTCTGGGTTATGGGCCCAGCATGCTTCCATTGCTATACTCTGCTGCACATGTAAGTGCAAGAGATCCTGAAGCACTCACTCATCATGGGAAAGTACCAATGTGTTTCTTCGTTGGTTGATGGAAGAAACATCTTACAAAAACTCTCCAGATTATTGACTTTTTAAAGTTTTTCTAGGAAACGTTTTAGATGAATGCTTATTAGCCTTTGTCAGTATTTACTTCTGCAAAGTGTCTCTGTGGCGCAATCAGTTAGTGTGTACGGCTACTAACCAAAAGGTTGGTGGTTCAATCACACCCAGGGACGTAATTGACCTTGTGATCAGATTTTGGTGATCTTTAAGTAGACAAGTCAAAATTTCAAACCCCCCTGTTATGGTGTAGGGTACCTGGCCTTATCTGATGTAATTAGATTTGATTCAGTGATTTTATAAAAACAGCTAGGAAGCACAATTTAGCAGTGGGTTGCAGAGAAAAAGAAATATGCTGGCAAAAAAATCCAATTGAGTGATTAAACAGCTCTTCATTTTCTGGCTTTATTTTTATGCTAACAAATTTGTTCTCTGAAAAGTGTCCACAAAGCAAAGTCTCTGATTAACACCTTTGTAGGGATGGTTTTTCACCTATTACTAAATTAAACTTGCTTCATTGGAAAGGCAGCAAGATGCATCCTCATTTCAATGTCTACTGAAATAATACAGGTTGACACCAGGAAACATTAACGCCACTGCATCCTTGCTGCTTTCTCATGTGGAAGTCTGTTTAATGTGAAAACAAGGTGATATCTAATTAGCACACAGGTAAGGAATTAAGAAAATCTTTATTTAAGGGTGAAGATGTTTCTCACAAAATCGTTGCCCCAATGCATCATTGAAATTCAAGCTGGAAAGATGATTTTAATATATCACTTGTACATTTTGTATTGCTCTTCTGGTGACAATGTAGTTTGTTTCTGTCAATTACCATTTTAATAATAGGGTAAAGAAAATGAAGTGGATTTTTGAAAGAAAACAATACTGTCAAAATACTATTAAAACAAATTAAAATGGTAAAAGTTATTGTACTTTAAGTAAAAATAAAAGAGCCAAAATATCAATCCCAGTTTTGGATTACTTTAATTAACAAAAAAAAATGCATATAGCAGAGGATAGTTTCAATCTGCCTACCTCTGGGTTATGGGCCCAGCATGCTTCCATTGCTGTACTCTGCTGCACATGTAAGTGCAAGAGATCCTGAAGCACTCACTCATCATGGGAAAGTACCAATGTGTTTCTTCGTTGGTTGATAGAAGAAACATCTTACAAAAACTCTCCAGATTATTGACTTTTTTAAGTTTTTCTAGGAAACGTTTTAGATGAATGCTTATTAGCATTTGTCAGTATGTACTTTTGCAAAGTGGCTCTGTGGCGCAATCAGTTAGTGTGTACGGCTATTAACCAAAAGGTTGGTGGTTCAATCCCACCCAGGGACGTAATTGACCTTGTTATCAGATTTTGGTGATCTTTAAGTAGACAAGTCAAATTTCATACCCCCTGTTATTGTGTAGGGTACCTGGCCTTCTCTGATGTAATCAGAGTTAGATTTGATTCAGTGATTTTATAAAAACATCTAGGAAGCACAATTTAGCAGTGGGTTGCAGAGAAAAAGAAATATGCTGGCAGAAAAATCCAATTGAGTGATTAAACAGCTCTTCATTTTCTGGCTTTATTTTTATGCTAACAAATTTGTTCTCTGAAAAGTGTCCACAAAGCCAAGTCTCTGATTAACACCTTTGTAAGGATGGTTTTTCACCTATTACTAAATTAAACTTGCTTCATTGGAAAGGCAGCAAGATGCATCCTCATTTCAATGTCTACTGAAATAATACAAGTTGACACCAGGAAACATTAACGCCACTGCATCCTTGCTGCTTTCTCATGTGGAAGTCTGTTTAATGCGAAAACAAGGTGATATCTGATTATCACACAGGTAAGGAATTAAGAAAATCTTTATTTAAGGGTGAAGATGTTTCTCACAAAATCGTTGCCCCAATGCATCATTGAAATTCAAGCTGGAAAGATGATTTTAATATATCACTTGTACATTTTGTATTGCTCTTCTGGTGACAATGTAGTTTGTTTTTGTCAATTACCATTTTAATAATAGGGTAAAGAAAATTAAGTGGATTTTTGAAAGAAAACAATACTGTCAATATACTATTAAAACAAATTAAAATGGTAAAAGTTATTGTACTTTAAGTAAAAATAAAAGAGCCAAAATATCAATCCCAGTTTGGGATTACTTTAATTAACAAAAAAAAAAAAAGCATATAGCAGAGGATAGTTTCAATCTGCCTACCTCTGGGTTATGGGCCCAGCATGCTTCCATTGCTGTACTCTGCTGCACATGTAAGTGCAAGAGATCCTGAAGCACTCACTCATCATGGGAAAGTACCAATGTGTTTCTTCGTTGGTTGATGGAAGAAACATCTAACAAAAACTCTCCAGATTATTGACTTTTTAAAGTTTTTCTAGAAAACGTTTTAGATGAATGCTTATTAGCCCTTGTCAGTATATACTTTTGCAATGTGTCTCTGTGGTGCAATCAGTTAGTGTGTACGGCTATTAACCAAAAGGTTGGTGGTTCAATCCCACCCAGGTACGTAATTGACATTGTTATCAGATTTTGGTGATCTTTAAGTAGACAAGTCAAAATTTCAATCCCCCTGTTATGGTGTAGGGTACCTGGCCTTCTCTGATGTAATCAGAGTTAGATTTGATTCAGTGATTTTATAAAAACAGCTAGGAAGCACAATTTAGCAGTGGGTTGCAGAGAAAAAGAAATATGCTGGCAAAAAAATCCAATTGAGTGATTAAACAGCTCTTCATTTTCTGGCTTTATTTTTATGCTAACAAATTTGTTCTCTGAAAAGTGTCCACAAAGCCAAGTCTCTGATTAACACCTTTGTAGGGATGGTTTTTCACCTATTACTAAATTAAACTTGCTTCATTGGAAAGGCAGCAAGATGCATCCTCATTTCAATGTCTACTGAAATAATACAGGTTGACACCAGGAAACATTAACGCCACTGCATCCTTGCTGCTTTCTCATGTGGAAGTCTGTTTAATGTGAAAACAAGGTGATATCTAATTAGCACACAGGTAAGGAATTAAGAAAATCTTTATTTAAGGGTGAAGATGTTTCTCACAAAATCGTTGCCCCAATGCATCATTGAAATTCAAGCTGGAAAGATGATTTTAATATATCACTTGTACATTTTGTATTGCTCTTCTGGTGACAATGTAGTTTGTTTCTGTCAATTACCATTTTAATAATAGGGTAAAGAAAATGAAGTGGATTTTTGAAAGAAAACAATACTGTCAAAATACTATTAAAACAAATTAAAATGGTAAAAGTTATTGTACTTTAAGTAAAAATAAAAGAGCCAAAATATCAATCCCAGTTTTGGATTACTTTAATTAACAAAAAAAAATGCATATAGCAGAGGATAGTTTCAATCTGCCTACCTCTGGGTTGGCCCAGCATGCTTCCATTGCTGTACTCTGCTGCACATGTAAGTGCAAGAGATCCTGAAGCACTCACTCATCATGGGAAAGTACCAATGTGTTTCTTCGTTGGTTGATAGAAGAAACATCTTACAAAAACTCTCCAGATTATTGACTTTTTTAAGTTTTTCTAGGAAACGTTTTAGATGAATGCTTATTAGCATTTGTCAGTATGTACTTTTGCAAAGTGTCTCTGTGGCGCAATCAGTTAGTGTGTACGGCTATTAACCAAAATGTTGGTGGTTCAATCCCACCCAGGGACGTAATTGACCTTGTTATCAGATTTTGGTGATCTTTAAGTAGACAAGTCAAATTTCATACCCCCTGTTATTGTGTAGGGTACCTGGCCTTCTCTGATGTAATCAGAGTTAGATTTGATTCAGTGATTTTATAAAAACATCTAGGAAGCACAATTTAGCAGTGGGTTGCAGAGAAAAAGAAATATGCTGGCAAAAAAATCAAATTGCGTGATTAAACAGCTCTTCATTTTCTGGCTTTATTTTTATGCTAACAAATTTGTTCTCTGAAAATTGTCCACAAAGCCAAGTCTCTGATTAACACCTTTGTAGGGATGGTTTTTCACCTATTACTAAATTAAACTTGCTTCATTGGAAAGGCAGCAAGATGCATCCTCATTTCAATGTCTACTGAAATAATACAGGTTGACACCAGGAAACATTAACGCCACTGCATCCTTGCTGCTTTCTCATGTGGAAGTCTGTTTAATGTGAAAACAAGGTGATATCTAATTAGCACACAGGTAAGGAATTACGAAAATCTTTATTTAAGGGTGAAGATGTTTCTCACAAAATTGTTGCCCCAATGCATCATTGAAATTCAAGCTGGAAAGATGATTTTAATATATCACTTGTACATTTTGTATTTCTCTTCTGGTGACAATGTAGTTTTTTTTGTCAATTACCATTTTAATAATAGGGTAAAGAAAATTAAGTGGATTTTTAAAAGAAAACTATACTGTCAATATACTATTAAAACAAATTAAAATGGTAAAAGTTATTGTACTTTAAGTAAAAATAAAAGAGCAAAAATATCAATCCCAGTTTTGATTACTTAAATTAACAAAAAAAAATGCATATAGCAAAGGATAGTTTCAATCTGCCTACCTCTGGGTTATGGGTCCAGCATGCTTCCATTGCAGTACTCTGCTGCACATGTAAGTGCAAGAGATCCTGAAGCACTCACTCATCATGGGAAAGTACCAATGTGTTTATTCGTTGGTTGATGGAAGAAACATCTTACAAAAACTCTCCAGATTATTGATTTTTTAATGTTTTTCTAGGAAACGTTCTAGATGTATGCTTATTAGCCTTTGTCAGTATGTACTTTTTGCAAAGTGTCTCTGTGGCGCAATCGGTTAGTGTGTTCGGCTATTAACCAAAAGGTTGGTGGTTCAATCCCACCCAGGGACGTAATTGACCTTGTGATCAGATTTTGGTGATATTTAAGTAGACAAGTCAAAATTTCAAACCCCCTCTTATTGTGTAAGGTACCTGGCCTTCTCTGATGTAATCAGAGTTAGATTTGATTCAGTGATTTTATAAAAAACAGCTAGGAAGCACAATTTAGCAGTGGGTTGCAGAGAAAAAAAATATGCTGGCAGAAAAATCCAATTGAGTGATTAAACAGCTCTTCATTTTCTGGCTTTATTTTTATGCTAACAAATTTGTTCTCTGAAAAGTGTCCACAAAGCCAAGTCTCTGATTAACACCTTTGTAAGGATGGTTTTTCACCTATTACTAAATTAAACTTGCTTCATTGGAAAGGCAGCAAGATGCATCCTCATTTCAATGTCTACTGAAATAATACAAGTTGACACCAGGAAACATTAACGCCACTGCATCCTTGCTGCTTTCTCATGTGGAAGTCTGTTTAATGTGAAAAACAAGGTGATATCTAATTAGCACACAGGTAAGGAATTAAGAAAATCTTTATTTAAGGGTGAAGATGTTTCTCACAAAATTGTTGACCTAATGCATCATTGAAATTCAAGCTGGAAAGATGAATTTAATATATCACTTGTACATTTTGTATTGCTCTTCTGGTGACAATGTAGTTTGTTTTTGTCAATTACCATTTTAATAATAGGGTAAAGAAAATTAAGTGGATTTTTGAAAGAAAACAATACTGTCAATATACTATTAAAACAAATTAAAATGGTAAAAGTTATTGTACTTTAAGTAAAAATAAAAGAGACAAAATATCAATCCCAGTTTTGGATTACTTTAATTAACAAAAAAAAATGCATATAGCAGAGGATAGTTTCAATCTGCCTACCTCTGGGTTATGGGCCCAGCATGCTTCCATTGCAGTACTCTGCTGCACATGTAAGTGCAAGAGATCCTGAAGCACTCACTCATCATGGGAAAGTACCAATGTGTTTCTTCGTTGGTTGATGGAAGAAACATCTTACAAAAACTCTCCAGATTATTGACTTTTTAAAGTTTTGCTAGGAAACGTTTTAGATGAATGCTTATTAGCCTTTGTCAGTATTGACTTTTGCAAAGTGTCTCTGTGGCGCAATCAGTTAGTATGTACGGCTATTAACCAAAAGGTTGGTGGTTCAATCCCACCCAGGGACGTAATTGACCTTGTTATCAGATTTTGGTGATCTTTAAGTAGACAAGTCAAATTTCAAACCCCCTGTTATGGTGTAGGGTACCTGGCCTTCGCTGATGTAATCAGAGTTAGATTTGATTCAGTGATTTTATAAAAACATCTAGGAAGCACAATTTAGCAGTGGGTTGCAGAGAAAAAGAAATATGCTGGCAAAAAAACCAAATTGCGTGATTAAACAGCTCTTAATTTTCTTGCTTTATTTTTATGCTAACAAATTTGTTCTCTGAAAAGTGTCCACAAAGCCAAGTCTCTGATTAACACCTTTGTAGGGATGGCTTTTCACCTATTACTAAATTAAACTTGCTTCATTGGAAAGGCAGCAAGATGCATCCTCATTTCAATGTCTACTGAAATAATACAGGTTGACACCAGGAAACATTAACGCCACTGCATCCTTGCTGCTTTCTCATGTGGAAGTCTGTTTAATGTGAAAACAAGGTGATATCTAATTAGCACACAGGTAAGGAATTACGAAAATCTTTATTTAAGGGTGAAGATGTTTCTCACAAAATTGTTGCCCCAATGCATCATTGAAATTCAAGCTGGAAAGATGATTTTAATATATCACTTGTACATTTTGTATTGCTCTTCTGGTGACAATGTAGTTTGTTTTTGTCAATTACCATTTTAATAACAGGGTAAAGAAAATTAAGTGGATTTTTGAAAGAAAACTATACTGTCAATATACTATTAAAACAAATTAAAATGGTAAAAGTTATTGTACTTTAAGTAAAAATAAAAGAGACAAAATATCAATCCCAGTTTTGGATTACTTTAATTAACAAAAAAAAATGCATATAGCAGAGGATAGTTTCAATCTGCCTACCTCTGGGTTATGGGCCCTGCATGCTTCCATTGCTGTACTCTGCTGCACATGTAAGTGCCAGAGATCCTGAAGCACTCACTCATCATGGGAAAGTACCAATGTGTTTCTTCGTTGGTTGATAGAAGAAACATCTTACAAAAACGCTCCAGATTATTGACTTTTTTAAGTTTTTCTAGGAAACGTTTTAGATGAATGCTTATTAGCCTTTGTCAGTATGTACTTTTGCAAAGTGTCTCTGTGGCGCAATCAGTTAGTATGTACGGCTATTAACCAAAAGTTTGGTGGTTCAATTCCACCTAGGGACCTAATTGACCTTGTTATCAGATTTTGGTGATCTTTAAGTAGACAAGTCAAAATTTCAAACCCCCTGTTATGGTGTAGGGTACCTGGCCTTCTCTGATGTAATCAGAGTTAGATTTGATTCAGTGATTTTATAAAAACAGCTAGGAAGCACAATTTAGCAGTGGGTTGCAGAGAAAAAAAATATGCTGGCAGAAAAATCCAATTGAGTGATTAAACAGCTCTTTATTTTCTGGCTTTATTTTTATGCTAACAAATTTGTTCTCTGAAAAGTGTCCACAAAGCCAAGTCTCTGATTAACACCTTTGTAAGGATGGTTTTTCACCTATTACTAAATTAAACTTGCTTCATTGGAAAGGCAGCAAGATGCATCCTCATTTCAATGTCTACTGAAATAATACAGGTTGACACCAGGAAACATTAACGCCACTGCATCCTTGCTGCTTTCTCATGTGGAAGTCTGTTTAATGTGAAAACAAGGTGATATCTAATTAGCACACAGGTAAGGAATTAAGAAAATCTTTATTTAAGGGTGAAGATGTTTCTCACAAAATCGTTGCCCCAATGCATCATTGAAATTCAAGCTGGAAAGATGATTTTAATATATCACTTGTACATTTTGTATTGCTCTTCTGGTGACAATGTAGTTTGTTTTTGTCAATTACCATTTTAATAATAGGGTAAAGAAAATTAAGTGGATTTTTGAAAGAAAACAATACTGTCAATATACTATTAAAACAAATTAAAATGGTAAAAGTTATTGTACTTTAAGTAAAAATAAAAGAGCCAAAATATCAATCCCAGTTTTGGATTACCTTAATTAACAAACAAAAAAATGCATATAGCAGAGGATAGTTTCAATCTGCCTACCTCTGGGTTATGGGCCCAGCATGCTTCCATTGCTGTACTCTGCTGCACATGTAAGTGCAAGAGATCCTGAAGCACTCAATCATCATGGGAAAGTACCAATGTGTTTCTTCGTTGGTTGATAGAAGAAACATCTTACAAAAACTCACCAGATTATTGACTTTTTTAAGTTTTTCTAGGAAACGTTTTAGATGAATGCTTATTAGCATTTGTCAGTATGTACTTTTGCAAAGTGTCTCTGTGGCGCAATCAGTTAGTGTGTACGGCTATTAACCATAAGGTTGGTGGTTCAATCCCACCCAGGGACCTAATTGACCTTGTTATCAGATTTTGGTGATCTTTAAGTAGACAAGTCAAAATTTCAAACCCCCTGTTATGGTGTAGGGTACCTGGCCTTCTCTGATGTAATCAGAGTTAGATTTGATTCAGTGATTTTATAAAAACAGCTAGGAAGCACAATTTAGCAGTGGGTTGCAGAGAAAAAAAATATGCTGGCAGAAAAATCCAATTGAGTGATTAAACAGCTCTTCATTTTCTGGCTTTATTTTTATGCTAACAAATTTGTTCTCTGAAAAGTGTCCACAAAGCCAAGTCTCTGATTAACACCTTTGTAAGGATGGTTTTTCACCTATTACTAAATTAAACTTGCTTCATTGGAAAGGCAGCAAGATGCATCCTCATTTCAATGGTAAGTCAACCTTCTTGCCCTATGTTCCCTCTCAACGGATGAAGACGCATCATTATCTACCGCAGTCATTTTGGCCCAATAGATATGCAAGAAGTTAAGATTCCCCTTTCTTTGCAGGTAGAGGAAGGAAAAGGAAGAGGTCTGTAGCCTCTTCAAGATCGCAGGACCAGAGATTGTCCTCTGCTTCTGCCAAATCCACTGCATGACACTGGGGCTTTCTTGCAGGAGCCCACACCAGTGGGGGCACGTCTAAAACTCTTCAGTCAGTTCTGGATTCATTCGGACCTGGACTCGTGGGTTTTACAAATAGTGTCCCAAGGGTACAAACTGGGGTTTCAAGACGTTCCCCCTCACCGATTGTTCAAATTGGCCTTAGTCAGCAGGGAGAAGGTTTTTATTCAAGCCTCTTCGTGGTCCCGAAGCCGGACGGCTCAGTCAGACCAATCTTAAATCTGAAATCCCTCAATTTCTTCCTAAAGAAATTCAATTTCAAGATGGAATTTCTCAGGGCAGTGATCTCCAGTCCGGAGGACGGAGATTTCATGGTTTTGGTAGACATAAAGGATGCCTACTTACATGTTCCCATTTAGCCACTGCCTCAAGCTACCTAAGGTTTGCAATTCAGGATTGTCATTACCAATTTCAGACATTGCCGTTTGGTCTGTCCACGGCTCCGAGGATTTTCACCAGGGTGATGGCGGAAATTATGGTTCTCCTTCGCAAGCAAGGAGTCACAATTATCCCGTACTTGGATGATCTCCTGATAAAGGCGAGATCCAGGGACCAGTTGGTGCAAAACATTGCACTCTCCCTGACAGTTCTTCAACAACATGGTTGGCTCCTAAACTTGCCAAAATCGCAGTTGGTCCCAATGACGCGGTTGTTGTTTTTGGGAGTCATACTGTTAGGCGCCGGGGTCCGCTTGATGGTCTGCGCGGCCCGGCGCCTAGCAACTAGAGACGCCGTGCACGTACAGCCGCCGGCTCCCTAGCAACGCTAGACGCCGGGCGCGCTGAGCCGCACGGACCCTAGCAACGGGGACGCCACTGGCGGACCGCGTTCCCCGTTGCTAGGCTTTAGGAAATTAAGATATTCACCTGCTCTCTGGCCGTGCAGCAAGGCAGCTGCACGGCATTTATTCTAATCAGCCTTTAGCAGCTGATTGGAGGACTCCTTGTTAAATACACTCCCAGGGCTTCTCACAGACGCCGGTAATAGCTTCCTGCATGCTGCCTTTGTTTGCTGAGAGTCTGTTTCCAGTCCTGCTGTATCCGGTCATTCCAGTCCGCAGAAGTCCGGTATTCGGGAGTTGTCATCTCATCCCAAGAGGTCGTTTGGTTCCCTGGAGTCCTGACTGATCACCGTTTTATATCCAGTGGTGTTCGTGAGTTGCGGCTCTGCCGTGTGTTGCGGCTCAGCCGCTTTACCTTTTATATTTTGTGTTTGGAGCATTTGCGGAGGGTTCCGCTTCCACAAGTCCTCTCTGGTACTTGGCGGTGCCGGGTAGGAGAATTGGACAAGTGGATATTTTGGTTGTCCTTTTTCCTGGCGGTTTCTCCGCACATATTATAGTTTTGAGTTTGCTTAGCCCCTGGCCTGGTTGTTTATTTAGAGGGCCCCTTGTTATCACCCTGTCTCGGGTTTCCCTTTGTCTCTCATTAAGACCGGGGGGCATCGAAGTTGGGCAGACATAATCCGCCCTTCAAACGCGGCTGCCAAGGGCTCAAGAAACCATAGTCTCGCAGGGGATTTCTGACAACACGGGTGAGACAACAGAGTTAGGGCGCCAGGGGCTATTTTCCTGTCCTGCTCCCTTCCCCAGCATTCCGTTCCAGTGCTCCAGTCCTTGCCATAAGATCTTCTCTGACCAGAGTGCTGGAATCATAACATTATTACCGGCCATACCAAAACTTAAAATTAAACGGGGTTTAATTTTTTCTCATTCAGTTTTGTGAGAGTTTATCGGCCTCATGAATCCAACAGGTTTAGGGCCAAATTCTGGTCAGCTCTTAGTCAGCCAGATTCAAGAACTTACTCAGATGGTTCAGGATCTTTCTCTTCGGGTGAAGTCGCAGGAAGATCTTTTGCGAGCTTCCCCAAGGGTAGTCCCTGAACCAAAGATGCATTTGCCTGACCGTTTTTCTGGTGATAGAAAAGAGTTTTTTAATTTTAAAGAATCCTGTAAACTTTATTTTCGTTTAAGACCGACTTCCTCGGGTACTGAATCTCAGCGGGTCGGGTTTATTATTTCTTTGCTCCAGGGGGATCCTCAGACCTGGGCATTTGGTTTAAGAGCAGAGGATCCGGCATTGTTGTCAGTTGACGCTTTTTTTGAGTCTTTAGGGCTCTTGTATGATGACCCTGATAGAGAGGCGTCCGCTGAAAGTCAGTTGCGCGCTCTCAGACAGGGTAGAAATCCTGCAGAGGTTTATTGTACGGAGTTTCGCCGTTGGTCGAACGACTGTGGCTGGAATGACCCAGCCCTGCGCAGTCAGTTTCGCCTCGGCTTATCAGAGTCTATAAAAGACAGTCTCCGTCAGTACCCCGCTCCTGAGACTCTCGATAAACTCATGGAGCTTTCTATTAAGATTGATCGTCGTCTCAGAGAGCGGAGGGCTGAAAAAGGAGCACCTGTAAGGTCAAGTCCGTGTGTATATTCCATTCCTGAAGACGTAGAGGAGACCATGCAGATGGGTCTCTCCCGGCTGTCTCCTGAAGAAAGAGCCAGAAGGCAAAATTCTGGTCTTTGTCTGTACTGTGGGGGTAAGGGACATTTTGCTCGTAATTGTCCGAACAAGTCGGGAAACGCTTTGACCAGGTGAATTGTGAGGGGGTTCACCTAGGTCTGCAGCTTATCTCCTCGAATAACTCCCTTTTAGTCCCAGTTAAAGTTTCCTTTGGCAGCCTCAGTTCTTCGGTGTCGGCTTTTGTTGACAGTGGAGCTGCAGGAAACTTTATGGATTTAACTTGGGCTAAGGCCTTAGGCATTCCTCAGTTACCTTTGGGTAGGTGTGTCACCATGCATGGCTTAGATGGGAGTCCGCTGTCTAATGGGATTATTTCTCTCCGTACACCCCCTGTACTACTTACAGTAGGAGCTCTACATTCCGAGAAAATCGAGTTCTTTCTTACACATTGCCCAGCAGTTCCAGTTGTTCTGGGTCACCCTTGGCTGGCCTTTCATAATCCCACCATTGATTGGCGGTCGGGGGAGATTTCACATTGGGGTACTTTTTGTGATAAGGAATGTATCACGTTTCCAGTCAGAGTAGCAGCTATCATTCCAGAACTCATTCCGGTGGAATACCAGGAGTTTGCTGATGTTTTCTCCAAAGGCAATGCGGACATTCTGCCTCCCCATCGGCCTTATGATTGTGCTATTGAGTTAATTCCTGGTGCCGCATTGCCAAAGGGAAGATTATATGCATTATCCGGGCCAGAAACTGCGGCTATGAATGATTATGTAAATGAGAGCCTTGAGAAAGGATTTATTAGACCATCAAAATCTCCTTTAAGTGCAGGCTTCTTCTTTGTGGAGAAAAAGGATGGCTCGCTTAGACCTTGCATTGATTTTAGAGCCCTGAATAAGATCTCAGTTAAAAACACCTATCCTTTGCCGTTGATTTCTGTACTCTTTGATCAGTTACGTTCTGCTGTGATTTTTTTCTAAAATTGACCTTAGAGGAGCGTACAACCTCATCCGAATTAAATCTGGAGATGAGTGGAAAACGGCCTTCAGTACTCAGTCGGGTTACTACGAATACCTGGTGATGCCGTTCGGCCTGTCCAATGCTCCGGCAGTTTTTCAAGACCTCATTAACGATGTGCTCCGTGACTTCCTAGGGAAATTCGTGGTCGTTTACTTAGACGACATCCTGATTTTTTCTAAATCAATGGAACAACATGTTACCCAGGTGCGTCTGGTTCTTCAAAAGTTATTTGAGAATCATTTATATGCCAAGCTGGAGAAGTGTGAGTTTCATGTCACGGAAGTATCTTTTTTAGGGTACATAATTTCCCCTCAGGGATTTTCCATGGAACCAAAGAAACTCCAGGCCATCCTTAGTTGGGCGCAACCCACCAATTTAAAAGCAATTAAGCGTTTTTTAGGGTTTGCGAATTATTATAGGAGGTTCATTCATTCTTTTTCTGACCTGGTTGCTCCCATTGTAGCTCTGACAAAGAAAGGAGCGGATCCTACCAACTGGTCGCGTGAAGCTGAGTTGTCCTTCCGGGCCTTGAAACAAGCCTTTGTCTCGGCTCCAGTCCTCAGACATCCTAATCCGGAATTGCCCTTTGTGGTGGAGGTTGATGCCTCGGAGGTTGGAGTGGGGGCTATCCTTTCTCAAAAGGATCCGGAGTCTCTGGAATTACATCCTTGTGCCTTTATGTCCAGGAAATTCTCCTCCGCTGAATCCAACTATGACATTGGTAATCGGGAGTTACTGGCGGTAAAATGGGCTTTCGAGGAGTGGAGGCATTGGCTGGAGGGAGCAAAACATACTATTTCGGTATTGACTGACCATAAGAACCTGCAATACATTGAATCGGCTAAGCGGCTTAATGCCCGGCAGGCACGTTGGGCATTATTTTTTACGCGTTTCAAATTTATAATCACTTTCAGGCCTGGTTCCAAGAATACTAAGGCTGATGCCCTGTCACATAGCTTTCTTCCGGTTCACAATAACAATCCTGTTACCCCCATACTTCCATCTTCGGTCATCTGGGCGGGCCTCACACAAGATTTATTTACCCAGTTAAAACAGCTTCAACACCAAGCTCCTAGAATTACTCCTGCTGGTCGTCTTTACGTCCCTGAGTTTTTGAGAGTTACTGTTTTAACGGAATTCCATGATAACAAAGTTTCAGGGCATCCAGGAGTCTCTAAGACATTGGAGTTAGTCTCTCGCTCAGTATGGTGGCCTGGTCTTTCTAAAGACGTCAAGGAATTTGTTTATTCATGTCAGGTTTGTGCACAGCATAAGGTTCCCCGTTCCTTGCCCATCGGGCAACTTATGCCCTTAAATGTTCCTCTCAGGCCGTGGTCTCATATTTCCATGGATTTTGTGGTTGACCTTCCCCTTTCAGCCGGATTCCGAGTCATATGGGTGGTAGTGGACCGTTTTAGTAAAATGGCTCATTTTATTGCTCTTCCCCGATTGCCTTCTGCCCAAGGGTTGGCAGTTTTGTTTCTCCGCCATGTATTCAGGCTTCATGGGTTGCCTACTGATATTGTTTCTGATCGGGGTCCACAATTCATCGCACAATTCTGGAAATGTTTTTGTGCCTCATTGAAGATGAAATTGTCGTTAACATCCGGTTACCACCCACAATCCAACGGGCAAACCGAACGAGTTAACCAATCATTGAAACAATATTTGCGCTTGTATTCAGCCAAACTCCAGAATGATTGGTCCGAGTTTCTTCCGTTGGCTGAATTTGCTTACAATAATTCTTGTCATTCCTCCACTAAAGAGTCTCCATTCTTTTCAGTTTTTGGTTTTCACCCCAGAGCTAATTCTTTTTTTCATCATTCCTCAGTCTCCTCGCTTACCTTAACCTCCCATCTCAGAGCCATTTGGAAAAAGGTGCACCTTGCTCTCAGAAAAGCGGCCTTTCGAGAGAAGACATTTTCTGACAGGCTCCGACGTCCTTGCACTTTTAAGGTGGGAGATAGGGTGTGGTTGTCGACTCGCAACATCAGGCTTCGACAATCCTCAGCTAGACTGGGACCCAAATTTATTGGGCCATTTCTTATTATTAAAAGAGTCAACCCAGTTGCCTTTCGGTTACGTTTACCAAGATCTCTCAGGATTGGAAATACGTTTCATTGTTCCCTGTTGAAACAATACGTTTCTTCCAGTAGATTTCCTCGGAAGATCTCTCAGGGTAGATCTCCAGTGGATGTACAGGGACAACAGGAGTTCTTGGTAGAGAAGGTTCTCGATTCCAAATTGTCCCGGGATCGGCTGTATTTTCTGGTTCACTGGAAAGGCTATGGTCTGGAGGAAAGGTCTTGGGTCCTGGATAAGGATCTTCATGCCCCGAGGCTCAAGAGGGCATTTTTTCGTGAATTTCCTCAGAAACCTGGCTTTAGGGGTTCCTTGACCCCTCCTCAAGGGGGGGGGTACTGTTAAGCGCCGGGGTCCGCTTGATGGTCTGCGCGGCCCGGCGCCTAGCAACTAGAGATGCCGTGCACGTACAGCCGCCGGCTCCCTAGCAACGCTAGACGCCGGGCGCGCTGAGCCGCACGGACCCTAGCAACGGGGACGCCACTGGCGGACCGCGTTCCCCGTTGCTAGGCTTTAGGAAATTAAGATATTCACCTGCTCTCTGGCCGTGCAGCAAGGCAGCTGCACGGCATTTATTCTAATCAGCCATTAGCAGCTGATTGGAGGACTCCTTGTTAAATACACTCCCAGGGCTTCTCACAGATGCCGGTAAAAGCTTCCTGCATGCTGCCTTTGTTTGCTGAGAGTCTGTTTCCAGTCCTGCTGTATCCGGTCATTCCAGTCCGCAGAAGTCCGGTATTCGGGAGTTGTCATCTCATCCCAAGAGGTCGTTTGGTTCCCTGGAGTCCTGACTGATCACCGTTTTATATCCAGTGGTGTTCGTGAGTTGCGGCTCTGCCGTGTGTTGCGGCTCAGCCGCTTTACCTTTTATATTTTGTGTTTGGAGCATTTGCGGAGGGTTCCGCTTCCACAAGTCCTCTCTGGTACTCGGCGGTGCCGGGTAGGAGAATTGGACAAGTGGATATTTTGGTTGTCCTTTTTCCTGGCGGTTTCTCCGCACATATTATAGTTTTGAGTTTGCTTATCCCCTGGCCTGGTTGTTTAGTTAGAGGGCCTCTTGTTATCACCCTGTCTCGGGTTTCCCTTTGTCTCTCATTAAGACCGGGGGGCATCGAAGTTGGGCAGACATAATCCGCCCTTCAAACGCGGCTGCCAAGGGCTCAAGAAACCATAGTCTCGCAGGGGATTTCTGACAACACGGGTGAGACAACAGAGTTAGGGCGCCAGGGGCTATTTTCCTGTCCTGCTCCCTTCCCCAGCATTCCGTTCCAGTGCTCCGGTCCTTGCCATAAGATCTTCTCTGACCAGAGTGCTGGAATCATAACACATACTGGACACAGAAGAGGTTTTCTTCCAGTGGAAAGGCTATGGAGATCCAGAGTCTGGTCAAACAAATTCTGAAACCAGCAAGAGTGTTAATCCATCAATGCATTCAGTTGCTGGGGAAGATGGTTGTGGCCTACGAGGCCATTCAGTTTGGCAGGTTCCATGCCAGAGTGTTCCAGTGGGACCTGTTGGACAATTGGTCCGGATCCCACCTACACATGCAACGGAGGATAATCCTGTCTTCCAAGACCAGAATCTCACTCCATTGGTGGCTGCACAGTTCTCACCTCCTAGAGGGGCGATGGTTCGGGATCCAGGACTGGATCCTAGGGACCACAGATGCAACCCTCCGAGGCTGGGGAGCAGTCACACAGGGGGAAAACGTCCAAGGAAGATGGTCAAGTCAGGAAAGTTGTCTCCACATAAATGTTCTGGAGTTAAGGGCCATTTAATAACTGCAGACACAGTACACACTGGGACGGGTGCCCAGCATCCTCAACAGACTAAGAGAAAATGATTTACCGGTAGGTATTAAAATCCTATTTTCTCTAACGTCCTAGAGGATGCTGGGGACTCCGTAAGGACCATGGGGATAGACGGGCTCCACAGAGTTCATGATCTTCACTGAGGTAGCGTACAGCACTGCAGCTGTGCGCCATTGCTCCCATACACCTCACATACTCCGGTCACTGTAAGGGTGCAGGGCGCAGGGGGGGCGCCCTTGGCAGCAATATAAACCTCTTTTTGGCAAAAATATAACATATATACAGCTGGGCACTGTATATATGTATGAGCCCCCACCAATTTTACAGTTTAAGTGGGACAGAAGCCCGTCGCCGAGGGGGCGGGGCTTCTCCCTCAGCACTCACCAGCGCCATTTTTTCTCCACAGCACCGCTGAGAGGAAGCTCCCCGGACTCTCCCCTGCTTATACCACGGTAGAGAAGAGGGTTGAAAAGAGAGGGGGGGCACATAATTCGGCGCAAATTACATACAGCAGCGCTACTGGACAAACATTAAGTTACTGTGTTATTCCTGGGTTATATAGCGCTGGGGAGTGTGCTGGCATACTCTCTCTCTGTCTCTCCAAAGGGCCTTGTGGGGAAACTGTCTTCAGAAAAAGTATTCCCTGTGTGTGTGGTGTGTCGGTACACGTGTGTCGACATGTCTGAGGAAGAAGGCTATATTAGAGAGGAGCGGGAGCAAATGAATGTGGTGTCTCCGCTGATACCTGATTGGATGGATATGTGGAATGTTTTAAATGCTAGTGTAAACTCATTGTACAAAAGATTAGACAAGGCTGAAGCTTTGGGACAGTCAGGGACTCAACCCATGCCTGATCCTATGTTGCAGGGACTGTCAGGGTCTCATAAGCGCCCACTATCCCAGATTGTTGACACAGATACCGACACGGATTCTGACTCCAGTGTCGATTACGATGATGCAAAGTTACAGCCAAAATTGGCAAAATCCATTCGATATATGATTATGGCAATAAAAGATGTTTTGCACATCACAGAGGAACCCCCTGTCCCTGACAAGAGGGTACATATGTACAAGGGAAAGAAGCCTGAGGTAACCTTTGAGGGGGTCACACGAGCTGAACGAGTTATGTGAAAAAGCTTGGGAATCTCCAGATAAAAGACTGCAGATTTCCCAAAGGATTCTTATGGCGTATCCTATTCCATCAACGGATAGGTTACGATGGAAATCCTCCCGTAGGATGGACAAAGCATTAACACGCACAGCTACAGTTGGAAAATCCAATTTTTTACCTTATGTTCCCTCACAGCATAAGAAAGCTCCGCATTATCAAATGCAGTCCTTTCGGTCACAAAGAAACAAGAAAGTGCGTGGTGCGTCCTTTCTTGCCAGAGGTAGGGGCAGAGGAATAAAGCTGCACAACACAGCTAGTTCCCAGGAACAGAAGTCCTCCCCGGCCTCTACAAAATCTACCTCATGACGCTGGGGCTCCACTGGCAGAGTCCGGCCCATGTGATGTCATGCAGCTGCTCTGACCACGCCTCCTGTTTCTCCGTTGCCGACCCCATTTTGAAACCGTGCCCCCGCACCGCTCCATCTCTGACTTGGAAATGGAGTGTTGTTGACCCCCCTCCCCCCCCCCCCCTTCACCGATTCACAGGCAGAGGTGATCGCATTATCTGCGGGGTGCCGCAGAAAATGCAGGCGTATGCTCTTAGCAGTTTTTGCAGTTGGATTGCGATCCAACCTGAATCAGGCCCCATTACCTATCACAATGCACTGCGGGTAGTACAAAATGGGGTTAATATAGGAGAAAAAACCCCAGAGCTGTGCTCCTTAACTGTCCCTGGTGGCTAGTGGAGCGGCTGCCCAGTAATCAGTGTCCACGCCAGTGCGCACACGGCCCGCCCCCATCACGGGCCTCGTGATCCCGGAGGGCGGTGTGTGTGTGACTGACCTTAGGAAGAAACCGGAGCCTCCGCTGCAGTGACCCAGCAACCGGGGCACGGGAGTATACTGCGCCACTGGGAGTGATGGAGCTGCAGTAAAGAGGTCTATTAGACCTAGCCTGCTGCAGCCCTTGTAGATTCTTATAAAAAAAGTTCTTCTTTTCTTTCCAAAATTAATAGCTAAGAATAGGCAGCCTGAGGCAGCCCCCTGTTAAGTGGCCTGCTACTGAAGGAACCAACTACAAACTGAGCTCCCTGTTCATGGAAGCGAGGTTACAGAGGAGGGGGCGCTGAGCATCTTGGGAACAGTCAAAAGCTTTGAGCCTGTTGGTGCCTCAGATCAAGATCCTACTCTGGTGTACATATACAATGTGAATCCTTGTGGAGTCCAGTGTACCCCACAGAAGAAATGAATGCGTCACACCCATTGGCAGCAACATTAGAATAGCTGCTGATGGGCACAATTGAGAAAGGAAGGGGGGAAAACATTTGAATCCAGCAAATATATGTAATTTGAATATGTAATTTGTACCTTCCTACTTTAAAATGTAATGGATGAACCTCACCCAGTGAGAACTATCTTCATGATCAAGAGATCTCATATGCAAGATAAGTAAGTGTTGGGATAGGGCTGTGGAGGGCGGCTGCTCGGGCACACCCCTGTCAAGTTAAGGAGATTCAACTGAGGAAGCACAAGGGAACTCTTATCTGGGAACAACAACTGCAGGGAGAACACATTTTCAGACGAATGTGGGAGGGCAGAAGGCTGCCTAATACTGAAGCACCCCCAAACAACAAACCAAATGCAACAACTACTGCAAGCATTCCTGGGGGAAGGCCTGCAGCAGATGGATTTGCATATAGTGATGTCATCCAAGCAGTGGGCATAGTTGGCTGCAACCCTCGTCTGCATATGAAAAGAGAAAAGGGTCACGCAGGGCATGGCGGCCTTTGTGGGGTTGCGCTTGGATGACCCCTAAATCGCTTTATACACCCCCACCCCCCATCAGTGTGGGCTCATGTTGGCCATGCCCCAGCCCCTGAAGCATTCAAGCTGATTTCTTGCAGCAGCTGGACCCAGAAACAGCTCCAGAGTTGCTCTACAAGACAAGTAAAAGGGTGTGAGCCCTGCAGCACCACCTGTAGTTTGCATACACACATATATAGGACAGCATCTCTTATATGCCCCAGGGTCAATAAAATAGTATCCTTATCTAGGGTATCCATCCCCTCAGATAAGGTATCCGTCCATGCCGCTACAGCACTACACACCCAGGCCGACGCAATTGCCGGTCTGAGTAAGGTACCTGAATGTGTATAAATGGACTTCAGGGTAATCTCCTGTTTGCGGTCAGCAGACTCTTTGAGGGTAGCCGTATACTGGGACGGGAGGGCTACCTTCTTGGATAAGCGTGTTAATGCTTTGTCCACCCTAGGGGAGGATTCCCATCGTAACCTATCCATTGATGGGAAAGGATACGCCATAAGAATCCTTTTGGAAATCTGCAGTCTTTTATCTGGAGATTCCCAAGCTTTTTCACATAACTCGTTCAGCTCGTGTGACCCCCTCAAAGGTTACCTCAGGCTTTTTCACCTTGTACATATGTACCCTCTTGTCAGGGACAGGGGGTTCCTCTCTGATGTGCAAAACATCTTTTATTGCCATAATCATATATCGAATGGATTTTGCCAATTTTGGCTGTAACTTTGCATCATCGTAATCGACACTGGAGTCAGAATCCGTGTCTGTATCTGTGTCAACAATCTGGGATAGTGGGCGCTTATGAGACCCTGACAGTCCCTGCAACATAGGATCAGGCATGGGTTGAGACCCTGACTGTCCCAAAGCTTCAGCCTTGTCTAATCTTTTGTGCAATGAGTTTACACTAGCATTTAAAACATTCCACATATCCATCCAATCAGCTGTCGGCGGAGACACCACATTCATTTGCTCCTGCTCCTCTCTAATATAGCCTTCTTCCTCAGACATGTCGACACACGTGTACCGACACACCACACACACAGGGAATGCTTTTTCTGAAGACAGTTTCCCCACAAGGCCCTTTGGAGAGACAGAGAGAGAGTATGCCAGCACACACCCCAGCGCTATATAACCCAGGAATACACAGTAACTTAATGTTTGCCCAGTAGTACTGCTGTATGTAATTTGCGCCAAATTATGTGCCCCCCCCCTCTTTTCAACTCTCTTGTCTACCGTGGTATAAGCAGGGGAGAGTCCGGGGAGCTTCCTCTCAGCGGTGCTGTGAAGAAAAAATGGCGCTGGTGAGTGCTGAGGGAGAAGCCCCGCACCCTCGGCGGCAGGCTTCTGTCCCGCTTAAACTGTAAAATTGGCGGGGGCTCATACATATATACAGTGCCCCGCTGTATATGTGTTATATTTTTGCCAAAAAGAGGTTTATATTGCTGCCCAGGGTGCCCCCCCCCCCTGCGCCCTGCACCCTTACAGTGACCGGAGTGTGTGAGGTGTATGGGAGCAATGGCGCACAGCTGCAGTGCTGTGCGTTACTTCAGTGAAGATCATGAAGTCTTCTGCCGCCTCTGAAGTCTTCTTTTCTTCTCATACTCACCCGGCTTCTATCTTCCGGCTCTGCAAGGGGGACGGAGGCGCGGCTCTGGGACGGACGGCGAGGGTGAGATCCTGCGTACCAATCCCTCTGGAGCTAATGGTGTCCAGTAGCCTAAGAAGCTGGACCTTGCAACTCAGAGAGTAGGGCTGCTTCTCTCCCCTCAGTCCCTCGATGAGGGAGTCTGTTGCCAGCAGTGCTCCCTGAAAATTAAAAACCTAACAAAATACTTTCTGTCAGAAAGCTCAGGAGAGCTCCTGAAAAGCACCCAGTCTCCACTGGGCACAGTATCAAACTGAGGTCTGGAGGAGGGGCATAGAGGGAGGAGCCAGTGCACACCCAGAACTAAAGTCTTTCTTAAAGTACCCATGTCTCCTGCGGAGCCTATCTATCCCCATGGTCCTTACGGAGTCCCCAGCATCCTCTAGGACGTTAGAGAAAATAGGATTTTAATACCTACCGGTAAATCCTTTTCTCTTAGTCCGTAGAGGATGCTGGGCACCCGTCCCAGTGCGTACTGTGTCTGCAGTTATTAAATGGCCCTTAACTCCAGAACATTTATGTGGAGAAAACTTTCCTGACTTGACCATCTTCCTTGGATGTTTTCCCCCTGTGTGACTGCTCCCCAGCCTCGGAGGGTTGAATCCATGGTCCCTAGGATCCAGTCCTGGATCCCGAACCATCGCCCCTCTAGGAGGTGAGAACTGTGCAGCCACCAATGGAGTAAGATTCTGGTCTTGGAAGACAGGATTATCCTCCGGTGCATGTGTAGGTGGGATCCGGACCACTTGTCCAACAGGTCCCACTGGAACACTCTGGCATGGAACCTGCCAAACTGAATGGCCTCGTAGGCCGCAACCATCTTCCCCAGCAACAGAATGCATTGATGGATTAACACTCTTGCTGGTTTCAGAATTTGTTTGACCAGACTCTGGAACTCCATAGCCTTTCCACTGGAAGAAAGCCTCTTCTGTGTCCAGTATGACTCCCAGAAACAACAACCGCGTCATTGGGACCAACTGCGATTTTGGCAAGTTTAGGAGCCAACCATGTTGTTGAAGAACTGTCAGGGAGAGTAGATGTTTTGCACCAACTGGTCCCTGGATCTCGCCTTTATCAGGAGATCATCCAAGTACGGCATAATTGTGACTCCTTGCTTGTGAAGGAGAACCATCATTTCCACCATCACCCTGGTGAAAATCCTCAGAGCCGTGGACAGACCAAACGGCAACGTCTGAAATTGGTAATGACAATCCTGAATTGCAAACCTCAGGTAGCTTGATGCAGTGGCTAAACGGGAACATGTAATTAGGCAACCTTATGTCTACCAAAACCATGAAATCTCCTTCCTCCGGACTGGAGATCCCTACCCTGAGAGATTCCATCTTGAAATTGAATTTCTTTAGGTAGAAATTGAGGGATTTCAGATTTAAGATTGGTCTGACTGAGCCGTCCGGCTTCGGGAGCACGAAGAGGCTTGAATAAAAACCTTCTCCCTGCTGACTAAGGCCGATTTGAACAATCGGTGAGGGGGAACGTCTTGAAACCCCAGTTTGTACCCTTGTGACACTATTTGTAAAACCCACGAGTCCAGGTCCAAATTAATCCAGAACTGACTGAAGTGTTTTAGACGTGCCCCCACTGGTGTGGGCTCCTGCAAGAGAGCCCCAGCGTCATGCAGTGGATTTGGCAGAAGCAGAGGACGAACTCTGCTCCTGCGATCTTGAAGAGGCTACAGACCTCTTCCCTCTTCTCCTTCCTCTAATGCAAAGAAAGGGGAATCTTAACTTCTTGCATATCTATTGGGACAAAATGACTGCGTTAGACAATGATGCGTCTTCATCCGTTGAGAGGGAACATAGGGCAAGAAGGTTGACTTACCTGCGGGAGCTGCCGAGATCAAATTAACTAGGCCGTTGCCAAACAAGGCTTCACCTTCATAGGGAAGAGACTCCCTTTCTTCTTGGAGTCAGCATCAGCATTCCCTTGGTGAATCCACACTGCCCTCCTATCCGAGACTGCCATGAAATTGGCCCGTGAACTCAAGAGTCCTATATCCCTTGCAGTTGTAAGTATGCTGCAGTGTCCTTGATATGATCCAACGTAAGGAGTATCCCATCTCTCCAAGATATCTATATCGGAAGACAAGGTATTCGACCAATTCTTGAATACTACTACTCACCCATGCGCATGTAATGGCAGGTCTAAGTAATGTACCCGTGGTTACATAACTAGAAATAATGTAGCTTCCTGCATACGATCTGCTGGATTTGTGACAGGGCCCCGTGCAGAACAGGGGGTGACTCCCACTTTATTCTGTCCGCAGCAGGAAATGAATAAACAATCGGAAACCTTTTGGGGATTTGAAACCATCTTGTCGAGCTGGCCCAGACTTTCTCAAACAGAGATGGAGGAACGTTACATCAGCTTTCATTATATATCTATATATACATACATATAGACCCCTTTGTCAGGAACAGCTGGGTCCTCAGTGATGTTAATATGTCCTTAATATCCACAATCATGTACTGAATGCTCCTTGCCAATATTGGATCTAATCAGGAAATATTATGGTCGACATAGGAATCAGTATCCGAGTCAGTATCAGTGTGTAGTAACATTTTTGCGGGCCTGAGGGAAAAGAAGCATAGCCATGAACATCACATCTATTCTCTACGTCTGTGTCTGGGACACAGATTTATCCAACCTCACTCTGATATTATTGAAACTTTCACCCAGTCAGTTATTGGTGGTGCCAACAGGGCCACCATCATATGTCTGCATTCCTAATATAGTTTCCTCTTGGGAAAAACATTCAGCCACCGACATGTTGACACACATGTACCAAGTACCCACAGACACATCAGCTTATGGGGGATAGACCTACAGTAAATCTGTCAGAGGGACAGAGAGGATTTTTTAGCTCACAACCCAGCGCCAAAAGTACACAGTCTGGGAAATAATAAACTCTATAGTGATAGACTTGTAACGCTCTATAGATGTGCTGGTGAGGTGAGGAAGAAGCCCCGCCGCTGTAATGGCACGCTTCTGTCCCGCTCAGAAACAAATAATTAATTACGCTGGCGGGGTAAGGACAGTGCCCAGGCACTAATGTCCACTTTTGCCAGCCTTTTGTGAGGAATTTATGCTGCCCAGGGTGCCCCCCCCCCACCCACCCACATGCCCTGCACCCTGCAGTGCCTGTGTTTGTGTGGAAGCATGGCGCACAGCATTCCGCTCGCTGCGTGGTACCTCAGAATGCCGTCACTGGAGAAGAAGTCTTCTGTTCTTCTGCTACTCGCCTGTCTTCTGACTTCTGGCTCTGTAAGGGGGTGATGGCAGGCTACGGGAGTGGGCATCTAGGCGTACCCAGCGATCAGCACCCTCAGGAGCTAATGGTGTCCTGTCAGCCAGAAGCAGAGCCATTGAACTCACTAGAAGTTGGTCATACTTCTCTCCCCTAAGTTCCACGAAGCAGGGAGACTGTTGCCAGCAGCCTCCCTGAAAATAAGAAAAACTAACATAAGTCTTTTCAGAGAAACTCAGTAGAGCTCCCCTGTAGTGCATCCAGTCTCACTGGGCACAATTCTAAAACTGGAGTCTGGAGGAGGGGCATAGAGGGAGGAGACAGTTCACACCCTTTGAAAGTCTTAAAGTGCCCATGTCTCCTGCGGATCCCGTCTATACCCCATGGTTCTTAATGTGATCCCAGCATCCTCTAGGACGTATGAGAAAACAAATAACGCACACACGAGGAGGAGAGAACAAAGGAAGCTATAAGGAGGGGAGGGGAGGGGAGGGGGGGGGGGGAGGTAAGGTAGTAAAGGGATATTGGATAAACTACAACCTTATACATATTCATTAATGTACCAGTAGTTAGAAGTAGAAGAGCTCTAACAGAAACCACAAAGCTTATCTAAAGCCACACCACGCTGGATATGCCCAATCTCATTTGATCTTTGAAGCAAAGCAGTATTGGACTTTGTTACTACCAAGCAGTCTCCCATCCATGTATTATCAGATTATTTAGGTGTTTTTAAACTACCAACACCCTTTTCTTGGTACTGTACATTTAATTTTTACACATATTCTTTTATGTACCAGAAGTTAGAAGTAGAAGAGCTCTAACAGAAACCACGAGGTCATCTACAGCCACAGCACACTGGATTTGCCCAATCTCTCCTGATCATGGAAGCTGAGCAGTGTTGGTCCTGGTTTTAGTACTTGGATGGGAGACCACCAGGAAATACCAGGAGCTGTGTGTATTTTTACAATACCAACACCGTTCTCTTGATGCATTCCATTTTGAAACATTGGGGCAGATCTATTAAGCCTGGTGAACTGATAAAGTGCAAGGTGATAAAGTACCAGCCAGTCAGCTCCTAACTGTCATTTTTCAAACCCAGCCTGTGACATGGCAATTAGGAGCTGATTGGCTGGTACTTTATCACCATGCAAATTATCATTTCACCAGGTTTAATAAATCAAAACAAAAGAAGTACAGATAGCGCTTGCAGATTTATTATTATAAATTTATTAATTAACTATTATCTCAATGATAATTCTTCACTAGTACTATTATAGTACCAAGGATATAGATTAATAAAAAAAAAAATATCTTTCCCTTGCCTTGACAACAAATTTACATATATAAAAAAACTAAAACCACATTGACATCAATTAATAATATATAAGAAAATGCTCTGCTCCACAAATTGGTTTAGCTAGCCCTCTTAGTACAGAAAGAGATACAATAGTTTCAATGAGTCCCAGTGTTTCACTTAACTGCTACAACTGCAACAGCTGAGTCCAATATCTGGTTACTTAGTTTCATTTAGTTTACTGCTGTTTCCTTTCTTTGGTGATGGTAATCTTAGGATAGATGTTATAACGTTAGATAATGTATGATATATGGAATAGGGCTTGCTTTCAATCATATATAGTACGTATAGTATTTAGCAGCTTTTTTGTCCACTTTAAATGACGCTGATCAGATTAACAGCAATTTCATCGTGAAGCAGTAGGATTAATGGATATAGTCACAGTTTTTATAAGACATGGCCATGTTAAGTTTTAATTACCACTCCGCCTCAGGTTTCCGTCTTTGTAACCCTCCCGGCTCTGGTGCTAATTTACCGTTCCAAACGAGCCTTATCCGGAGATACGTCCAAAGTCCTCCTGATGCTCGGCGTGAGTGGTAGATTAGGTTGTCACTGGCAGGTGCAAATACAGTAGGTGTTTCTCAGGTTTAATAAATCGTCCGCTTATTCATTTATGTACGAGTAGTTAGAAGTAGAAGAACTCTAACAGAAACCACTAAGCTCATCTACAGCCACACCACACTGTATATGCCCAATATCACCTGATCTTAGGCCTGGTTTGTTCTTGGATGTGAGACCACCTGGGAATACCAGGTGCTGTAGGTAGTTTTATACTACCAACACCGTTCTCTTGATGCATTCTATTTTGAAACTTATTCATTGATGTAGAAGTTAGAAACAGCAAAAATCATCTACAGCCGCATCACACTGGATATGTCCAATCCAGTGGCGTAACTAGAAATTTTTCTCCCCCAAGCCAAAAAATTCTTCGGCGCCCCCCCCCCCCCCTTCATGCTCCATAATTGGGAGCAAGAAAGGGATAAATATGCGCGCGCCTAAGGCGCGCGCGTCAAAAAAGGGGCGTGGTTTTGTTGGAGTGGGCGTGATTTCGCATAAAGGGGCGTGGCATTGCAGGAAAAGACTACCTTATACCCCAGTTTTGCAACCTGCACGCCCATACGTTGGCCACCACAGGAAAGAAAAATTATCCTGATTCATGCCCCTTACATTATTTGTCATTTTTCCTCCTTATAGTAATGCCCAGTATACATTATGCCACATACTGCAATGGCCCTTAGACATTATGCCGCACACAATAATGCACGACACAATATGCACACACTGTAATGCCCCCGACACATTATGCCACACACCGTAATGTCTGTGACACATTATGCCACACACCGTAATGCCTGTGACACATTATGACAGGAATCGCAATGCCCGTTATACATTATGCTACACACTGCAATGCCCCTGATACATTATAGCACATACAATGTCTGTGACACATTATGACACACACCGCAATGTCCGTGATACATTATGCCACACACTGCAATGCCCGATACATTATAGCACATACAATGCCTGTGACACATTATGCCACACACTGCAATGACCTTGAGACATTATACCACAATGCCCGTGATATAGTATACCATACACCGTAATGCCTGTGACACATACCGCAATGCCCTGCCCGTTATACCCTATGCCACACATCGCAATGCCCGTTATGTATTATGCCACACTGCAATGACCCCGAGACATTATACCACATACCACAATGCCCGTGATATAGTATACCACACACCGTAATGCCTGACACATTATGACACACACCGCAATGTCCGTGATACATTATGCCACACACTGCAATGACCCTGAGACATTATACCACATATCACAATGCCCGCGATATAGTATACCATACACCGTAATGCCTGCGACACATTATGACACACACCGCAATGTCCGTGATACATTATGCCACACACCGTAATGCCCATTACACATTAAGTCTACAGTAAGGCTTCTAATTACTTTTCAATTACCTGCTCGTTGTCAGGGGTTTCATGCACTGGGTGTCATGCTCGTTGCCAGGGGTTTCATGCTCTTGGTTCCATGCACGGTGCCAGGGGTTTTCATGCTCAGGGTGTCATGCTCGTTGCCAGGGGTTTCATGCACTGGGTGTCATGCTCGTTGCCAGGTGTTTCATGCACTGGGTGTCATGCTCGTTGCCAGATGTTTCATGCACTGGGTGTCATGCTCGTTGCTAGGAGGTAGTCTTTGTTGCTAGGGCAGTGCTCCCAGTGCCACATATGTCCCCAGTGCCAGATATTCCCCCACGGTGCCAGGTACTTACATGCCCCAGTGCCAAATATAGTCGTCCCCCCCATGTGCCAGGTACACATATGCCCCCAGTGCCAGATATTCCCCCCCAGTGCCATATATGCCCCCAGTGCCAGATATTCCCCCCAGTGCCATATATGCCCCCCGTGCCATATATGCCCCCAGTGCCAGATACCCCCCCCCCCCAGTGCCATATATGCCCCCAGTGCCAGATATTCCCCCCAGTGCCATATATGCCCCAGTGCCAGATATCCCCCCCAGTGCCAGATATGCCCCCAGTGCCAGATATTCCCCCCAGTGCCAGAAATGCCCCAGTGCCAGATATTCCTCCCCCCCCGTGCCATATATGCCCCCAGTGCCAGATATTTACCCCCCCCCCCCCCGCCGTCGCTTTTTGGAGGGACACGGAGGGCACAGCTCGTCTCTCCTGTGTCCCTCCTGCTGCATCATCTCCGGCGGCCGCGGGTCTAATAGGGGGAAGTGCCGGTTCGTGAGCCAATTAGAGCTCACGGACGGCACTTCCCCCTATTAGACCCGCGGCCGCCGGAGATGATGCAGCAGGAGGGACACAGGGAGGCACGCTGTGTGCCCTCCGTGTCCCTCCAAAAAGCGGCGGAGGGAAGGAGACTGCAGACTGACATGCGGACGCTCGTCCGCATGTCAGTCTGCTGTAAATCAGTGGCGCCCCCGCAGCCCCTCGCCCCCAAGCCACCGCGAGGACTGCGGGGGCAGTAGTTACGCCACTGGTCCAATCTCATCTGATGATGGAAGCTAAGCAGTGTTGTGCCTGGTTTGTTTTTGGATTTCAAGTCCTGCCTTCTGGTTTGGCCACGGCACCTCGGATATTCACCAAGGTCATGGCCGTGATGACGACCCTTCACGATCAGAGAATCAGGATCCTGACAAATCTGGACGACTTGCTGATCCTGGTGAACTCCCAAGAGGTTCTCCACAGTTATCTGGAACTGGCGGTCCAATTCCTAAAAGTCCACGGGTGGCTATTCAACTGAAAAAAGTCCTCGCTGGTCCCTGCTCGGAACATTGTGCACCTAGGGGCACTGCTGGACACACACAGCCAACAATTGTTTCTGTCTCCAGAGAAAGTCCTGAAAATTCAGGACAGTATCGTCCTCTCTCGCCCAAGAGTGTTGATACACACGGCGATGCAAGTACTAGACCTCATGGTGTCGGCTTTCGATATGGTAGAGTACGCTCAATTTCATTACCGCCCTCTGCAGAGGTTAATCCTCTCCAAGTGGGACGGCCTGCCTCATCGGATGATGTCTCAAATGATCTCCTTGACTCCGGAGGTTCGTCTGACACTGAGCTGGTGGTTACAGGACCAACAGTTGAGCAGGGGCCATCCCTTCTGGATCTCCAACTGTGTCCTCCTGACAATGGATGCCAGTCTTTTGGGCTGGGCCATGGTGTTGGAGCAACACTTTCTCCAGGGTCGGTGGACCAGGGAGGAATCTCTCCTCCTGATATACATTCTGGAATTGCAGGCAGTGTTCAATTAATTGACACTGGCCCTGCCTCTAGTACAGAACAGGCCTGTTCAAGTACAATCTGACAACGCCACCACGGTAGTGTACACAAATCATCAAGGCGGCACTCGAAACTGCATGGCAAAGCTGGAAGTATCAAAAATCCTCCGTTGGGTAGAAAGTCATCTGACAGCAATATCGGCAGTGTTCATTCCCGGAGTCCTCAACTAGGAAGCGGATTTCCTCAGTCGTCAGGACGTTCACGCTGGAGAGTGGAGAGGCCGCAGCAGAAATGTCTGCACTGGTGTCAGTAGGTGACTGAGGCAGGGATGACTGGGAGATAGTGGGTGACTGAAGCATGTATGAGTGGGAGATAGTGGGTGACTGAGGCCGGGGTGACTGGGAGATAGTGGGTGACAGGGAGATAGTGGGTTACTGAGGGAGGGGTGATAGGAAGGGGTTGGGTAAGTATGGGAAGAAAGTGGGTGACAGGTATAATAAATGACTAAGGCAGGGGTGATAGGGAGATAGTGGATGACTGTGGCAGGGGTGACAGGGACAGTAAGAGACTGAGGCAGGGGTGACAGGGATAGTGGCTGACTGAGGCAGGGGTGACTGGGAGATAGTGGGTGACTGAGGCAGGGTTGACAGGGATAGTGGGTGACTGAAGCAGGGGTGATAGGGTGACAGTGGGTGACTAAAGCAGGGGTGACTGGTATAGTGGGTGACTGAGGCAGGGATCGCAGATATAGTGGTTGACTGAGGCAGCGGTGACTGGGAGATAGTGGGTAACTGAGGCAGGGGTGACAGGGAAAGTGTGTGACTCAGGCAGGGGTGATAGGGAGATAGTGGGCTGCATATCTCTGCCTCACTGCAGCAGCACATTCCTGCTTCAATGACAGCAGCACATCCCTACCTCACTTATAGCAGCACATCCCTGCCTCGCTGACAGCAGCACATCCCTGCCTCGCTGACAGCAGCACATCCCTGCCTCGCTGACAGCAGCACATCCCTGCTTCGCTGACAGCAGCACATCCCTGCTTCGCTGACAGCAGCACATCCCTGCTTCGCTGACAGCAGCACATCCCTGCCTCGCTGACAGCAGCACATCCCTGTCTCGCTGACAGCAGCACAGCACTGCTTCGCTGACAGCAGCACATCACTGCTTCACTACCAGCAGCACATCCCTGCCTCACTGGCAGCAGCACATCCCTGCCTTACTGACAGCTGTATATAGGGCCTAATTCAGACCTGATCCCTGCTGTGCATATTCACACAACAGGAGATCAGGTCTGAAGTGCGTGTGTGCTGGTGCCGCAGTGCACCGGCACATGCCAGAGATGCGATCAGCATCTCTGCCCAGTGAGCGCCTCTGCCTGATTGACAGGCAGAGGCGGTCACTGGGCAGGAGGAGTCGGGCCAGCGGCGTTGTGCCGCCATTTTGGGGGCACAGTCAGGACAACGCAGACATGACCGGACCGTATGGGGGCGGGCCGTGACGGCTGCGTGACCCGGACAGCAACGGGCCTTATTTACTAAAATCTCAGATAAATTTTATGGCATTTATGTGCAGTCTAGTTTGCACAGTTGATAGAGTGTTGATCTTGCACTATCAATGTAAGCCTCACATAGGTTTGATACACATGTAAGTTTGTTTTTATTTTACTACATTGTGGTTTGTGGCTCTATACCATGTAATGCATGTCTTTTAACAGTAGTCAAGTCTTCCAATGTGCTTGTTAGTGAAACCCAATAGATAGCTTTATTTTATTTTGTTTCTTCAAATATTGAATGCATATGTCTTATAACTTTTTTTTTTTTTCAATATACAGGTTGAGTATCTGTATATACATTTTTATTATAAGATTTTCAATGACACAAGTACATCCAAGTTGCAGATTATGGATTGTGAAGGACAAATCAACCATATAAACAATTTAAGCAATTTAAATTGCATGCAGGTAGTAGAATATCAAACTCCTTGGATGAGAGTTGGTCGTAATAAACTAGGATAGAAAAGAATAAAGTAGAAAATAAGATTTTAAACCTACCGGTAAATCTTTTAAAAAAACAAAAAAGGTTTATTTTATGGCAGTAGTTTCCAAACTGGGGTTCTTGCACTGGTAGCATAGTTTGGTGGTCCAGGACCAATTAAAATTATTTATACTTTATTAAATTGGCAAAACCATTCCCTCACAACATAACTGAACCTGAGGATGACATGCTATAAACACAATTTACTTAATTTTATATTTTTTTCTGAATTTCTCAATAAAAAAAACTTTGGCCTAGGGGTGCCGTGAAACAAATTTTGATACTCTAGGGCAGGGGTGTCAAACCCATGGGCCGCATGCCGCCCCCAATGCATCCTTTTGTGGCCCACAGGCCGGGGTCCGGCAGGGGTCCGACAGGGGTCCTTTTGTGGCCCGATCACCTTGCTTAGAGCGAGGGCAGGAGAGTGCAGCCAGAGTCTTTGCTTTCTATGTGCGGCACCATCTTCCCGAAGAGATCACCGGGAAGATAGTGCCCCTTCCACTGGCTACAGCACAGGTATACTGGGGTGGGGTAGCAAACTGGGGGCCCCAATGGGCCCCTCCAGCAGTCCCTCTACCAAAACACATCTTTTGGTGGTTTTGCGGTGTTGTTATAACTACATGGTGACGATTCTGTAGCACAGAGATTTTCAACCATTTACAACTCACGTCACACAGAACAAGATTTAAATATTGACAAGGCACACTGAAATATAATGGTGATGCATGGTGCAGTATCGTGTCCTAGGATGTCATGTCGCAGCTTCTCCATAGGTAACGCCTGAACAGGCCCGGTGACAGGGGGGACAAAGGGGACACTTGTTCAGGGCTCCAAGTATTAAGAACAGAAATAATGGGGCCACAGTGCCAATATTGCTTTTTAAAGTGTATCCACCAACTGCTCAATTTAAGCAGGAAAACAATTAACAGGCCAACTAAACCCTCCCCCCTCCTTTTACCCCATCACTTTGTCCAGTCCCTGTGGTCCATACTGTATTGCCATTATTATGCATGTTGCTGTGCTGGCCCTTTTCTGAATGTCCCTGCCACCGCCACCGAAGAGCTGGATAGCCCAGTATGAAAACCACCTGCCGGCCTCACTGACGGTCCGAGTCAAAGGCTCCATTTTTTTTTAAAGATCCCTCTGCCAAGTTAAGGGGGGGTTGAGGGGGCCCCAGAGATATCAGTGTACTGGGCCCCGAGATTTCTGTTTCTGGCCCTGACCCTCAGGGGCGTATCTACCCCTTGGCCAGGATGGCACTTGCCAGGGGCACCATCCAGCTGTGCCAACCGTGGCTAAGGGATAGAGTTCTGCAGTCTCGAAAGGGCGCTATGGCAATCAGCATGGGACTGACCAATTAGACGGTGAGGGAAGGATACTGAAATTGTCCCAACCCTGTTACAGTTTGAAACGCCCCTCAACTGCTGTCCACTGCTTCACTCCTAGCTCTGCCCCTTTGCACAGTGGGCAAGGAGATGGCTGGAGACAGCTGCACAGCCATGCCTTGCAAGTTCGAGAGAGCTGTTGAATTTCAGCACTTCAAGTCAGAGCCTGCCCCCTGCTGCCCAAGCAGTCCGTGACAGTTAGTGTCGAGGAGGGGGGGATTTGTGCATGTGTGCTATCAGTGTGTGTGTGTGGGGGGGGGGGGGGGGGTGGAGGATGTGTGTGACTGTGAGGGAGCTGTCAGTGTCAGTGGGGAGAGGAGCAGGAGGGAGTTGTCAGTGTGTGGAAGTGATGAGAGTTGTCAGTACTGGGGAAATGTGTGTGTGTGTGTGTACTAGATTTAGGAGTGTGTGTTTGTGAGAGGTTTCAGTTGGGGAATTAGAGTTCATACAGTAATTAAATGTTTTCATATTGAGAACTACATCTCCCAGCATATACAGTGTGCTGGGGATGCTAACAAGCTTTATTTAAAAGTTTAAAAAACATTGCTTTTATGACTGCAATGGTTAAAAAGGGAGAGCTATAAATCAATTTATCAGTGAATGATCGCAGTTTGAGCTGTTACATTTTACTGAACCACCTATCCCTCCACACTCACTACCTGTCCTCAGGATACATTTACCATCCCGGCAGACGGTATACCGGCGGTCATTTGACCGATGTTGGAATCCTGACACCACTTGGGAGACTGGTGCCGGCACACAGACAGCCAACATCCCGAAGGCGAGTATTGGAGGGAGGGTTAGGACCGGGGGAGGGGGTGTTAGGGAAGGCACTAGGAGGGGGGGGGGTTAGTCCTAGCTGCCACCCCCTGAGGGTTAGCCCTATCCGCCACCCCCCCAGAGGGTTAGGATTAGGATTAGGTATCATGTGACTGCTGGAATCCCGAGCGCCGGATGCCATACCCAACCCCCTTTACTTTTTCAGGCATTTCTATCTCTCCTCTCTCTATGGTGTTCCGATTGCCCACTTTCCCTTGTGCTTTTCTCTCTCTCTCCTTTGTTTAGAGCATCAGTTTCTGTAGTCCACTTTATCCTTATTTTTTCCAGTGTTTCACTATCTCTCTGATGTAATGAGGATGTATGGTCTAGAGGGATCAGTAATGCATTGTACTGTATAGAGGCGTCAGGGATGTAGCGTAGGGTATAGAGGCGTCAGGGATGTAGCGTAGGTTATAGAGGCATCAGGAATGTAGCGTAGGGAATAGAGGCATCAGGGATGTAGCGTAGGGTATAGAGGCGTCAGGGATGTAGCATAGGGAATAGAGGCATCAGGGATGTAGCGTAGGGAATAGAGGCGTCAGGGATTTAGCTTAGGGAATATAGGCATCAGGGATGTACTAGCAGGTATATAGAGGTCAGTGTACTGTATAGAGGGGTCAGTAATGCAGTGATGGTTATAGAAAGGTCAGTGATGTAGTGTAGGGTATAGAGGGGTCAGTTATGTAGTGTGGGGTAAAGAGGGGTTAGTAAAGATACTAAGCTGAAGTACTTAGAACACTTCTTGAATTAAGACACAACCTGCAAGAAAAAGTATGCAATATGGGTGAAAAGGCAAATGTCAGAGGTCTGATACAAGTGACCAGCTCCACACCTTGCACCACATAGCGTTATGTTAAACTGGGATATGTTCTTTTTTGGTGTGTGTGTGTGTGTGTGTGTGTGTGTGTGTGTGTGTGTGTATGTGTGTGTGGGTGGGGGGGGGGGGGGGTGCCAAAGGAAATTTTTGCCATTGGCTCCTTTGGTCTAGAAACCAGCCCTGATCACAAAATATTTTTGTCTGAGCAGACTGGACACTGATCAGCGTTGGCTCATTCTCAGCCCCCCGCCCAGCCTCTGCTGCCAACAGACTGCTATTAGCTAGTTATCCTTCTGCCTTCCCTATCTATGACACAGACTGCTGCTAATGCTACCAGAATGTTCCCAGTGGCTTCACACCAACAGTGAATCCCAGCCGATGATGTAGGGCAGCGTGTGGGGGAGGGGGTCAGTTGCTGTGGCTCCAACATGGTAACCGCCAATGGACTGCAATGCTTTATCGAAAGGGGGGGCGCCAGTCCCTTACTTTGCCAGGGGCGCTTGGACCCCTAGCTACACCTCTGTTGACCCTAACCGATACCCCTAAACTAACCATAATTCCTGCAGTAAAAATCCATGTTTCTATGTATATAGGGGGTCATTCCGAGTTGATCGCTTGCTGCCGTTGTTCGCTGCGTAGCAATCAGTTGAAAAAAAATGGCTAATCTGTGCATGCGCATGCTCCGTAATGTGCATGCGCATCGTACGGGTACAAAGTCCATTGTGGTTTTGCACTAGTTCTAGCGATTATTCCAATCACAGAACAGGCCACAAGGAGATTGACAGAAAGAGGGCGTTTCTGGGTGTCAACTGACCGTTTTCAGGGAGTGCTTGGAAAAATGCAGGCGTGGCAGAAGAAATGCAGACGTGGCTGGGCATTCGCTGGATGGGTGTGTGACATCAAAAGCCGTCCTCGGTTGTTAGAATCAACGCACACGAAGTGTAACTACAGTGCTGGTCTTATTTTGAAACGATTTTGCAGGCGCTCTGCTGCTCAAGTGTTCGCACTTCTCCAAAGTGAATATACACTCTCCAGTGGGCAGCGACAATGCGTTTGCATGGCTGCTAAAAACTGCTAGCGAGCAATCAACTCAGAATGACCCCCATAGTGTATTGCAAGAAAATATCTGTAAATCCAATGGTACCGTAAGTGCGGTATATACTCGCACTTCTTTGCGGGGTGAGAACATCTCCCCTAAGTGAAGTCAGCCCTATGAATAGAGTTTGTGTGATCCCTGTGCAGCAGTCACAGAAAGGGTTCATCTCTGCAGTTTGTCACTCAAATTACATTGCTGCATTTTTTCTAGAAGTGGATCTGAGAGCTGTTACCCGCAGACCAGCTACAATAATTATCCTGGGTACTCACTAGACCAGTGGTTCTCAAACTGCACCCTGGGGTGCCTCAGGACACTTGCAGGGGTGCCTTGGATTGATGGTCCAGGACCAATTCAAAATATTTATAGTTAGTGTTATAGGCAAAACCAGTGCTGTTGGCTGGCAATCATAACATATGTGCACAAGCAGAAGCAAATCCTGTCCCCTACCAAAGGGCCAGTGCTAGGGTGTTTGGCGCCTCCCTGCAAACTATTAATTTGGGCCCTCTCTCCAATACTTAATAAAGGGACAGTGCGCTCCTTAAAAAAAGAAGGTGTGGTATCACAAGGAAGGGGCATGGCCACACAATAGCACCCCAAATCAAAATACGCCACACAGTAGCACTGTCTTATTGTCATTACACCGCATGTAATAATAATAATAATAATAATAATACCCACAGTCGCAGTGCCCTTTATACACATAACCACCATATCAGTGCAGCTTACACACATAATGCCAACAGTAGCAGTGCCCCTCCTACACATGCCCACGGTGGCAATCCTTTACATGGCAAATATCAACCTGGTTTTGCCATGTAAAGGATTGCCACTTTAAAAAACAAACAATAAAAAAAAAAAAAACAACAGGAAAAAACACAAAATCTCTCACTTTCTGATTCTCACACCCTATTACATTCCTCCCTATATATTTAAATGTTTCTATTACTGTATGTTCCCTCTTCCCTTCTCCAAACTATACACATCAACATTTTTTAGTATTTCCAGGTAAGTTTTGTGATGTAGGCCATGCACAATTTTAGTTGCCCTAATGTATTTACAGCCTTCTGGAGATATGGCTTCTGGAACTGAACACAGGATTCTAAATGTGGCTGTACCAAGGACCTATACAGTGGCATTACAGGTTGAGTATCCCTCATCCAAAATGCTTGGGACCAGAGGAATTTTGGATATCGGATTTTTCTGTATTTTGGAATAATTGCATACCATAACGAGATATTATGGTGATGGGACCTAAATCTAAGCACAGAATGCATTTATGTTTCATATACACCTTATACACACAGCCTGAAGGTCATTTTAGCCAATATTTTTTATAACTTTGTGCATTAAACAAAGTGTGTGTACATTCACAGAATTCATTCATGTGTCATATACACCTTATACACACAGTCTGAAGTTCATTTAATACAATATTTTTAATAACTTTGAGTATTAAACAAAGTTTGTGTACACTGAGCCATCAAAAAACAAAGGTTTCACTATCTCAGTCTCACTCAAAAAAGTCCGTATTTCGGAATATTCCGTATTTCGGAATATTTGCATATGGGATACTCAACCTGTATTACTTTTTTCTGCTACTGGTTCTTTAACCTATGCAAACAAGCATCTGACTTGCCTTTCCTATTGCTTTGTTACATTGCTCACCTGAAATAGTAATACTTAGATAGCTTTCCTCTTGCCATTATAATGCCCTTAATATTATAGTTAGCCTTTGCATTTTTGAGACATGTATGATTTTGCATTTTTTGGCATTAAATGTTGCCATGTTCTTGACCATTCCTCTAGTCCAGGGGCAGAACTGCCAGAGACAACGGAGTCAGTTGCCGCCGGGCTCCAGCCCTGAATGGGCTCCAGCCCTAAAGGGGCTTCCTCCATTGCCCCCCGGCTGTTACGTGCCCTTCCTACTAAATAGACAAAGGCGCTACCAGCAGGGTCTCGCAGTTTGTACATTCCATGCCGTAAAACCCTTCTTTCCACCTTTTTCAAGACCCAGCCCAGCAGCCTCGCCGCTGCCACCACCGCTAGCTGCAGCACTGCCAGCGGTGGGGTGCCCCTGCTTCTTCTCACACCACAGATAGCTGGGCAGCACTGCAACTGCCTGCCTGATTGCTCCGCCCCCTTCCGGCTCCCAAGCACCTCTGCTGCCCAGTGATCCAGGAGCCTGCTGCTAGGAAGAAGTGGCCGAGCTTCAGCAAGCGAGTCTGGACACTGGCGGAGGAAGCCATGATAACCAGATAATGGGGAGTGGAGAGCCAGTTCCAAGGTAATACTTTATACAGCTGGTTGAGATCCTGGTCGGTGGATATGGATTCCAAGAAAACCCTGGAGGTGCTTCCTTTCAAGGGAGACACTCTCTTTGGAGAAGACCTCAATAAGATTGTAGCTGATCTGGCTACTGCTAAAACAGCTTGCCTACCTCGTATGACTCCTACCACGCAGAAGGCTAAAAGTACTTTCCCTTGGCCCTTTCATCCCTCAGGTAAAGCGTACCCAAGGTCAGGCATACCCAAAGCAAGCTCATGCTTCCAGACCTGCCAAGCCCAGACTGAAGCAAGCCTGGGCTGCCCATCAGCCTGCTTCCAAAACGGACAAGCCTGCCGCATGACGGTGCAGGCCTCCCTCTGGGGGATCCCAGGGTGGGGGGCCCGACTTCTAGGTTTGGCATAGAAAGGTATAATTCTAAGCTAGAGAATTCTGTTTGGAGCTCACCTTGTACTTTGTGAAGAAATAATCAGCATTGTGGCTGAGCAGATACATGTAGTGTGTGGCTGCAAACTGCATGGATCTGCTGCGTTGTAATGCTGATACTTTTTTTTTGCAAAGTACCAATAGCTTCATATAATGTTCACAATTTTTATGCAGGATCAAATAGCTCAATAGGTAGGGTGTTTGATTAGAATTCAACAGGTTATAGGTTTGAATCCTGGGTATGGTAGTTTGAAATGTGTTATTTAATAAAGTATGTTGTTCTGACTGCTGGGATATCATACTAAATAAATGGAGTTGATCAATTTTTTTTAAAAATTTTTTTTAAACTAGGGACAATTTCCAGATACTTTTCTTTATAACTGAGATTGCCCCCTGGAACTTCACATCAGTTGACAACTATGCATGAGTGGGCAGTGCTTGCTCTGGATCTGCCCACCCATTTATGTGCCGTCATAAAAGAAAGCACAACTGACAGTTATCCTGGGCGTACACTACACAATTATCTGTCAGGCTATCTATCCAGTCTGGATGGGTGGAATGAAAATATGGTAATGTATAGTAGCAAATGTCAATTAACCATTTGCTCCCAAACACTAGAAAAGTGGTCAAAAATGGTCATTACACAAATTGGTTAAACCCAAAATTTAACCAATTTGTTTAGGGGACCATGTTTGTCCATTTTCTAGTGTTTGAGAGTAAATCGTTGATGGTCATTTGCTCACATAGATAACCGGATTTCTATTCCAACCAGCCAGTGTTGGAGATATGGTCTGCCAGATTACATAATGCATACCAGAGCCATAACTAGACTTTTTGGTGCCCTGTAACAGAGAATTATATGCCCCCCCCCCTCCCCTCCCCATTTTTGCAATATGGACAAAAGGCGCATGCCTTGTGGGGAAGGGGCATAACAAGATTGGTCTCAGAGAAAGCACATGAGATATGAAGATATATCTAGTATACTTGACACTCAATGGTTTGTGGTATTGCCGGGGTGCCCTCCTTAAATGCATATACAGTCACACATGGGGTGTTTGTGCAAATGGCATATCAGCAGTCAGCACTAACTGGTGACATGCCATTTGTAAAAGTAAGCCATGTGTGACTAATATATAAACATACTTTATTAAATAACACCTCAAACTATCATACCCAGGATTCAAATCTATAACCTGTTGAATTCTAATCAAACACCCTACCCATTGAGCTACTTGATCCTGCATCTATTCTAACCTCCAAAAACAGATTCAGTTGCATTTTCCAGCGTGTTTTGTTTGCGCCTTTGCAAATGTCTTACATCGACAAACTTATTTAGTACTATTTTGCAAATAGGGTTACATTGTCGCAACATTGTGTTCCCTAATTGCTTGATTTTTTAAATGCAACAATTGATAAAGACACCTGATAATTGCTCTGTGGAGTGTTATTTTGTGTCTACTTCTTATCTACATTTAATTCCCTACCTCTAATCAAGGCATTTTTAAATGCTGGGGGCTGCCAGGACGTGAGGCCTACCTAGACTTTAGATCGGAATTTGAATGTACTTGTGAACTAACTTAATTTCCTACTTCTAAATTAATTCCTAAATTCACTACTTACATTAATCCTGTAGTTGGGCATTTTGAGCCTTCAATTGTGGGTATTGTTTTGTGTCCAGACCAGCAGCTGGTGGTGTGCATTTGCTGGAAAGGCATCGAAGACCTCCGATATGCTGCATCTCCTGATGTGTGTCTCCCTCAAGTGGCTGTCAGCAAATGCATGCTAGACACCCCATTCCAAGCTGATTGTGACATCACGGAACATGCATCATAGAACAGGCATGCTAGAATATGGGTCTTCAACCTGCGACCCTCCAGCTGCTGTGGAACTACATATACCAGCATGCCCTGCCTCAGTTTTAGCATACCTTAATAGCAAAACTGTGGCAGGGCATGCTGGGATGTGTAGTTTCACAGCAGCTGGAGGGCCACAGGATGAAGACCCATGTGCTAGAGCCAAGCCGCAGGTACATTGAATGCTAGCAAGCTGAATGTTTAAATCCTTTTTGTTCCGCAGCATTCCAATGCGGAAGATTCCATGGAACCAGAGATTATTCCATTGAGAAGGACATGCTGCCTGGATGACTGCACTGTGCAAATTAAATCACGGAGCCAGTTGGCTTGTGGGTGGCTCTGGTGACTGGGTGGTTGGGTGGGCGGTGTGTCAGAGGTGGAGCACATGCAAATGAATGTGTATCATCCTGCTAGTGAGAGTGAAAACTCATGCAGGAGTGTGCCTGCTTGTCAGTGGGTTATGCACCTTGCCAGGCGTCAAATCTACATGGAGCAGCTGGAGGGGACAAGAGCAGGTTTGCAAAATATAGATAGAAGAGCATATATGCTGGCGCATTCTCCATGATTGTGTCAGCTTATGTTTTGGTGCACTGCACTTTCCTCCACTAAGTTTTAGCCATTTTGGTTAAACGCAAGTGTAGTTGCTTCTCGCCCTTTTGGCTGTGATCTTGTATCGTGGTTGAAGAGTCTGCTGGAGGGATTGTTTTCTTCATTGACGAGAGACTGAAGATATTACAGGATGGAAGGCTTGGGAACACTATCTGTTTTTCAGTTGTGGAAGAGTTGAAAGACAGCTTTTCCTTGCCAATATCTCTCTTTTGCAAAGAGCTACGCATTGGAAAATTCAGGGCTATACCGTGTAGATGAAGCACTAACAGGAGGCTTTAAAATTTTCATTCTAGTTTCCTTCGTTTGGGAGAAAAATGCAAAGGTACAAGACAGCTTTTCCTTGCCAATATCTCTCTTTTGCAAAGAGCTGCACATTGGAAAATTCAGGGCTATGCCGTGTAGATGATGGCCTAACAGGAGGCTTTAAAATTTTCTTTCTAGTGTCCTTCGTTTGGGAGAAAAATGCAAAGGTACAAGACAGCTTTTCCTTGCCAATATCTCTCTTTTGCAAAGAGCTACGCATTGGAAAATTCAGGGCTATGCCGTGTAGCTGATGGCCTATCAGGAGGCTTTAAAATTTTCTTTCTAGTGTCCTTCGTTTGGGAGAAAAATGCAAAGGTACAAGACAGCTTTTCCTTGCCAATATCTCTCTTTTGCAAAGAGCTACGCATTGGAAAATTCAGGGCTATACCGTGTAGATGAAGCACTAACAGGAGGCTTTAAAATTTTCATTCTAGTGTCCTTCGTTTGGGAGAAAAATGCAAAGGTAGCTTGTGCCATCGCCACTCTGCTCCTTGTGCCGCCTTGGCGGTTTACATGAGCCACTGCGGTGACGTTGTCTGACTGGATCAGAACCGGTTGGTCGCAAAGTAAGGTCTCCGCTTGACGTAGGGCATTGTATATGGCCCCTAGTTTCAGGATGTTGATGTGAAGACAAGTCTCTTGACTTGACCAAAGACCTTGGAAATTTCTTCCCTGTGTGACTGCTCCCCAACCTTGGAGGCTTGCATCTGTGGTCACCAGGATCCAGTCCTGAATGCCGAATCTGCGTCACTCGAGAAGGTGAGCACTCTGCAGCCACCACAGGAGTGATACCCTGACCCTGGGGGACAGGGTGATCAACCAATGCATCTGTAAATGTGACCCAGACCACTTGTCCAGTAGGTCCCATTGGAAAGTCCTCGCATGGAACCTGCCGAATGGAATGGCTTTGTATGATGCCACCATCTTTCCCAGGACTCGAGTGCAGTGATGCACTGACACAAGTTTTGGTTTCAATAGGTTCCTGACAAGAGTCATGAGTTCCTGGGCCTTTTCTATCGGGAGATAAACCCTCTTCTGGTCTGTGTCCAGAATCATGCCCAAGAAAGACAGACGAGTCGTAGGAACCAACTGCGACTTTGGGATATTGAAAATCCAGCCGTGTTGCTGTAACACTTTCAGTGAAAGTGATACGCTGTTCAGCAACTGCTCTCTTGATCTCGCTTTTATGAGATCGCTCAAGTACGGGATAATTGTGACACATTGCTTGCGCAGGAGAACCATCATTTCCACCATTACCTTGGTGAAAATTCTCTGGGCAGTGGAGAGACCAAACAGCAACGTCTGAAATTGGCAATGACAGTCCTGTACCGCAAATCTGAGGTACGACTGATGAGATGGATAAATTTGGACATGAAGGTATGCATCCTGTACACAAATGCGGACAACAGGTGTCAAGCCGTGTGTTGCCTTTGTCAAGCTGTAATAAGTAGGGGTAAGGATGTTAACCACCTCAGAACATCCTCCCTTATACGTCACCTGCAGCGCATTAATCATAAGTCAGTGACAAGTTCAAAAACTTTGGATGACAGCGGAAGCAGTCCACTGACCACTAAATCCCTTCCTCTTGTAACCAAGCTCCTGCAAACCACACCACCAACTCCCTCAGTGTCAATTTCCTTCTTAGACAGGAGAGCCAATAGTCCTGCAGGCCATGTCACTGGCAAGTCTGACGAGTCCTCTCCTGCCTGGGATTCCTCCGATGCATCCTTGAGTGTAACGCCTACTGCTGCTGGCGCTGCTGTTGTTGCTGCTGGGAGTCGATCGTCATCCCAGAGGGGAAGTCGGAAGACCACTTGTACTACTTCCAGTAGGCAATTGACTGTCCAACAGTCCTTTGCGAGGAAGATGAAATATCACAGCAGTCATCCTGCTGCAAAGCGGATAACTCAGGTCTTGTCAGCCTGGGTGGTGAGAAACGTGGTTCCGGTATCCATCGTTAATTCAGAGGCAACTAGAGACTTGATTGAGGTACTGTGTCCCCGGTACCAAATGCCATCTAGGTTCCATTTCTCTAGGCAGGCGATACCGAAAATGTACACAGACCTCAGAAAAAGAGTCACCAGTGTCCTAAAAAATGCAGTTGTACCCAATGTCCACTAGTCCACATGTCCGTGGTTAAGTGGAGCAGGGCAGACTCAGGACTATATGACTGTGACAGCCCACTGGGTAGATGTATTGCCTCCCGCAGCAAGAACAGCAGCGGCGGCACCAGTAGCAGCATCTCGCAAATGCCAACTCATTCCTAGGCAGGCTACGCTTTGTATCACCGCTTTCCATAAGAGGCACACAGCTGACAACCTCTTACGGAAACTGAGGAACATCATCGCAGAATGGCTTACCCCAATTTGACTCTCCTGGGGATTTGTGACATCGGACAACGCCACCAATATTGTGCGTGCATTACATCTGGGCAAATTCCAGCACGTCCCATGTTTTGCACATACATTGAATTTGGTGGTGCAGAATTATTTAAAAAACGACAGGGGCGTGCAAGAGATGCTGTCGGTGGCCCGAAGAATTGCGGGCCACTTTCTGCATTCAGCCACCGCGTGCCGAAGACTGGAGCACCACCAAACATTCCTGAACCTGCCCTGCCATCCTCTGAAGCAAGAGGTGGTAACGAGGTGGAATTCAACCCTCTATATGCTTCAGAGGATGGAGGAGCAGCAAAAGGCCATTCAAGCCTATACATCTACCCACGATATAGGCAAAGGAGGGGGAATGCACCTGACTCAAGCGCAGTGGAGAATGATTTCAACGTTGTGCAAGGTTCTGCAATCCTTTGAACTTGCCACACGTGAAGTCAGTTCAGACACTGCCAACCTGAGTCAGGTCATTCCCCTCATCAGGCTTTTGCAGAAGAAGCTGGAGACATTGAAGGAGGAGCTAAAACAGAGCGATTCCGCTAAGCATGTGGGACTTGTGGATGGAGCCCTTAATTCGCTTAACCAGGATTCAATCTGTTGAAATCAGAGCAATAAATTTTGGCCACCGTGCTCGATCCTAGATTTAAAACCTACATTGTATCTCTCTTTCCTGCAGACACAAGTCTGCAGAGGTTCAAAGACCTGCTGGTGAGAAAATTGTCAAGTCAAGCGGAACGTGACCCGTCAACAGCTCCTCCTTCACATTCTCCCGCAACTGGGGGTGCGAGGAAAAGGCTAAGAATTCCGAGCCCACCCGCTGGCGGTGATGCAGGGCAGTCTGGAGTGAGTGCTGACATCTGGTCCGGACTGAAGGACCTGGCAACGATTACTGACATGTCGTCTACTGTCACTGCATATGATTCTGTCACCTTTGAAAGAATGGTGGAGGATTATATGAGTGACCGCATCCAGGTAGGCACGTCAGACAGTCCGTATGTATACTGGCAGGAAAAAGAGGCAATTTGGAGGCCCTTGCACAAACTGGCTTTATTCTACCTAAGTTGCCCTCCCTCCAGTGTGTACTCCAAAAGAGTGTTTAGTGCAGCCGCTCACCTTGTCAGCAATCGGCGTACGAGGTTACTTCCAGAAAATGTGGAGAAGATGATGATCATCAAAATGAATTATAATCAATTCCTCCGTGGAGACATTCACCAGCAATTGCCTCCAGAAAGTACACAGGGATCTGAGATGGTGGATTCCAGTGGGGACGAATTAATAATCTATGAGGAGGGCGATGTACACAGTGAAAGGGGTGAGGAATCGGAGGATGATGAGGTGGACATCTTGCCTCTGTAGAGCCAGTTTGTGCAAGGAGAGATTGATTGCTTCTTTTTTGGTGGGGGTCCAAACCAACCAGTCATTTCAGTCAGCCGTGTGGCAGACCCTGTTGCTGAAATGATGGGTTCGTCAATGTTTTTCTTTTCAATCTAAGCCCCTGCAGTTTTCTGTAAGAATCTGCTTCGCTATGATGATCAACAAGTCACAAGGGCAAACACTCAGGGCTGGAGGCGTAGATCTTAGGACCAGCTGCTACAAGCATGGCAAAGGTGTCACTATCATTTGTGACACCCAGAGAGGAAGCGAGGGAGATTGTAATGCAGTGCGCGCAGATAAGCAGCGCAATGGTAAAATGGAGGCATGGTCTCATAGGTAGGGGTGTGGCCTGTTGGCCTGAATCTCCATTTTGTTGCTCCGGGTATCCCGGGGGTTGAGTGCTGCACCCGGGGACTAGTGTGTGAGTGGTGCTGGCTCCTGCACAGTGACAGAAACTGGGTGTTGCACGTAATGTCACAGTGAAACACCCATATTCTGTCACTGAAGAGGAGCCGGCACTTTGGTGTCACCCCCCTTGGCGGGTGACACTCGGGTGTGGGCCGCAACCCCGTTGTGATGCCACTGACCCATGGGAAGCTTTACGTGGCTTACCCATGTGTTAGTAGCCCCAAGCATCTTTTGTGTTAGTCCCTGAAGAAAAACTTCAAATATTGTTTACAATTTTGTAATCAATGGCCTAATTCAGTAAGGATTGCAAATTCTGCTAAGTAACAGAATTTGCAATCCTTTGGTTCGCATGCTGGGGCCACCCAGCATGCCGCCTCCCTTCTTGACCACGCTGAAATTGCAGTCGCAGTGCAGTTCAGCGTGATCATAAAAAATGGGTTAGCCTCCTGTTGGTGCAGACTGTATGTGTGCGCAGGAAGCCGCCACCATTTTTGTGATCGCAGCTGCTGCATGTGACATCAAACCATATGCAACAACTAGTACAAGCATTCCTGGGGAAAGGTCTGCAGCAGACGGATTTGCATACGGTGATGTCATCCAAGCAATGGGCATAGTTGGCTGCAACCCTCGTCTGCATATGAAAAGAGAAAATGGTCACGCAGGGCATGGCGGCCTTTGTGGGGTTGCGCTTGGATGACCCCAATCGCAATAAGCAGTCCAACTGCAAAAATTGCTAAGAGCATACGCATGCGCCTGCATTTTCTGTGGCACCCCGCAGTTAATGCGATCGCCTCTGACTGTCAATCGGTGCTGGGGGGGGGGGGGTCAGCAACACTCCATTTCCAAGTCGGAGATGGAGCGGTGCGTGGGCAGGGCTTCAAAATGGGGTCGGCAACGGAGAAACAGGAGGCGTGGTCAGAGCGGTTGCATGACATCACATGCAGCAGCTGCGATCACAAAAATGGTGGCGGCTTCCTGCGCACACATACAGTCTGCACCAACAGGAGGCTAACCCATTTTTTATGATCACGCTGAACTGCACTGCGACTGCAATTTCAGCGTGGTCAAGAAGGGAGGCGGCATGCTGGGTGGCCCCAGCATGCGAACCAAAGGATTGCAAATTCTGTTACTTAGCAGAATTTGCAATCCTTACTGAATTAGGCCATTGATTACAAAATTGTAAACAATATTTGAAGTTTTTCTTCAGGGACTAACACAAAAGATGCTTGGGGCTACTAACACATGGGTAAGCAACGTAAAGCTTCCCATGGGTCAGTGGCATCACAACGGGGTTGCGGCCCACACCCGAGTGTCACCCGCCAAGGGGGGTGACACCAAAGTGCCGGCTCCTCTTCAGTGACAGAATATGGGTGTTTCACTGTGACATTACGTGCAACACCCAGTTTCTGTCACTGTGCAGGAGCCAGCACCACTCACACACTAGTCCCCGGGTGCAGCACTCAACCCCCGGGATACCCGGAGCAACAAAATGGAGATTCAGGCCAACAGGCCACACCCCTACCTATGAGACCATGCCTCCATTTTACCATTGCGCTGCTTATCTGCGCGCACTGCATTACAATCTCCCTCGCTTCCTCTCTGGGTGTCACAAATGATAGTGACACCTTTGCCATGCTTGTAGCAGCTGGTCCTAAGATCTACGCCTCCAGCCCTGAGTGTTTGCCCTTGTGACTTGTTGATCATCATAGCGAAGCAGATTCTTACAGAAAACTGCAGGGGCTTAGATTGAAAAGAAAAACATTGACGAACCCATCATTTCAGCAACAGGGTCTGCCACACGGCTGACTGAAATGACTGGTTGGTTTGGACCCCCACCAAAAAAGAAGCAATCAATCTCTCCTTGCACAAACTGGCTCTACAGAGGCAAGATGTCCACCTCATCATCCTCCGATTCCTCACCCCTTTCACTGTGTACATCGCCCTCCTCATAGATTATTAATTCGTCCCCACTGGAATCCACCATCTCAGATCCCTGTGTACTTTCTGGAGGCAATTGCTGGTGAATGTCTCCACGGAGGAATTGATTATAATTCATTTTGATGATCATCATCTTCTCCACATTTTCTGGAAGTAACCTCGTACGCCGATTGCTGACAAGGTGAGCGGCTGCACTAAACACTCTTTTGGAGTACACACTGGAGGGAGGGCAACTTAGGTAGAATAAAGCCAGTTTGTGCAAGGGCCTCCAAATTGCCTCTTTTTCCTGCCAGTATACATACGGACTGTCTGACGTGCCTACCTGGATGCGGTCACTCATATAATCCTCCACCATTCTTTCAAAGGTGACAGAATCATATGCAGTGACAGTAGACGACATGTCAGTAATCGTTGCCAGGTCCTTCAGTCCGGACCAGATGTCAGCACTCACTCCAGACTGCCCTGCATCACCGCCAGCGGGTGGGCTCGGAATTCTTAGCCTTTTCCTCGCACCCCCAGTTGCGGGAGAATGTGAAGGAGGAGCTGTTGACGGGTCACGTTCCGCTTGACTTGACAATTTTCTCACCAGCAGGTCTTTGAACCTCTGCAGACTTGTGTCTGCAGGAAAGAGAGATACAATGTAGGTTTTAAATCTAGGATCGAGCACGGTGGCCAAAATTTATTGCTCTGATTTCAACAGATTGAATCCTGGTTAAGCGAATTAAGGGCTCCATCCACAAGTCCCACATGCTTAGCGGAATCGCTCTGTTTTAGCTCCTCCTTCAATGTCTCCAGCTTCTTCTGCAAAAGCCTGATGAGGGGAATGACCTGACTCAGGTTGGCAGTGTCTGAACTGACTTCACGTGTGGCAAGTTCAAAGGATTGCAGAACCTTGCACAACGTTGAAATCATTCTCCACTGCGCTTGAGTCAGGTGCATTCCCCCTCCTTTGCCTATATCGTGGGTAGATGTATAGGCTTGAATGGCCTTTTGCTGCTCCTCCATCCTCTGAAGCATATAGAGGGTTGAATTCCACCTCGTTACCACCTCTTGCTTCAGAGGATGGCAGGGCAGGTTCAGGAATGTTTGGTGGTGCTCCAGTCTTCGGCACGCGGTGGCTGAATGCAGAAAGTGGCCCGCAATTCTTCGGGCCACCGACAGCATCTCTTGCACGCCCCTGTCGTTTTTTAAATAATTCTGCACCACCAAATTCAATGTATGTGCAAAACATGGGACGTGCTGGAATTTGCCCAGATGTAATGCACGCACAATATTGGTGGCGTTGTCCGATGTCACAAATCCCCAGGAGAGTCAAATTGGGGTAAGCCATTCTGCGATGATGTTCCTCAGTTTCCGTAAGAGGTTGTCAGCTGTGTGCCTCTTATGGAAAGCGGTGATACAAAGCGTAGCCTGCCTAGGAATGAGTTGGCATTTGCGAGATGCTGCTACTGGTGCCGCCGCTGCTGTTCTTGCTGCGGGAGGCAATACATCTACCCAGTGGGCTGTCACAGTCATATAGTCCTGAGTCTGCCCTGCTCCACTTAACCACGGACATGTGGACTAGTGGACATTGGGTACAACTGCATTTTTTAGGACACTGGTGACTCTTTTTCTGAGGTCTGTGTACATTTTCGGTATCGCCTGCCTAGAGAAATGGAACCTAGATGGCATTTGGTACCGGGGACACAGTACCTCAATCAAGTCTCTAGTTGCCTCTGAATTAACGATGGATACCGGAACCACGTTTCTCACCACCCAGGCTGACAAGACCTGAGTTATCCGCTTTGCAGCAGGATGACTGCTGTGATATTTCATCTTCCTCGCAAAGGACTGTTGGACAGTCAATTGCCTACTGGAAGTAGTACAAGTGGTCTTCCGACTTCCCCTCTGGGATGATGATCGACTCCCAGCAGCAACAACAGCAGCGCCAGCAGCAGTAGGCGTTACACTCAAGGATGCATCGGAGGAATCCCAGGCAGGAGAGGACTCGTCAGACTTGCCAGTGACATGGCCTGCAGGACTATTGGCTCTCCTGTCTAAGAAGGAAATTGACACTGAGGGAGTTGGTGGTGTGGTTTGCAGGAGCTTGGTTACAAGAGGAAGGGATTTAGTGGTCAGTGGACTGCTTCCGCTGTCATCCAAAGTTTTTGAACTTGTCACTGACTTATGATTAATGCGCTGCAGGTGACGTATAAGGGAGGATGTTCTGAGGTGGTTAACATCCTTACCCCTACTTATTACAGCTTGACAAAGGCAACACACGGCTTGACACCTGTTGTCCGCATTTGTGTACAGGATGCATACCTTCATGTCCAAATTTATCCATCTCATCAGTCGTACCTCAGATTTGCGGTACAGGACTGTCATTGCCAATTTCAGACGTTGCTGTTTGGTCTCTCCACTGCCCAGAGAATTTTCACCAAGGTAATGGTGGAAATGATGGTTCTCCTGCGCAAGCAATGTGTCACAATTATCCCGTACTTGAGCGATCTCATAAAAGCGAGATCAAGAGAGCAGTTGCTGAACAGCGTATCACTTTCACTGAAAGTGTTACAGCAACACGGCTGGATTTTCAATATCCCAAAGTCGCAGTTGGTTCCTACGACTCGTCTGTCTTTCTTGGGCATGATTCTGGACACAGACCAGAAGAGGGTTTATCTCCCGATAGAAAAGGCCCAGGAACTCATGACTCTTGTCAGGAACCTATTGAAACCAAAACTTGTGTCAGTGCATCACTGCACTCGAGTCCTGGGAAAGATGGTGGCATCATACAAAGCCATTCCATTCGGCAGGTTCCATGCGAGGACTTTCCAATGGGACCTACTGGACAAGTGGTCTGGGTCACATTTACAGATGCATTGGTTGATCACCCTGTCCCCCAGGGTCAGGGTATCACTCCTGTGGTGGCTGCAGAGTGCTCACCTTCTCGAGTGACGCAGATTCGGCATTCAGGACTGGATCCTGGTGACCACAGATGCAAGCCTCCAAGGTTGGGGAGCAGTCACACAGGGAAGAAATTTCCAAGGTCTTTGGTCAAGTCAAGAGACTTGTCTTCACATCAACATCCTGAAACTAGGGGCCATATACAATGCCCTACGTCAAGCGGAGACCTTACTTTGCGACCAACCGGTTCTGATCCAGTCAGACAACGTCACCGCAGTGGCTCATGTAAACCGCCAAGGCGGCACAAGGAGCAGAGTGGCGATGGCACAAGCTACCTTTGCATTTTTCTCCCAAACGAAGGACACTAGAATGAAAATTTTAAAGCCTCCTGTTAGTGCTTCATCTACACGGTATAGCCCTGAATTTTCCAATGCGTAGCTCTTTGCAAAAGAGAGATATTGGCAAGGAAAAGCTGTCTTGTACCTTTGCATTTTTCTCCCAAACGAAGGACACTAGAAAGAAAATTTTAAAGCCTCCTGATAGGCCATCAGCTACACGGCATAGCCCTGAATTTTCCAATGCGTAGCTCTTTGCAAAAGAGAGATATTGGCAAGGAAAAGCTGTCTTGTACCTTTGCATTTTTCTCCCAAACGAAGGACACTAGAAAGAAAATTTTAAAGCCTCCTGTTAGGCCATCATCTACACGGCATAGCCCTGAATTTTCCAATGTGCAGCTCTTTGCAAAAGAGAGATATTGGCAAGGAAAAGCTGTCTTGTACCTTTGCATTTTTCTCCCAAACGAAGGAAACTAGAATGAAAATTTTAAAGCCTCCTGTTAGTGCTTCATCTACACGGTATAGCCCTGAATTTTCCAATGCGTAGCTCTTTGCAAAAGAGAGATATTGGCAAGGAAAAGCTGTCTTTCAACTCTTCCACAACTGAAAAACAGATAGTGTTCCCAAGCCTTCCATCCTGTAATATCTTCAGTCTCTCGTCAATGAAGAAAACAATCCCTCCAGCAGACTCTTCAACCACGATACAAGATCACAGCCAAAAGGGCGAGAAGCAACTACACTTGCGTTTAACCAAAATGGCTAAAACTTAGTGGAGGAAAGTGCAGTGCACCAAAACATAAGCTGACACAATCATGGAGAATGCGCCAGCATATATGCTCTTCTATCTATATTTTGCAAACCTGCTCTTGTCCCCTCCAGCTGCTCCATGTAGATTTGACGCCTGGCAAGGTGCATAACCCACTGACAAGCAGGCACACTCCTGCATGAGTTTTCACTCTCACTAGCAGGATGATACACATTCATTTGCATGTGCTCCACCTCTGACACACCGCCCACCCAACCACCCAGTCACCAGAGCCACCCACAAGCCAACTGGCTCCGTGATTTAATTTGCACAGTGCAGTCATCCAGGCAGCATGTCCTTCTCAATGGAATAATCTCTGGTTCCATGGAATCTTCCGCATTGGAATGCTGCGGAACAAAAAGGATTTAAACATTCAGCTTGCTAGCATTCAATGTACCTGCGGCTTGGCTCTAGCACATGGGTCTTCATCCTGTGGCCCTCCAGCTGCTGTGAAACTACACATCCCAGCATGCCCTGCCACAGTTTTGCTATTAAGGTGCTGGTATATGTAGTTCCACAGCAGCTGGAGGGTCGCAGGTTGAAGACCCATATTCTAGCATGCCTGTTCTATGATGCATGTTCCGTGATGTCACAATCAGCTTGGAATGGGGTGTCTAGCATGCATTTGCTGACAGCCACTTGAGGGAGACACACATCAGGAGATGCAGCATATCGGAGGTCTTCGATGCCTTTCCAGCAAATGCACACCACCAGCTGCTGGTCTGGACACAAAACAATACCCACAATTGAAGGCTCAAAATGCCCAACTACAGGATTAATGTAAGTAGTGAATTTAGGAATTAATTTAGAAGTAGGAAATTAAGTTAGTTCACAAGTACATTCAAATTCCGATCTAAAGTCTAGGTAGGCCTCACGTCCTGGCAGCCCCCAGCATTTAAAAATGCCTTGATTAGAGGTAGGGAATTAAATGTAGATAAGAAGTAGACACAAAATAACACTCCACAGAGCAATTATCAGGTGTCTTTATCAATTGTTGCATTTAAAAAATCAAGCAATTAGGGAACACAATGTTGCGACAATGTAACCCTATTTGCAAAATAGTACTAAATAAGTTTGTCGATGTAAGACATTTGCAAAGGCGCAAACAAAACACGCTGGAAAATGCAACTGAATCTGTTTTTGGAGGTTAGAATAGATGCAGGATCAAGTAGCTCAATGGGTAGGGTGTTTGATTAGAATTCAACAGGTTATAGATTTGAATCCTGGGTATGATAGTTTGAGGTGTTATTTAATAAAGTATGTTTATATATTAGTCACACATGGCTTACTTTTACAAATGGCATGTCACCAGTTAGTGCTGACTGCTGATATGCCATTTGCACAAACACCCCATGTGTGACTGTATATGCATTTAAGGAGGGCACCCCGGCAATACCACAAACCATTGAGTGTCAAGTATACTAGATATATCTTCATATCTCATGTGCTTTCTCTGAGACCAATCTTGTTATGCCCCTTCCCCACAAGGCATGCGCCTTTTGTCCATATTGCAAAAATGGGGAGGGGAGGGGGGGGGGCATATAATTCTCTGTTACAGGGCACCAAAAAGTCTAGTTATGGCTCTGGTATGCATTATGTAATCTGGCAGACCATATCTCCAACACTGGCTGGTTGGAATAGAAATCCGGTTATCTATGTGAGCAAATGACCATCAACGATTTACTCTCAAACACTAGAAAATGGACAAACATGGTCCCCTAAACAAATTGGTTAAATTTTGGGTTTAACCAATTTGTGTAATGACCATTTTTGACCACTTTTCTAGTGTTTGGGAGCAAATGGTTAATTGACATTTGCTACTATACATTACCATATTTTCATTCCACCCATCCAGACTGGATAGATAGCCTGACAGATAATTGTGTAGTGTACGCCCAGGATAACTGTCAGTTGTGCTTTCTTTTATGACGGCACATAAATGGGTGGGCAGATCCAGAGCAAGCACTGCCCACTCATGCATAGTTGTCAACTGATGTGAAGTTCCAGGGGGCAATCTCAGTTATAAAGAAAAGTATCTGGAAATTGTCCCTAGTTTAAAAAAAAATTTAAAAAAAAATTGATCAACTCCATTTATTTAGTATGATATCCCAGCAGTCAGAACAACATACTTTATTAAATAACACATTTCAAACTACCATACCCAGGATTCAAACCTATAACCTGTTGAATTCTAATCAAACACCCTACCTATTGAGCTATTTGATCCTGCATAAAAATTGTGAACATTATATGAAGCTATTGGTACTTTGCAAAAAAAAAGTATCAGCATTACAACGCAGCAGATCCATGCAGTTTGCAGCCACACACTACATGTATCTGCTCAGCCACAATGCTGATTATTTCTTCACAAAGTACAAGGTGAGCTCCAAACAGAATTCTCTAGCTTAGAATTATACCTTTCTATGCCAAACCTAGAAGTCGGGCCCCCCACCCTGGGATCCCCCAGAGGGAGGCCTGCACCGTCATGCGGCAGGCTTGTCCGTTTTGGAAGCAGGCTGATGGGCAGCCCAGGCTTGCTTCAGTCTGGGCTTGGCAGGTCTGGAAGCATGAGCTTGCTTTGGGTATGCCTGACCTTGGGTACGCTTTACCTGAGGGATGAAAGGGCCAAGGGAAAGTACTTTTAGCCTTCTGCGTGGTAGGAGTCATACGAGGTAGGCAAGCTGTTTTAGCAGTAGCCAGATCAGCTACAATCTTATTGAGGTCTTCTCCAAAGAGAGTGTCTCCCTTGAAAGGAAGCACCTCCAGGGTTTTCTTGGAATCCATATCCACCGACCAGGATCTCAACCAGCTGTATAAAGTATTACCTTGGAACTGGCTCTCCACTCCCCATTATCTGGTTATCATGGCTTCCTCCGCCAGTGTCCAGACTCGCTTGCTGAAGCTCGGCCACTTCTTCCTAGCAGCAGGCTCCTGGATCACTGGGCAGCAGAGGTGCTTGGGAGCCGGAAGGGGGCGGAGCAATCAGGCAGGCAGTTGCAGTGCTGCCCAGCTATCTGTGGTGTGAGAAGAAGCAGGGGCACCCCACCGCTGGCAGTGCTGCAGCTAGCGGTGGTGGCAGCGGCGAGGCTGCTGGGCTGGGTCTTGAAAAAGGTGGAAAGAAGGGTTTTACGGCATGGAATGTACAAACTGCGAGACCCTGCTGGTAGCGCCTTTGTCTATTTAGTAGGAAGGGCACGTAACAGCCGGGGGGCAATGGAGGAAGCCCCTTTAGGGCTGGAGCCCATTCAGGGCTGGAGCCCGGCGGCAACTGACTCCGTTGTCTCTGGCAGTTCTGCCCCTGGACTAGAGGAATGGTCAAGAACATGGCAACATTTAATGCCAAAAAATGCAAAATCATACATGTCTCAAAAATGCAAAGGCTAACTATAATATTAAGGGCATTATAATGGCAAGAGGAAAGCTATCTAAGTATTACTATTTCAGGTGAGCAATGTAACAAAGCAATAGGAAAGGCAAGTCAGATGCTTGTTTGCATAGGTTAAAGAACCAGTAGCAGAAAAAAGTAATACAGGTTGAGTATCCCATATGCAAATATTCCGAAATACGGAATATTCCGAAATACGGACTTTTTTGAGTGAGACTGAGATAGTGAAACCTTTGTTTTTTGATGGCTCAGTGTACACAAACTTTGTTTAATACTCAAAGTTATTAAAAATATTGTATTAAATGAACTTCAGACTGTGTGTATAAGGTGTATATGACACATGAATGAATTCTGTGAATGTACACACACTTTGTTTAATGCACAAAGTTATAAAAAATATTGGCTAAAATGACCTTCAGGCTGTGTGTATAAGGTGTATATGAAACATAAATGCATTCTGTGCTTAGATTTAGGTCCCATCACCATAATATCTCGTTATGGTATGCAATTATTCCAAAATACAGAAAAATCCGATATCCAAAATTCCTCTGGTCCCAAGCATTTTGGATGAGGGATACTCAACCTGTAATGCCACTGTATAGGTCCTTGGTACAGCCACATTTAGAATCCTGTGTTCAGTTCCAGAAGCCATATCTCCAGAAGGCTGTAAATACATTAGGGCAACTAAAATTGTGCATGGCCTACATCACAAAACTTACCTGGAAATACTAAAAAATGTTGATGTGTATAGTTTGGAGAAGGGAAGAGGGAACATACAGTAATAGAAACATTTAAATATATAGGGAGGAATGTAATAGGGTGTGAGAATCAGAAAGTGAGAGATTTTGTGTTTTTTCCTGTTGTTTTTTTTTTTTTTATTGTTTGTTTTTTAAAGTGGCAATCCTTTACATGGCAAAACCAGGTTGATATTTGCCATGTAAAGGATTGCCACCGTGGGCATGTGTAGGAGGGGCACTGCTACTGTTGGCATTATGTGTGTAAGCTGCACTGATATGGTGGTTATGTGTATAAAGGGCACTGCGACTGTGGGTATTATTATTATTATTATTATTATTATTATTACATGCGGTGTAATGACAATAAGACAGTGCTACTGTGTGGCGTATTTTGATTTGGGGTGCTATTGTGTGGCCATGCCCCTTCCTTGTGATACCACACCTTCTTTTTTTAAGGAGCGCACTGTCCCTTTATTAAGTATTGGAGAGAGGGCCCAAATTAATAGTTTGCAGGGAGGTGCCAAACACCCTAGCACTGGCCCTTTGGTAGGGGACAGGATTTGCTTCTGCTTGTGCACATATGTTATGATTGCCAGCCAACAGCACTGGTTTTGCCTATAACACTAACTATAAATATTTTGAATTGGTCCTGGACCATCAATCCAAGGCACCCCTGCAAGTGTCCTGAGGCACCCCAGGGTGCAGTTTGAGAACCACTGGTCTAGTGAGTACCCAGGATAATTATTGTAGCTGGTCTGCGGGTAACAGCTCTCAGATCCACTTCTAGAAAAAATGCAGCAATGTAATTTGAGTGACAAACTGCAGAGATGAACCCTTTCTGTGACTGCTGCACAGGGATCACACAAACTCTATTCATAGGGCTGACTTCACTTAGGGGAGATGTTCTCACCCCGCAAAGAAGTGCGAGTATATACCGCACTTACGGTACCATTGGATTTACAGATATTTTCTTGCAATACACTATGGGGGTCATTCTGAGTTGATTGCTCGCTAGCAGTTTTTAGCAGCCATGCAAACGCATTGTCGCTGCCCACTGGAGAGTGTATATTCACTTTGGAGAAGTGCGAACACTTGAGCAGCAGAGCGCCTGCAAAATCGTTTCAAAATAAGACCAGCACTGTAGTTACACTTCGTGTGCGTTGATTCTAACAACCGAGGACGGCTTTTGATGTCACACACCCATCCAGCGAATGCCCAGCCACGTCTGCATTTCTTCTGCCACGCCTGCATTTTTCCAAGCACTCCCTGAAAACGGTCAGTTGACACCCAGAAACGCCCTCTTTCTGTCAATCTCCTTGTGGCCTGTTCTGTGATTGGAATAATCGCTAGAACTAGTGCAAAACCACAATGGACTTTGTACCCGTACGATGCGCATGCACATTACGGAGCATGCGCATGCACAGATTAGCCATTTTTTTTCAACTGATTGCTACGCAGCGAACAACGGCAGCAAGCGATCAACTCGGAATGACCCCCTATATACATAGAAACATGGATTTTTACTGCAGGAATTATGGTTAGTTTAGGGGTATCGGTTAGGGTCAACAGAGGTGTAGCTAGGGGTCCAAGCGCCCCTGGCAAAGTAAGGGACTGGCGCCCCCCCTTTCGATAAAGCATTGCAGTCCATTGGCGGTTACCATGTTGGAGCCACAGCAACTGACCCCCTCCCCCACACGCTGCCCTACATCATCGGCTGGGATTCACTGTTGGTGTGAAGCCACTGGGAACATTCTGGTAGCATTAGCAGCAGTCTGTGTCATAGATAGGGAAGGCAGAAGGATAACTAGCTAATAGCAGTCTGTTGGCAGCAGAGGCTGGGCGGTATCGTCCTCTCTCGCCCAAGAGTGTTGATACACACGGCGATGCAAGTACTAGACCTCATGGTGTCGGCTTTCGATATGGTAGAGTACGCTCAATTTCATTACCGCCCTCTGCAGAGGTTAATCCTCTCCAAGTGGGACGGCCTGCCTCATCGGATGATGTCTCAAATGATCTCCTTGACTCCGGAGGTTCGTCTGACACTGAGCTGGTGGTTACAGGACCAACAGTTGAGCAGGGGCCATCCCTTCTGGATCTCCAACTGTGTCCTCCTGACAATGGATGCCAGTCTTTTGGGCTGGGCCATGGTGTTGGAGCAACACTTTCTCCAGGGTCGGTGGACCAGGGAGGAATCTCTCCTCCTGATATACATTCTGGAATTGCAGGCAGTGTTCAATTAATTGACACTGGCCCTGCCTCTAGTACAGAACAGGCCTGTTCAAGTACAATCTGACAACGCCACCACGGTAGTGTACACAAATCATCAAGGCGGCACTCGAAACTGCATGGCAAAGCTGGAAGTATCAAAAATCCTCCGTTGGGTAGAAAGTCATCTGACAGCAATATCGGCAGTGTTCATTCCCGGAGTCCTCAACTAGGAAGCGGATTTCCTCAGTCGTCAGGACGTTCACGCTGGAGAGTGGAGAGGCCGCAGCAGAAATGTCTGCACTGGTGTCAGTAGGTGACTGAGGCAGGGATGACTGGGAGATAGTGGGTGACTGAAGCATGTATGAGTGGGAGATAGTGGGTGACTGAGGCCGGGGTGACTGGGAGATAGTGGGTGACAGGGAGATAGTGGGTTACTGAGGGAGGGGTGATAGGAAGGGGTTGGGTAAGTATGGGAAGAAAGTGGGTGACAGGTATAATAAATGACTAAGGCAGGGGTGATAGGGAGATAGTGGATGACTGTGGCAGGGGTGACAGGGACAGTAAGAGACTGAGGCAGGGGTGACAGGGATAGTGGCTGACTGAGGCAGGGGTGACTGGGAGATAGTGGGTGACTGAGGCAGGGTTGACAGGGATAGTGGGTGACTGAAGCAGGGGTGATAGGGTGACAGTGGGTGACTAAAGCAGGGGTGACTGGTATAGTGGGTGACTGAGGCAGGGATCGCAGATATAGTGGTTGACTGAGGCAGCGGTGACTGGGAGATAGTGGGTAACTGAGGCAGGGGTGACAGGGAAAGTGTGTGACTCAGGCAGGGGTGATAGGGAGATAGTGGGCTGCATATCTCTGCCTCACTGCAGCAGCACATTCCTGCTTCAATGACAGCAGCACATCCCTACCTCACTTATAGCAGCACATCCCTGCCTCGCTGACAGCAGCACATCCCTGCCTCGCTGACAGCAGCACATCCCTGCCTCGCTGACAGCAGCACATCCCTGCTTCGCTGACAGCAGCACATCCCTGCTTCGCTGACAGCAGCACATCCCTGCTTCGCTGACAGCAGCACATCCCTGCCTCGCTGACAGCAGCACATCCCTGTCTCGCTGACAGCAGCACAGCACTGCTTCGCTGACAGCAGCACATCACTGCTTCACTACCAGCAGCACATCCCTGCCTCACTGGCAGCAGCACATCCCTGCCTTACTGACAGCTGTATATAGGGCCTAATTCAGACCTGATCCCTGCTGTGCATATTCACACAACAGGAGATCAGGTCTGAAGTGCGTGTGTGCTGGTGCCGCAGTGCACCGGCACATGCCAGAGATGCGATCAGCATCTCTGCCCAGTGAGCGCCTCTGCCTGATTGACAGGCAGAGGCGGTCACTGGGCAGGAGGAGTCGGGCCAGCGGCGTTGTGCCGCCATTTTGGGGGCACAGTCAGGACAACGCAGACATGACCGGACCGTATGGGGGCGGGCCGTGACGGCTGCGTGACCCGGACAGCAACGGGCCTTATTTACTAAAATCTCAGATAAATTTTATGGCATTTATGTGCAGTCTAGTTTGCACAGTTGATAGAGTGTTGATCTTGCACTATCAATGTAAGCCTCACATAGGTTTGATACACATGTAAGTTTGTTTTTATTTTACTACATTGTGGTTTGTGGCTCTATACCATGTAATGCATGTCTTTTAACAGTAGTCAAGTCTTCCAATGTGCTTGTTAGTGAAACCCAATAGATAGCTTTATTTTATTTTGTTTCTTCAAATATTGAATGCATATGTCTTATAACTTTTTTTTTTTTTCAATATACAGGTTGAGTATCTGTATATACATTTTTATTATAAGATTTTCAATGACACAAGTACATCCAAGTTGCAGATTATGGATTGTGAAGGACAAATCAACCATATAAACAATTTAAGCAATTTAAATTGCATGCAGGTAGTAGAATATCAAACTCCTTGGATGAGAGTTGGTCGTAATAAACTAGGATAGAAAAGAATAAAGTAGAAAATAAGATTTTAAACCTACCGGTAAATCTTTTAAAAAAACAAAAAAGGTTTATTTTATGGCAGTAGTTTTCTCTTTTGCAAAGAGCTGCGCATTGGAAAATTCATGGCTATGCCGTGTAGATGATGGTCTAACAGGAGGCTTTAAAATTTTCTTTCTAGTGTCCTTCGTTTGGGAGAAAAATGCAAAGGTACAAGACAGCTTTTCCTTGCCAATATCTCTCTTTTGCAAAGAGCTACGCTTTGGAAAATTCAGGGCTATGTCGTGTAGATGATGGCCTAACAGGAGGCTTTAAAATTTTCTTTCTAGTGACCTTCGTTTGGGAGAAAAATGCAATGGTACAAGACAGCTTTTCCTTGCCAATATCTCTCTTTTGCAAAGAGCTACGCATTGGAAAATTCAGGGCTATGTCGTGTAGATGATAGCCTAACAGGAGGCTTTAAAATTTTCTTTCTAGTGTCCTTCGTTTGGGAGAAAAATGCAATGGTACAAGACAGCTTTTCCTTGCCAATATCTCTCTTTTGCAAAGAGCTGCGCATTGGAAAATTCAGGGCTATGTCGTGTAGATGATAGCCTAACAGGAGGCTTTAAAATTTTCTTTCTAGTGACCTTCGTTTGGGAGAAAAATGCAAAGGTACAAGACAGCTTTTCCTTGCCAATATCTCTCTTTTGCAAAGAGCTGCGCATTGGAAAATTCAGGGCTATGTCGTGTAGATGATGGCCTAACATGAGGCTTTAAAATTTTAATTCTAGTGTCCTTCGTTTGGGAGAAAAATGCAAAGGTACAAGACAGCTTTTCCTTGCCAATATCTCTCTTTTGCAAAGAGCTGCGCATTGGAAAATTCATGGCTATGCCGTGTAGATGATGGTCTAACAGGAGGCTTTAAAATTTTCTTTCTAGTGTCCTTCGTTTGGGAGAAAAATGCAATGGTACAAGACAGCTTTTCCTTGCCAATATCTCTCTTTTGCAAAGAGCTGCGCATTGAAAAATTCAGGGCTATGTCGTGTAGATGATGGCCTAACAGAAGGCTTTAAAATTTTCTTTCTAGTGTCCTTCGTTTGGGAGAAAAATGCAATGGTACAAGACAGCTTTTCCTTGCCAATATCTCTCTTTTGCAAAGAGCTGCGCATTGGAAAATTCAGGGCTATTTCGTGTAGATGATGGCCTAACAGGAGGCTTTAAAATTTTCTTTCTAGTGTCCTTCGTTTGGGAGAAAAATGCAAAGGTACAAGACAGCTTTTCCTTGCCAATATCTCTCTTTTGCAAAGAGCTGCGCATTGGAAAATTCAGGGCTATGTCGTGTAGATGATGGCCTAACAGGAGGCTTTAAAATTTTCTTTCTAGTGTCCTTCGTTTGGGAGAAAAATGCAATGGTACAAGACAGCTTTTCCTTGCCAATATCTCTCTTTTGCAAAGAGCTACGCATTGGAAATTTCAGGGCTATGTCGTGTAGATGATGGCCTAACAGGAGGCTTTAAAATTTTAATTCTAGTGTCCTTCGTTTGGGAGAAAAATGCAAAGGTACAAGACAGCTTTTCCTTGCCAATATCTCTCTTTTGCAAAGAGCTGCGCATTGGAAAATTCAGGGCTATGTCGTGTAGATGATGGCCTAACAGGAGGCTTTAAAATTTTCTTCTAGTGTCCTTCGTTTGGGAGAAAAATGCAATGGTACAAGACAGCTTTTCCTTGCCAATATCTCTCTTTTGCAAAGAGCTACGCATTGGAAAATTCAGGGCTATGTCGTGTAGATGATGGCCTAACAGGAGGCTTTAAAATTTTCTTTCTAGTGACCTTCGTTTGGGAGAAAAATGCAATGGTACAAGACAGCTTTTCCTTGCCAATATCTCTCTTTTGCAAAGAGCTGCGCATTGGAAAATTCATGGTTATGCCTTGTAGATGATGGTCTAACAGGAGGCTTTAAAATTTTCTTTCTAGTGTCCTTCGTTTGGGAGAAAAATGCAATGGTACAAGACAGCTTTTCCTTGCCAATATCTCTCTTTTGCAAAGAGCTACGCATTGGAAAATTCAGGGCTATGTCGTGTAGATGATGGCCTAACAGGAGGCTTTAAAATTTTCTTTCTAGTGACCTTCGTTTGGGAGAAAAATGCAAAGGTACAAGACAGCTTTTCCTTGCCAATATCTCTCTTTTGCAAAGAGCTGCGCATTGGAAAATTCATGGCTATGTCGTGTAGATGATGGCCTAACAGGAGGCTTTAAAATTTTCTTTCTAGTGTCCTTCGTTTGGGAGAAAAATGCAATGGTACAAGACAGCTTTTCCTTGCCAATATCTCTCTTTTGCAAAGAGCTGCGCATTGGAAAATTCAGGGCTATGTCGTGTAGATGATGGCCTAACAGGAGGCTTTAAAATTTTAATTCTAGTGTCCTTCGTTTGGGAGAAAAATGCAAAGGTACAAGACAGCTTTTCCTTGCCAATATCTCTCTTTTGCAAAGAGCTACGCATTGGAAAATTCAGGGCTATGTCGTGTAGATGATGGCCTAACAGGAGGCTTTAAAATTTTCTTTCTAGTGTCCTTCGTTTGGGAGAAATATGCAATGGTACAAGACAGCTTTTCCTTGCCAATATCTCTCTTTTGCAAAGAGCTACGCATTGGAAAATTCAGGGCTATGTCGTGTAGATGATGGCCTAACAGGAGGCTTTAAAATTTTCTTTCTAGTGTCCTTCGTTTGGGAGAAAAATGCAATGGTACAAGACAGCTTTTCCTTGCCAATATCTCTCTTTTGCAAAGAGCTACGCATTGGAAAATTCAGGGCTATGTCGTGTAGATGATGGCCTAACAGGAGGCTTTAAAATTTTCTTTCTAGTGTCCTTCGTTTGGGAGGAAAATGCAATGGTACAAGACAGCTTTTCCTTGCCAATATCTCTCTTTTGCAAAGAGCTGCGCATTGGAAAATTCAGGGCTATTTCGTGTAGATGATGGCCTAACAGGAGGCTTTAAAATTTTCTTTCTAGTGTCCTTCGTTTGGGAGAAAAATGCAAAGGTACAAGACAGCTTTTCCTTGCCAATATCTCTCTTTTGCAAAGAGCTACGCATTGGAAAATTCCGGGCTATGTCGTGTAGATGATGGCCTAACAGGAAGCTTTAAAATTTTCTTTCTAGTGACCTTCGTTTGGGAGAAAAATGCAATGGTACAAGACAGCTTTTCCTTGCCAATATCTCTCTTTTGCAAAGAGCTACGCATTGGAAAATTCAGGGCTATGTCGTGTAGATGATGGCCTAACAGGAGGCTTTAAAATTTTCTTTCTAGTGACCTTCGTTTGGGAGAAAAATGCAATGGTACAAGACAGCTTTTCCTTGCCAATATCTCTCTTTTGCAAAGAGCTGCGCACTGGAAAATTCAGGTCTATGTCGTGTAGATGATGGCCTAACAGGAGGCTTTAAAATGTTAATTCTAGTGTCCTTCGTTTGGGAGAAATATGCAATGGTACAAGACAGCTTTACCTTGCCAATATCTCTCTTTTGCAAAGAGCTACGCATTGGAAAATTCAGGGCTATGTCGTGTAGATGATGGCCTAACAGGAGGCTTTAAAATTTTCTTTCTAGTGTCCTTCGTTTGGGAGAAAAATGCAATGGTACAAGACAGCTTTTCCTTGCCAATATCTCTCTTTTGCAAAGAGCTACGCATTGGAAAATTCAGGGCTATTTCGTGTAGATGATGGCCTAACAGGAGGCTTTAAAATTTTCTTTCTAGTGTCCTTCGTTTGGGAGAAAAATGCAAAGGTACAAGACAGCTTTTCCTAGCCAATATCTCTCTTTTGCAAAGAGCTACGCATTGGAAAATTCAGGGCTATGTCGTGTAGATGATGGCCTAACAGGAGGCTTTAAAATTTTCTTTCTAGTGACCTTCGTTTGGGAGAAAAATGCAATGGTACAAGACAGCTTTTCCTTGCCAATATCTCTCTTTTGCAAAGAGCTGCGCATTGGAAAATTCATGGTTATGCCTTGTAGATGATGGTCTAACAGGAGGCTTTAAAATTTTCTTTCTAGTGTCCTTCGTTTGGGAGAAAAATGCAATGGTACAAGACAGCTTTTCCTTGCCAATATCTCTCTTTTGCAAAGAGCTGCGCATTGGAAAATTCAGGGCTATGTCGTGTAGATGATAGCCTAACAGGAGGCTTTAAAATTTTCTTTCTAGTGACCTTCGTTTGGGAGAAAAATGCAAAGGTACAAGACAGCTTTTCCTTGCCAATATCTCTCTTTTGCAAAGAGCTGCGCATTGGAAAATTCATGGCTATGCCGTGTAGATGATGGTCTAACAGGAGGCTTTAAAATTTTCTTTCTAGTGTCCTTCGTTTGGGAGAAAAATGCAATGGTACAAGACAGCTTTTCCTTGCCAATATCTCTCTTTTGCAAAGAGCTGCGCATTGGAAAATTCAGGGCTATGTCGTGTAGATGATAGCCTAACAGGAGGCTTTAAAATTTTCTTTCTAGTGACCTTCGTTTGGGAGAAAAATGCAAAGGTACAAGACAGCTTTTCCTTGCCAATATCTCTCTTTTGCAAAGAGCTGCGCATTGGAAAATTCATGGCTATGCCGTGTAGATGATGGTCTAACAGGAGGCTTTAAAATTTTCTTTCTAGTGTCCTTCGTTTGGGAGAAAAATGCAATGGTACAAGACAGCTTTTCCTTGCCAATATCTCTCTTTTGCAAAGAGCTACGCATTGGAAAATTCAGGGCTATGTCGTGTAGATGATGGCCTAACAGGAGGCTTTAAAATTTTCTTCTAGTGTCCTTCGTTTGGGAGAAAAATGCAATGGTACAAGACAGCTTTTCCTTGCCAATATCTCTCTTTTGCAAAGAGCTACGCATTGGAAAATTCAGGGCTATGTCGTGTAGATGATGGCCTAACAGGAGGCTTTAAAATTTTCTTTCTAGTGACCTTCGTTTGGGAGAAAAATGCAATGGTACAAGACAGCTTTTCCTTGCCAATATCTCTCTTTTGCAAAGAGCTGCGCATTGGAAAATTCATGGTTATGCCTTGTAGATGATGGTCTAACAGGAGGCTTTAAAATTTTCTTTCTAGTGTCCTTCGTTTGGGAGAAAAATGCAATGGTACAAGACAGCTTTTCCTTGCCAATATCTCTCTTTTGCAAAGAGCTACGCATTGGAAAATTCAGGGCTATGTCGTGTAGATGATGGCCTAACAGGAGGCTTTAAAATTTTCTTTCTAGTGACCTTCGTTTGGGAGAAAAATGCAAAGGTACAAGACAGCTTTTCCTTGCCAATATCTCTCTTTTGCAAAGAGCTGCGCATTGGAAAATTCATGGCTATGTCGTGTAGATGATGGCCTAACAGGAGGCTTTAAAATTTTCTTTCTAGTGTCCTTCGTTTGGGAGAAAAATGCAATGGTACAAGACAGCTTTTCCTTGCCAATATCTCTCTTTTGCAAAGAGCTGCGCATTGGAAAATTCAGGGCTATGTCGTGTAGATGATGGCCTAACAGGAGGCTTTAAAATTTTAATTCTAGTGTCCTTCGTTTGGGAGAAAAATGCAAAGGTACAAGACAGCTTTTCCTTGCCAATATCTCTCTTTTGCAAAGAGCTACGCATTGGAAAATTCAGGGCTATGTCGTGTAGATGATGGCCTAACAGGAGGCTTTAAAATTTTCTTTCTAGTGTCCTTCGTTTGGGAGAAATATGCAATGGTACAAGACAGCTTTTCCTTGCCAATATCTCTCTTTTGCAAAGAGCTACGCATTGGAAAATTCAGGGCTATGTCGTGTAGATGATGGCCTAACAGGAGGCTTTAAAATTTTCTTTCTAGTGTCCTTCGTTTGGGAGAAAAATGCAATGGTACAAGACAGCTTTTCCTTGCCAATATCTCTCTTTTGCAAAGAGCTACGCATTGGAAAATTCAGGGCTATGTCGTGTAGATGATGGCCTAACAGGAGGCTTTAAAATTTTCTTTCTAGTGTCCTTCGTTTGGGAGGAAAATGCAATGGTACAAGACAGCTTTTCCTTGCCAATATCTCTCTTTTGCAAAGAGCTGCGCATTGGAAAATTCAGGGCTATTTCGTGTAGATGATGGCCTAACAGGAGGCTTTAAAATTTTCTTTCTAGTGTCCTTCGTTTGGGAGAAAAATGCAAAGGTACAAGACAGCTTTTCCTTGCCAATATCTCTCTTTTGCAAAGAGCTACGCATTGGAAAATTCCGGGCTATGTCGTGTAGATGATGGCCTAACAGGAAGCTTTAAAATTTTCTTTCTAGTGACCTTCGTTTGGGAGAAAAATGCAATGGTACAAGACAGCTTTTCCTTGCCAATATCTCTCTTTTGCAAAGAGCTACGCATTGGAAAATTCAGGGCTATGTCGTGTAGATGATGGCCTAACAGGAGGCTTTAAAATTTTCTTTCTAGTGACCTTCGTTTGGGAGAAAAATGCAATGGTACAAGACAGCTTTTCCTTGCCAATATCTCTCTTTTGCAAAGAGCTGCGCACTGGAAAATTCAGGTCTATGTCGTGTAGATGATGGCCTAACAGGAGGCTTTAAAATGTTAATTCTAGTGTCCTTCGTTTGGGAGAAATATGCAATGGTACAAGACAGCTTTACCTTGCCAATATCTCTCTTTTGCAAAGAGCTACGCATTGGAAAATTCAGGGCTATGTCGTGTAGATGATGGCCTAACAGGAGGCTTTAAAATTTTCTTTCTAGTGTCCTTCGTTTGGGAGAAAAATGCAATGGTACAAGACAGCTTTTCCTTGCCAATATCTCTCTTTTGCAAAGAGCTACGCATTGGAAAATTCAGGGCTATTTCGTGTAGATGATGGCCTAACAGGAGGCTTTAAAATTTTCTTTCTAGTGTCCTTCGTTTGGGAGAAAAATGCAAAGGTACAAGACAGCTTTTCCTAGCCAATATCTCTCTTTTGCAAAGAGCTACGCATTGGAAAATTCAGGGCTATGTCGTGTAGATGATGGCCTAACAGGAGGCTTTAAAATTTTCTTTCTAGTGACCTTCGTTTGGGAGAAAAATGCAATGGTACAAGACAGCTTTTCCTTGCCAATATCTCTCTTTTGCAAAGAGCTGCGCATTGGAAAATTCATGGTTATGCCTTGTAGATGATGGTCTAACAGGAGGCTTTAAAATTTTCTTTCTAGTGTCCTTCGTTTGGGAGAAAAATGCAATGGTACAAGACAGCTTTTCCTTGCCAATATCTCTCTTTTGCAAAGAGCTGCGCATTGGAAAATTCAGGGCTATGTCGTGTAGATGATAGCCTAACAGGAGGCTTTAAAATTTTCTTTCTAGTGACCTTCGTTTGGGAGAAAAATGCAAAGGTACAAGACAGCTTTTCCTTGCCAATATCTCTCTTTTGCAAAGAGCTGCGCATTGGAAAATTCATGGCTATGCCGTGTAGATGATGGTCTAACAGGAGGCTTTAAAATTTTCTTTCTAGTGTCCTTCGTTTGGGAGAAAAATGCAATGGTACAAGACAGCTTTTCCTTGCCAATATCTCTCTTTTGCAAAGAGCTGCGCATTGGAAAATTCAGGGCTATGTCGTGTAGATGATAGCCTAACAGGAGGCTTTAAAATTTTCTTTCTAGTGACCTTCGTTTGGGAGAAAAATGCAAAGGTACAAGACAGCTTTTCCTTGCCAATATCTCTCTTTTGCAAAGAGCTGCGCATTGGAAAATTCATGGCTATGCCGTGTAGATGATGGTCTAACAGGAGGCTTTAAAATTTTCTTTCTAGTGTCCTTCGTTTGGGAGAAAAATGCAATGGTACAAGACAGCTTTTCCTTGCCAATATCTCTCTTTTGCAAAGAGCTACGCATTGGAAAATTCAGGGCTATGTCGTGTAGATGATGGCCTAACAGGAGGCTTTAAAATTTTCTTTCTAGTGACCTTCGTTTGGGAGAAAAATGCAATGGTACAAGACAGCTTTTCCTTGCCAATATCTCTCTTTTGCAAAGAGCTGCGCATTGGAAAATTCATGGCTATGTCGTGTAGATGATGGCCTAACAGGAGGCTTTAAAATTTTCTTTCTAGTGTCCTTCGTTTGGGAGAAAAATGCAATGGTACAAGACAGCTTTTCCTTGCCAATATCTCTCTTTTGCAAAGAGCTACGCATTGGAAAATTCAGGGCTATGTCGTGTAGATGATGGCCTAACAGGAGGCTTTAAAATTTTCTTTCTAGTGTCCTTCGTTTGGGAGAAATATGCAATGGTACAAGACAGCTTTTCCTTGCCAATATCTCTCTTTTGCAAAGAGCTACGCATTGGAAAATTCAGGGCTATGTCGTGTAGATGATGGCCTAACAGGAGGCTTTAAAATTTTCTTTCTAGTGTCCTTCGTTTGGGAGAAAAATGCAATGGTACAAGACAGCTTTTCCTTGCCAATATCTCTCTTTTGCAAAGAGCTACGCATTGGAAAATTCAGGGCTATGTCGTGTAGATGATGGCCTAACAGGAGGCTTTAAAATTTTCTTTCTAGTGTCCTTCGTTTGGGAGGAAAATGCAATGGTACAAGACAGCTTTTCCTTGCCAATATCTCTCTTTTGCAAAGAGCTGCGCATTGGAAAATTCAGGGCTATTTCGTGTAGATGATGGCCTAACAGGAGGCTTTAAAATTTTCTTTCTAGTGTCCTTCGTTTGGGAGAAAAATGCAAAGGTACAAGACAGCTTTTCCTTGCCAATATCTCTCTTTTGCAAAGAGCTACGCATTGGAAAATTCCGGGCTATGTCGTGTAGATGATGGCCTAACAGGAAGCTTTAAAATTTTCTTTCTAGTGACCTTCGTTTGGGAGAAAAATGCAATGGTACAAGACAGCTTTTCCTTGCCAATATCTCTCTTTTGCAAAGAGCTACGCATTGGAAAATTCAGGGCTATGTCGTGTAGATGATGGCCTAACAGGAGGCTTTAAAATTTTCTTTCTAGTGACCTTCGTTTGGGAGAAAAATGCAATGGTACAAGACAGCTTTTCCTTGCCAATATCTCTCTTTTGCAAAGAGCTGCGCACTGGAAAATTCAGGTCTATGTCGTGTAGATGATGGCCTAACAGGAGGCTTTAAAATGTTAATTCTAGTGTCCTTCGTTTGGGAGAAATATGCAATGGTACAAGACAGCTTTACCTTGCCAATATCTCTCTTTTGCAAAGAGCTACGCATTGGAAAATTCAGGGCTATGTCGTGTAGATGATGGCCTAACAGGAGGCTTTAAAATTTTCTTTCTAGTGTCCTTCGTTTGGGAGAAAAATGCAATGGTACAAGACAGCTTTTCCTTGCCAATATCTCTCTTTTGCAAAGAGCTACGCATTGGAAAATTCAGGGCTATTTCGTGTAGATGATGGCCTAACAGGAGGCTTTAAAATTTTCTTTCTAGTGTCCTTCGTTTGGGAGAAAAATGCAAAGGTACAAGACAGCTTTTCCTAGCCAATATCTCTCTTTTGCAAAGAGCTGCGCATTGGAAAATTCAGGGCTATGTCGTGTAGATGATGGCCTAACAGGAGGCTTTAAAATTTTCTTTCTAGTGTCCTTCGTTTGGGAGAAAAATGCAATGGTACAAGACAGCTTTTCCTTGCCAATATCTCTCTTTTGCAAAGAGCTACGCATTGGAAAATTCAGGGCTATGTCGTGTAGATGATGGCCTAACAGGAGGCTTTAAAATTTTAATTCTAGTGTCCTTCGTTTGGGAGAAAAATGCAAAGGTACAAGACAGCTTTTCCTTGCCAATATCTCTCTTTTGCAAAGAGCTGCGCATTGGAAAATTCAGGGCTATGTCGTGTAGATGATGGCCTAACAGGAGGCTTTAAAATTTTCTTCTAGTGTCCTTCGTTTGGGAGAAAAATGCAATGGTACAAGACAGCTTTTCCTTGCCAATATCTCTCTTTTGCAAAGAGCTACGCATTGGAAAATTCAGGGCTATGTCGTGTAGATGATGGCCTAACAGGAGGCTTTAAAATTTTCTTTCTAGTGTCCTTCGTTTGGGAGAAAAATGCAATGGTACAAGACAGCTTTTCCTTGCCAATATCTCTCTTTTGCAAAGAGCTACGCATTGGAAAATTCAGGGCTATGTCGTGTAGATGATGGCCTAACAGGAGGCTTTAAAATTTTCTTTCTAGTGTCCTTCGTTTGGGAGAAAAATGCAATGGTACAAGACAGCTTTTCCTTGCCAATATCTCTCTTTTGCAAAGAGCTGCGCATTGGAAAATTCAGGGCTATGTCGTGTAGATGATGGCCTAACAGGAGGCTTAAAAATTTTCTTTCTAGTGTCCTTCGTTTGGGAGAAAAATGCAATGGTACAAGACAGCTTTTCCTTGCCAATATCTCTCTTTTGCAAATAGCTACGCATTGGAAAATTCAGGGCTATGTCGTGTAGATGATGGCCTAACAGGAGGCTTTAAAATTTTCTTTCTAGTGTCCTTCGTTTGGGAGAAAAATGCAATGGTACAAGACAGCTTTTCCTTGCCAATATCTCTCTTTTGCAAAGAGCTACGCATTGGAAAATTCAGGGCTATGTCGTGTAGATGATGGCCTAACAGGAGGCTTTAAAATTTTCTTTCTAGTGTCCTTCGTTTGGGAGAAAAATGCAATGGTACAAGACAGCTTTTCCTTGCCAATATCTCTCTTTTGCAAAGAGCTGCGCATTGGAAAATTCAGGGCTATGTCGTGTAGATGATGGCCTAACAGGAGGCTTTAAAATTTTCTTTCTAGTGTCCTTCGTTTGGGAGAAAAATGCAATGGTACAAGACAGCTTTTCCTTGCCAATATCTCTCTTTTGCAAAGAGCTGCGTATTGGAAAATTCAGGGCTATTTCGTGTAGATGATGGCCTAACAGGAGGCTTTACAATTTTCTTTCTAGTGTCCTTCGTTTGGGAGAAAAATGCAAAGGTACAAGACAGCTTTTCCTTGCCAATATCTCTCTTTTGCAAAGAGCTACGCATTGGAAAATTCAGGGCTATGTCGTGTAGATGATGGCCTAACAGGAGGCTTTAAAATTTTCTTTCTAGTGACCTTCGTTTGGGAGAAAAATGCAATGGTACAAGACAGCTTTTCCTTGCCAATATCTCTCTTTTGCAAAGAGCTGCGCATTGGAAAATTCAGGTCTATGTCGTGTAGATGATGGCCTAACAGGAGGCTTTAAAATGTTAATTCTAGTGTCCTTCGTTTGGGAGAAATATGCAATGGTACAAGACAGCTTTACCTTGCCAATATCTCTCTTTTGCAAAGAGCTACGCATTGGAAAATTCAGGGCTATGTCGTGTAGATGATGGCCTAACAGGAGGCTTTAAAATTTTCTTTCTAGTGTCCTTCGTTTGGGAGAAAAATGCAATGGTACAAGACAGCTTTTCCTTGCCAATATCTCTCTTTTGCAAAGAGCTACGCATTGGAAAATTCAGGGCTATTTCGTGTAGATGATGGCCTAACAGGAGGCTTTAAAATTTTCTTTCTAGTGTCCTTCGTTTGGGAGAAAAATGCAAAGGAACAAGACAGCTTTTCCTAGCCAATATCTCTCTTTTGCAAAGAGCTGCGCATTGGAAAATTCAGGGCTATGTCGTGTAGATGATGGCCTAACAGGAGGCTTTAAAATTTTCTTTCTAGTGTCCTTCGTTTGGGAGAAAAATGCAATGGTACAAGACAGCTTTTCCTTGCCAATATCTCTCTTTTGCAAAGAGCTACGCATTGGAAAATTCAGGGCTATGTCGTGTAGATGATGGCCTAACAGGAGGCTTTAAAATTTTAATTCTAGTGTCCTTCGTTTGGGAGAAAAATGCAAAGGTACAAGACAGCTTTTCCTTGCCAATATCTCTCTTTTGCAAAGAGCTGCGCATTGGAAAATTCAGGGCTATGTCGTGTAGATGATGGCCTAACAGGAGGCTTTAAAATTTTCTTTCTAGTGTCCTTCGTTTGGGAGAAAAATGCAATGGTACAAGACAGCTTTTCCTTGCCAATATCTCTCTTTTGCAAAGAGCTGCGCATTGGAAAATTCAGGGCTATGTCGTGTAGATGATGGCCTAACAGGAGGCTTTAAAATTTTCTTTCTAGTGTCCTTCGTTTGGGAGAAAAATGCAATGGTACAAGACAGCTTTTCCTTGCCAATATCTCTCTTTTGCAAAGAGCTGCGTATTGGAAAATTCAGGGCTATTTCGTGTAGATGATGGCCTAACAGGAGGCTTTACAATTTTCTTTCTAGTGTCCTTCGTTTGGGAGAAAAATGCAAAGGTACAAGACAGCTTTTCCTTGCCAATATCTCTCTTTTGCAAAGAGCTGCGCATTGGAAAATTCAGGTCTATGTCGTGTAGATGATGGCCTAACAGGAGGCTTTAAAATGTTAATTCTAGTGTCCTTCGTTTGGGAGAAATATGCAATGGTACAAGACAGCTTTACCTTGCCAATATCTCTCTTTTGCAAAGAGCTACGCATTGGAAAATTCAGGGCTATGTCGTGTAGATGATGGCCTAACAGGAGGCTTTAAAATTTTCTTTCTAGTGTCCTTCGTTTGGTAGAAAAATGCAATGGTACAAGACAGCTTTTCCTTGCCAATATCTCTCTTTTGCAAAGAGCTACGCATTGGAAAATTCAGGGCTATTTCGTGTAGATGATGGCCTAACAGGAGGCTTTAAAATTTTCTTTCTAGTGTCCTTCGTTTGGGAGAAAAATGCAAAGGAACAAGACAGCTTTTCCTAGCCAATATCTCTCTTTTGCAAAGAGCTGCGCATTGGAAAATTCAGGGCTATGTCGTGTAGATGATGGCCTAACAGGAGGCTTTAAAATTTTCTTTCTAGTGTCCTTCGTTTGGGAGAAAAATGCAATGGTACAAGACAGCTTTTCCTTGCCAATATCTCTCTTTTGCAAAGAGCTACGCATTGGAAAATTCAGGGCTATGTCGTGTAGATGATGGCCTAACAGGAGGCTTTAAAATTTTAATTCTAGTGTCCTTCGTTTGGGAGAAAAATGCAAAGGTACAAGACAGCTTTTCCTTGCCAATATCTCTCTTTTGCAAAGAGCTGCGCATTGGAAAATTCAGGGCTATGTCGTGTAGATGATGGCCTAACAGGAGGCTTTAAAATTTTCTTCTAGTGTCCTTCGTTTGGGAGAAAAATGCAAAGGTACAAGACAGCTTTTCCTTGCCAATATCTCTCTTTTGCAAAGAGCTGCGCATTGGAAAATTCAGGGCTATGTCGTGTAGATGATGGCCTAACAGGAGGCTTTAAAATTTTCTTCTAGTGTCCTTCGTTTGGGAGAAAAATGCAATGGTACAAGACAGCTTTTCCTTGCCAATATCTCTCTTTTGCAAAGAGCTACGCATTGGAAAATTCAGGGCTATGTCGTGTAGATGATGGCCTAACAGGAGGCTTTAAAATTTTCTTTCTAGTGTCCTTCGTTTGGGAGAAAAATGCAATGGTACAAGACAGCTTTTCCTTGCCAATATCTCTCTTTTGCAAAGAGCTACGCATTGGAAAATTCAGGGCTATGTCGTGTAGATGATGGCCTAACAGGAGGCTTTAAAATTTTCTTTCTAGTGTCCTTCGTTTGGGAGAAAAATGCAATGGTACAAGACAGCTTTTCCTTGCCAATATCTCTCTTTTGCAAAGAGCTGCGCATTGGAAAATTCAGGGCTATGTCGTGTAGATGATGGCCTAACAGGAGGCTTAAAAATTTTCTTTCTAGTGTCCTTCGTTTGGGAGAAAAATGCAATGGTACAAGACAGCTTTTCCTTGCCAATATCTCTCTTTTGCAAAGAGCTACGCATTGGAAAATTCAGGGCTATGTCGTGTAGATGATGGCCTAACAGGAGGCTTTAAAATTTTAATTCTAGTGTCCTTCGTTTGGGAGAAAAATGCAAAGGTACAAGACAGCTTTTCCTTGCCAATATCTCTCTTTTGCAAAGAGCTGCGCATTGGAAAATTCAGGGCTATGTCGTGTAGATGATGGCCTAACAGGAGGCTTTAAAATTTTCTTTCTAGTGTCCTTCGTTTGGGAGAAAAATGCAATGGTACAAGACAGCTTTTCCTTGCCAATATCTCTCTTTTGCAAAGAGCTACGCATTGGAAAATTCAGGGCTATGTCGTGTAGATGATGGCCTAACAGGAGGCTTTAAAATTTTCTTTCTAGTGTCCTTCGTTTGGGAGAAAAATGCAATGGTACAAGACAGCTTTTCCTTGCCAATATCTCTCTTTTGCAAAGCGCTGCGCATTGGAAAATTCAGGGCTATGTCGTGTAGATGATGGCCTAACAGGAGGCTTTAAAATTTTCTTTCTAGTGTCCTTCGTTTGGGAGAAAAATGCAATGGTACAAGACAGCTTTTCCTTGCCAATATCTCTCTTTTGCAAAGAGCTGCGTATTGGAAAATTCAGGGCTATTTCGTGTAGATGATGGCCTAACAGGAGGCTTTACAATTTTCTTTCTAGTGTCCTTCGTTTGGGAGAAAAATGCAAAGGTACAAGACAGCTTTTCCTTGCCAATATCTCTCTTTTGCAAAGAGCTACGCATTGGAAAATTCAGGGCTATGTCGTGTAGATGATGGCCTAACAGGAGGCTTTAAAATTTTCTTTCTAGTGTCCTTCGTTTGGGAGAAAAATGCAATGGTACAAGACAGCTTTTCCTTGCCAATATCTCTCTTTTGCAAAGAGCTGCGCATTGGAAAATTCAGGGCTATGTCGTGTAGATGATGGTCTAACAGGAGGCTTTAAAATTTTCTTTCTAGTGTCCTTCGTTTGGGAGAAAAATGCAATGGTACAAGACAGCTTTCCCTTGCCAATATCTCTCTTTTGCAAAGAGCTGCGCATTGGAAAATTCAGGGCTATGTCGTGTAGATGATGGCCTAACAGGAGGCTTTAAAATTTTCTTTCTAGTGTCCTTCGTTTGGGAGAAAAATGCAAAGGTATAAGACAGCTTTTCCTTGCCAATATCTCTCGTTTGCAAAGAGCTGCGCATTGGAAAATTCAGGGCTATATCGTGTAGATGATGGCCTAACAGGAGGCTTTAAAATTTTAATTCTAGTGTCCTTCGTTTGGGAGAAAAATGCAAAGGTACAAGACAGCTTTTCCTTGCCAATATCTCTCTTTTGCAAAGAGCTGCGCATTGGAAAATTCATGGCTATGCCGTGTAGATGTTGGTCTAACAGGAGGCTTTAAAATTTTATTTCTAGTGTCCTTCGTTTGGGAGAAAAATGCAATGGTACAAGACAGCTTTTCCTTGCCAATATCTCTCTTTTGCAAAGAGCTGCGCATTGGAAAATTCAGGGCTATGTCGTGTAGATGATGGTCTAACAGGAGGCTTTAAAATTTTCTTTCTAGTGTCCTTCGTTTGGGAGAAAAATGCAATGGTACAAGACAGCTTTTCCTTGCCAATATCTCTCTTTTGCAAAGAGCTGCGCATTGGAAAATTCAGGGCTATGTCGTGTAGATGATGGCCTAACAGGAGGCTTTAAAATTTTCTTTCTAGTGTCCTTCGTTTGGGAGAAAAATGCAAAGGTACAAGTTAGCTTTTCCTTGCCAATATCTCTCTTTTGCAAAGAGCTGCGCATTGGAAAATTCATGGCTATGTCGTGTAGATGATGGCCTAACAGGAGGCTTTAAAATTTTCTTTCTAGTGTCCTTCGTTTGGGAGAAAAATGCAAAGGTACAAGACAGCTTTTCCTTGCCAATATCTCTCTTTTGCAAAGAGCTACGCATTGGAAAATTCCGGGCTATGTCGTGTAGATGATGGCCTAACAGGAGGCTTTAAAATTTTCTTTCTAGTGACCTTCGTTTGGGAGAAAAATGCAATGGTACAAGACAGCTTTTCCTTGCCAATATCTCTCTTTTGCAAAGAGCTGCGCATTGGAAAATTCAGGGCTATGTCGTGTAGATGATGGCCTAACAGGAGGCTTTAAAATTTTAATTCTAGTGTCCTTCGTTTGGGAGAAATATGCAATGGTACAAGACAGCTTTACCTTGCCAATATCTCTCTTTTGCAAAGAGCTACGCATTGGAAAATTCAGGGCTATGTCGTGTAGATGATGGCCTAACAGGAGGCTTTAAAATTTTCTTTCTAGTGTCCTTCGTTTGGGAGAAAAATGCAATGGTACAAGACAGCTTTTCCTTGCCAATATCTCTCTTTTGCAAAGAGCTGCGCATTGGAGAAATCAGGGCTATTTCGTGTAGATGATGGCCTAACAGGAGGCTTTAAAATTTTCTTTCTAGTGTCCTTCGTTTGGGAGAAAAATGCAAAGGTACAAGACAGCTTTTCCTTGCCAATATCTCTCTTTTGCAAAGAGCTGCGCATTGGAAAATTCAGGGCTATGTCTTGTAGATGATGGCCTAACAGGAGGCTTTAAAATTTTCTTTCTAGTGTCCTTCGTTTGGGAGAAAAATGCAATGGTACAAGACAGCTTTTCCTTGCCAATATCTCTCTTTTGCAAAGAGCTACGCATTGGAAAATTCAGGGCTATGTCGTGTAGATGATGGCCTAACAGGAGGCTTTAAAATTTTAATTCTAGTGTCCTTCGTTTGGGAGAAAAATGCAAAGGTACAAGACAGCTTTTCCTTGCCAATATCTCTCTTTTGCAAAGAGCTGCGCATTGGAAAATTCAGGGCTATGTCGTGTAGATGATGGCCTAACAGGAGGCTTTAAAATTTTCTTTCTAGTGTCCTTCGTTTGGGAGAAAAATGCAATGGTACAAGACAGCTTTTCCTTGCCAATATCTCTCTTTTGCAAAGAGCTGCGCATTGGAAAAATCAGGGCTATTTCGTGTAGATGATGGCCTAACAGGAGGCTTTAAAATTTTCTTTCTAGTGTCCTTCGTTTGGGAGAAAAATGCAAAGGTACAAGACAGCTTTTCCTTGCCAATATCTCTCTTTTGCAAAGAGCTGCGCATTGGAAAATTCAGGGCTATGTCGTGTAGATGATGGCCTAACAGAAGGCTTTAAAATTTTCTTTCTAGTGTCCTTCGTTTGGGAGAAAAATGCAATGGTACAAGACAGCTTTTCCTTGCCAATATCTCTCTTTTGCAAAGAGCTACGCATTGGAAAATTCAGGGCTATGTCGTGTAGATGATGGCCTAACAGGAGGCTTTAAAATTTTCTTTCTAGTGACCTTCGTTTGGGAGAAAAATGCAATGGTACAAGACAGCTTTTCCTTGCCAATATCTCTCTTTTGCAAAGAGCTGCGCATTGGAAAATTCAGGGCTATGTCGTGTAGATGATGGCCTAACAGGAGGCTTTAAAATTTTAATTCTAGTGTCCTTCGTTTGGGAGAAATATGCAATGGTACAAGACAGCTTTACCTTGCCAATATCTCTCTTTTGCAAAGAGCTACGCATTGGAAAATTCAGGGCTATGTCGTGTAGATGATGGCCTAACAGGAGGCTTTAAAATTTTCTTTCTAGTGTCCTTCGTTTGGGAGAAAAATGCAATGGTACAAGACAGCTTTTCCTTGCCAATATCTCTCTTTTGCAAAGAGCTGCGCATTGGAGAAATCAGGGCTATTTCGTGTAGATGATGGCCTAACAGGAGGCTTTAAAATTTTCTTTCTAGTGTCCTTCGTTTGGGAGAAAAATGCAAAGGTACAAGACAGCTTTTCCTTGCCAATATCTCTCTTTTGCAAAGAGCTGCGCATTGGAAAATTCAGGGCTATGTCTTGTAGATGATGGCCTAACAGGAGGCTTTAAAATTTTCTTTCTAGTGTCCTTCGTTTGGGAGAAAAATGCAATGGTACAAGACAGCTTTTCCTTGCCAATATCTCTCTTTTGCAAAGAGCTACGCATTGGAAAATTCAGGGCTATGTCGTGTAGATGATGGCCTAACAGGAGGCTTTAAAATTTTAATTCTAGTGTCCTTCGTTTGGGAGAAAAATGCAAAGGTACAAGACAGCTTTTCCTTGCCAATATCTCTCTTTTGCAAAGAGCTGCGCATTGGAAAATTCAGGGCTATGTCGTGTAGCTGATGGCCTAACAGGAGGCTTTAAAATTTTCTTTCTAGTGTCCTTCGTTTGGGAGAAAAATGCAATGGTACAAGACAGCTTTTCCTTGCCAATATCTCTCTTTTGCAAAGAGCTGCGCATTGGAAAAATCAGGGCTATTTCGTGTAGATGATGGCCTAACAGGAGGCTTTAAAATTTTCTTTCTAGTGTCCTTCGTTTGGGAGAAAAATGCAAAGGTACAAGACAGCTTTTCCTTGCCAATATCTCTCTTTTGCAAAGAGCTGCGCATTGGAAAATTCAGGGCTATGTCGTGTAGATGATGGCCTAACAGAAGGCTTTAAAATTTTCTTTCTAGTGTCCTTCGTTTGGGAGAAAAATGCAATGGTACAAGACAGCTTTTCCTTGCCAATATCTCTCTTTTGCAAAGAGCTACGCATTGGAAAATTCAGGGCTATGTCGTGTAGATGATGGCCTAACAGGAGGCTTTAAAATTTTAATTCTAGTGTCCTTCGTTTGGGAGAAAAATGCAAAGGTACAAGACAGCTTTTCCTTGCCAATATCTCTCTTTTGCAAAGAGCTGCGCATTGGAAAATTCAGGGCTATGTCGTGTAGATGATGGCCTAACAGGAGGCTTTAAAATTTTCTTCTAGTGTCCTTCGTTTGGGAGAAAAATGCAATGGTACAAGACAGCTTTTCCTTGCCAATATCTCTCTTTTGCAAAGAGCTGCGCATTGGAAAATTCAGGGCTATGTCGTGTAGATGATGGCCTAACAGGAGGCTTTAAAATTTTAATTCTAGTGTCCTTCGTTTGGGAGAAAAATGCAAAGGTACAAGACAGCTTTTCCTTGCCAATATCTCTCTTTTGCAAAGAGCTGCGCATTGGAAAATTCAGGGCTATGTCGTGTAGATGATGGCCTAACAGGAGGCTTTAAAATTTTCTTCTAGTGTCCTTCGTTTGGGAGAAAAATGCAATGGTACAAGACAGCTTTTCCTTGCCAATATCTCTCTTTTGCAAAGAGCTGCGCATTGGAAAATTCAGGGCTATGTCGTGTAGATGATGGCCTAACAGGAGGCTTTAAAATTTTCTTTCTAGTGTCCTTCGTTTGGGAGAAAAATGCAATGGTACAAGACAGCTTTTCCTTGCCAATATCTCTCTTTTGCAAAGAGCTGCGCATTGGAAAATTCAGGGCTATGTCGTGTAGATGATGGCCTAACAGGAGGCTTTAAAATTTTCTTTCTAGTGACCTTCGTTTGGGAGAAAAATGCAAAGGTACAAGACAGCTTTTCCTTGCCAATATCTCTCTTTTGCAAAGAGCTGCGCATTGGAAAATTCATGGCTATGCCGTGTAGATGTTGGTCTAACAGGAGGCTTTAAAATTTTATTTCTAGTGTCCTTCGTTTGGGAGAAAAATGCAATGGTACAAGACAGCTTTTCCTTGCCAATATCTCTCTTTTGCAAAGAGCTGCGCATTGGAAAATTCAGGGCTATGTCGTGTAGATGATGGTCTAACAGGAGGCTTTAAAATTTTCTTTCTAGTGTCCTTCGTTTGGGAGAAAAATGCAATGGTACAAGACAGCTTTTCCTTGCCAATATCTCTCTTTTGCAAAGAGCTGCGCATTGGAAAATTCAGGGCTATGTCGTGTAGATGATGGCCTAACAGGAGGCTTTAAAATTTTCTTTCTAGTGTCCTTCGTTTGGGAGAAAAATGCAATGGTACAAGACAGCTTTTCCTTGCCAATATCTCTCTTTTGCAAAGAGCTGCGCATTGGAAAATTCATGGCTATGCCGTGTAGATGATGGTCTAACAGGAGGCTTTAAAATTTTCTTTCTAGTGTCCTTCGTTTGGGAGAAAAATGCAATGGTACAAGACAGCTTTTCCTTGCCAATATCTCTCTTTTGCAAAGAGCTGCGCATTGGAAAATTCAGGGCTATGTCGTGTAGATGATGGCCTAACAGGAGGCTTTAAAATTTTCTTTCTAGTGTCCTTCGTTTGGGAGAAAAATGCAAAGGTACAAGTTAGCTTTTCCTTGCCAATATCTCTCTTTTGCAAAGAGCTGCGCATTGGAAAATTCATGGCTATGTCGTGTAGATGATGGCCTAACAGGAGGCTTTAAAATTTTCTTTCTAGTGTCCTTCGTTTGGGAGAAAAATGCAAAGGTACAAGACAGCTTTTCCTTGCCAATATCTCTCTTTTGCAAAGAGCTACGCATTGGAAAATTCCGGGCTATGTCGTGTAGATGATGGCCTAACAGGAGGCTTTAAAATTTTCTTTCTAGTGACCTTCGTTTGGGAGAAAAATGCAATGGTACAAGACAGCTTTTCCTTGCCAATATCTCTCTTTTGCAAAGAGCTGCGCATTGGAAAATTCAGGGCTATGTCGTGTAGATGATGGCCTAACAGGAGGCTTTAAAATTTTAATTCTAGTGTCCTTCGTTTGGGAGAAATATGCAATGGTACAAGACAGCTTTACCTTGCCAATATCTCTCTTTTGCAAAGAGCTACGCATTGGAAAATTCAGGGCTATGTCGTGTAGATGATGGCCTAACAGGAGGCTTTAAAATTTTCTTTCTAGTGTCCTTCGTTTGGGAGAAAAATGCAATGGTACAAGACAGCTTTTCCTTGCCAATATCTCTCTTTTGCAAAGAGCTGCGCATTGGAGAAATCAGGGCTATTTCGTGTAGATGATGGCCTAACAGGAGGCTTTAAAATTTTCTTTCTAGTGTCCTTCGTTTGGGAGAAAAATGCAAAGGTACAAGACAGCTTTTCCTTGCCAATATCTCTCTTTTGCAAAGAGCTGCGCATTGGAAAATTCAGGGCTATGTCTTGTAGATGATGGCCTAACAGGAGGCTTTAAAATTTTCTTTCTAGTGTCCTTCGTTTGGGAGAAAAATGCAATGGTACAAGACAGCTTTTCCTTGCCAATATCTCTCTTTTGCAAAGAGCTACGCATTGGAAAATTCAGGGCTATGTCGTGTAGATGATGGCCTAACAGGAGGCTTTAAAATTTTAATTCTAGTGTCCTTCGTTTGGGAGAAAAATGCAAAGGTACAAGACAGCTTTTCCTTGCCAATATCTCTCTTTTGCAAAGAGCTGCGCATTGGAAAATTCAGGGCTATGTCGTGTAGATGATGGCCTAACAGGAGGCTTTAAAATTTTCTTTCTAGTGTCCTTCGTTTGGGAGAAAAATGCAATGGTACAAGACAGCTTTTCCTTGCCAATATCTCTCTTTTGCAAAGAGCTGCGCATTGGAAAAATCAGGGCTATTTCGTGTAGATGATGGCCTAACAGGAGGCTTTAAAATTTTCTTTCTAGTGTCCTTCGTTTGGGAGAAAAATGCAAAGGTACAAGACAGCTTTTCCTTGCCAATATCTCTCTTTTGCAAAGAGCTGCGCATTGGAAAATTCAGGGCTATGTCGTGTAGATGATGGCCTAACAGAAGGCTTTAAAATTTTCTTTCTAGTGTCCTTCGTTTGGGAGAAAAATGCAATGGTACAAGACAGCTTTTCCTTGCCAATATCTCTCTTTTGCAAAGAGCTACGCATTGGAAAATTCAGGGCTATGTCGTGTAGATGATGGCCTAACAGGAGGCTTTAAAATTTTCTTTCTAGTGACCTTCGTTTGGGAGAAAAATGCAATGGTACAAGACAGCTTTTCCTTGCCAATATCTCTCTTTTGCAAAGAGCTGCGCATTGGAAAATTCAGGGCTATGTCGTGTAGATGATGGCCTAACAGGAGGCTTTAAAATTTTAATTCTAGTGTCCTTCGTTTGGGAGAAATATGCAATGGTACAAGACAGCTTTACCTTGCCAATATCTCTCTTTTGCAAAGAGCTACGCATTGGAAAATTCAGGGCTATGTCGTGTAGATGATGGCCTAACAGGAGGCTTTAAAATTTTCTTTCTAGTGTCCTTCGTTTGGGAGAAAAATGCAATGGTACAAGACAGCTTTTCCTTGCCAATATCTCTCTTTTGCAAAGAGCTGCGCATTGGAGAAATCAGGGCTATTTCGTGTAGATGATGGCCTAACAGGAGGCTTTAAAATTTTCTTTCTAGTGTCCTTCGTTTGGGAGAAAAATGCAAAGGTACAAGACAGCTTTTCCTTGCCAATATCTCTCTTTTGCAAAGAGCTGCGCATTGGAAAATTCAGGGCTATGTCTTGTAGATGATGGCCTAACAGGAGGCTTTAAAATTTTCTTTCTAGTGTCCTTCGTTTGGGAGAAAAATGCAATGGTACAAGACAGCTTTTCCTTGCCAATATCTCTCTTTTGCAAAGAGCTACGCATTGGAAAATTCAGGGCTATGTCGTGTAGATGATGGCCTAACAGGAGGCTTTAAAATTTTAATTCTAGTGTCCTTCGTTTGGGAGAAAAATGCAAAGGTACAAGACAGCTTTTCCTTGCCAATATCTCTCTTTTGCAAAGAGCTGCGCATTGGAAAATTCAGGGCTATGTCGTGTAGCTGATGGCCTAACAGGAGGCTTTAAAATTTTCTTTCTAGTGTCCTTCGTTTGGGAGAAAAATGCAATGGTACAAGACAGCTTTTCCTTGCCAATATCTCTCTTTTGCAAAGAGCTGCGCATTGGAAAAATCAGGGCTATTTCGTGTAGATGATGGCCTAACAGGAGGCTTTAAAATTTTCTTTCTAGTGTCCTTCGTTTGGGAGAAAAATGCAAAGGTACAAGACAGCTTTTCCTTGCCAATATCTCTCTTTTGCAAAGAGCTGCGCATTGGAAAATTCAGGGCTATGTCGTGTAGATGATGGCCTAACAGAAGGCTTTAAAATTTTCTTTCTAGTGTCCTTCGTTTGGGAGAAAAATGCAATGGTACAAGACAGCTTTTCCTTGCCAATATCTCTCTTTTGCAAAGAGCTACGCATTGGAAAATTCAGGGCTATGTCGTGTAGATGATGGCCTAACAGGAGGCTTTAAAATTTTAATTCTAGTGTCCTTCGTTTGGGAGAAAAATGCAAAGGTACAAGACAGCTTTTCCTTGCCAATATCTCTCTTTTGCAAAGAGCTGCGCATTGGAAAATTCAGGGCTATGTCGTGTAGATGATGGCCTAACAGGAGGCTTTAAAATTTTCTTCTAGTGTCCTTCGTTTGGGAGAAAAATGCAATGGTACAAGACAGCTTTTCCTTGCCAATATCTCTCTTTTGCAAAGAGCTGCGCATTGGAAAATTCAGGGCTATGTCGTGTAGATGATGGCCTAACAGGAGGCTTTAAAATTTTAATTCTAGTGTCCTTCGTTTGGGAGAAAAATGCAAAGGTACAAGACAGCTTTTCCTTGCCAATATCTCTCTTTTGCAAAGAGCTGCGCATTGGAAAATTCAGGGCTATGTCGTGTAGATGATGGCCTAACAGGAGGCTTTAAAATTTTCTTCTAGTGTCCTTCGTTTGGGAGAAAAATGCAATGGTACAAGACAGCTTTTCCTTGCCAATATCTCTCTTTTGCAAAGAGCTGCGCATTGGAAAATTCAGGGCTATGTCGTGTAGATGATGGCCTAACAGGAGGCTTTAAAATTTTCTTTCTAGTGTCCTTCGTTTGGGAGAAAAATGCAATGGTACAAGACAGCTTTTCCTTGCCAATATCTCTCTTTTGCAAAGAGCTGCGCATTGGAAAATTCAGGGCTATGTCGTGTAGATGATGGCCTAACAGGAGGCTTTAAAATTTTCTTTCTAGTGACCTTCGTTTGGGAGAAAAATGCAAAGGTACAAGACAGCTTTTCCTTGCCAATATCTCTCTTTTGCAAAGAGCTGCGCATTGGAAAATTCATGGCTATGCCGTGTAGATGTTGGTCTAACAGGAGGCTTTAAAATTTTATTTCTAGTGTCCTTCGTTTGGGAGAAAAATGCAATGGTACAAGACAGCTTTTCCTTGCCAATATCTCTCTTTTGCAAAGAGCTGCGCATTGGAAAATTCAGGGCTATGTCGTGTAGATGATGGTCTAACAGGAGGCTTTAAAATTTTCTTTCTAGTGTCCTTCGTTTGGGAGAAAAATGCAATGGTACAAGACAGCTTTTCCTTGCCAATATCTCTCTTTTGCAAAGAGCTGCGCATTGGAAAATTCAGGGCTATGTCGTGTAGATGATGGCCTAACAGGAGGCTTTAAAATTTTCTTTCTAGTGTCCTTCGTTTGGGAGAAAAATGCAATGGTACAAGACAGCTTTTCCTTGCCAATATCTCTCTTTTGCAAAGAGCTGCGCATTGGAAAATTCATGGCTATGCCGTGTAGATGATGGTCTAACAGGAGGCTTTAAAATTTTCTTTCTAGTGTCCTTCGTTTGGGAGAAAAATGCAATGGTACAAGACAGCTTTTCCTTGCCAATATCTCTCTTTTGCAAAGAGCTGCGCATTGGAAAATTCAGGGCTATGTCGTGTAGATGATGGCCTAACAGGAGGCTTTAAAATTTTCTTTCTAGTGTCCTTCGTTTGGGAGAAAAATGCAAAGGTACAAGACAGCTTTTCCTTGCCAATATCTCTCTTTTGCAAAGAGCTACGCATTGGAAAATTCAGGGCTATGTCGTGTAGATGATAGCCTAACAGGAGGCTTTAAAATTTTCTTTCTAGTGACCTTCGTTTGGGAGAAAAATGCAAAGGTACAAGACAGCTTTTCCTTGCCAATATCTCTCTTTTGCAAAGAGCTGCGCATTGGAAAATTCAGGGCTATGTCGTGTAGATGATGGCCTAACAGGAGGCTTTAAAATTTTAATTCTAGTGTCCTTCGTTTGGGAGAAAAATGCAAAGGTACAAGACAGCTTTTCCTTGCCAATATCTCTCTTTTGCAAAGAGCTACGCATTGGAAAATTCAGGGCTATGTCGTGTAGATGATAGCCTAACAGGAGGCTTTAAAATTTTCTTTCTAGTGTCCTTCGTTTGGGAGAAAAATGCAATGGTACAAGACAGCTTTTCCTTGCCAATATCTCTCTTTTGCAAAGCGCTGCGCATTGGAAAATTCAGGGCTATGTCGTGTAGATGATGGCCTAACAGGAGGCTTTAAAATTTTCTTTCTAGTGTCCTTCGTTTGGGAGAAAAATGCAATGGTACAAGACAGCTTTTCCTTGCCAATATCTCTCTTTTGCAAAGAGCTGCGTATTGGAAAATTCAGGGCTATTTCGTGTAGATGATGGCCTAACAGGAGGCTTTACAATTTTCTTTCTAGTGTCCTTCGTTTGGGAGAAAAATGCAAAGGTACAAGACAGCTTTTCCTTGCCAATATCTCTCTTTTGCAAAGAGCTACGCATTGGAAAATTCAGGGCTATGTCGTGTAGATGATGGCCTAACAGGAGGCTTTAAAATTTTCTTTCTAGTGTCCTTCGTTTGGGAGAAAAATGCAATGGTACAAGACAGCTTTTCCTTGCCAATATCTCTCTTTTGCAAAGAGCTGCGCATTGGAAAATTCAGGGCTATGTCGTGTAGATGATGGTCTAACAGGAGGCTTTAAAATTTTCTTTCTAGTGTCCTTCGTTTGGGAGAAAAATGCAATGGTACAAGACAGCTTTCCCTTGCCAATATCTCTCTTTTGCAAAGAGCTGCGCATTGGAAAATTCAGGGCTATGTCGTGTAGATGATGGCCTAACAGGAGGCTTTAAAATTTTCTTTCTAGTGTCCTTCGTTTGGGAGAAAAATGCAAAGGTATAAGACAGCTTTTCCTTGCCAATATCTCTCGTTTGCAAAGAGCTGCGCATTGGAAAATTCAGGGCTATATCGTGTAGATGATGGCCTAACAGGAGGCTTTAAAATTTTAATTCTAGTGTCCTTCGTTTGGGAGAAAAATGCAAAGGTACAAGACAGCTTTTCCTTGCCAATATCTCTCTTTTGCAAAGAGCTGCGCATTGGAAAATTCATGGCTATGCCGTGTAGATGTTGGTCTAACAGGAGGCTTTAAAATTTTATTTCTAGTGTCCTTCGTTTGGGAGAAAAATGCAATGGTACAAGACAGCTTTTCCTTGCCAATATCTCTCTTTTGCAAAGAGCTGCGCATTGGAAAATTCAGGGCTATGTCGTGTAGATGATGGTCTAACAGGAGGCTTTAAAATTTTCTTTCTAGTGTCCTTCGTTTGGGAGAAAAATGCAATGGTACAAGACAGCTTTTCCTTGCCAATATCTCTCTTTTGCAAAGAGCTGCGCATTGGAAAATTCAGGGCTATGTCGTGTAGATGATGGCCTAACAGGAGGCTTTAAAATTTTCTTTCTAGTGTCCTTCGTTTGGGAGAAAAATGCAAAGGTACAAGTTAGCTTTTCCTTGCCAATATCTCTCTTTTGCAAAGAGCTGCGCATTGGAAAATTCATGGCTATGTCGTGTAGATGATGGCCTAACAGGAGGCTTTAAAATTTTCTTTCTAGTGTCCTTCGTTTGGGAGAAAAATGCAAAGGTACAAGACAGCTTTTCCTTGCCAATATCTCTCTTTTGCAAAGAGCTACGCATTGGAAAATTCCGGGCTATGTCGTGTAGATGATGGCCTAACAGGAGGCTTTAAAATTTTCTTTCTAGTGACCTTCGTTTGGGAGAAAAATGCAATGGTACAAGACAGCTTTTCCTTGCCAATATCTCTCTTTTGCAAAGAGCTGCGCATTGGAAAATTCAGGGCTATGTCGTGTAGATGATGGCCTAACAGGAGGCTTTAAAATTTTAATTCTAGTGTCCTTCGTTTGGGAGAAATATGCAATGGTACAAGACAGCTTTACCTTGCCAATATCTCTCTTTTGCAAAGAGCTACGCATTGGAAAATTCAGGGCTATGTCGTGTAGATGATGGCCTAACAGGAGGCTTTAAAATTTTCTTTCTAGTGTCCTTCGTTTGGGAGAAAAATGCAATGGTACAAGACAGCTTTTCCTTGCCAATATCTCTCTTTTGCAAAGAGCTGCGCATTGGAGAAATCAGGGCTATTTCGTGTAGATGATGGCCTAACAGGAGGCTTTAAAATTTTCTTTCTAGTGTCCTTCGTTTGGGAGAAAAATGCAAAGGTACAAGACAGCTTTTCCTTGCCAATATCTCTCTTTTGCAAAGAGCTGCGCATTGGAAAATTCAGGGCTATGTCTTGTAGATGATGGCCTAACAGGAGGCTTTAAAATTTTCTTTCTAGTGTCCTTCGTTTGGGAGAAAAATGCAATGGTACAAGACAGCTTTTCCTTGCCAATATCTCTCTTTTGCAAAGAGCTACGCATTGGAAAATTCAGGGCTATGTCGTGTAGATGATGGCCTAACAGGAGGCTTTAAAATTTTAATTCTAGTGTCCTTCGTTTGGGAGAAAAATGCAAAGGTACAAGACAGCTTTTCCTTGCCAATATCTCTCTTTTGCAAAGAGCTGCGCATTGGAAAATTCAGGGCTATGTCGTGTAGATGATGGCCTAACAGGAGGCTTTAAAATTTTCTTTCTAGTGTCCTTCGTTTGGGAGAAAAATGCAATGGTACAAGACAGCTTTTCCTTGCCAATATCTCTCTTTTGCAAAGAGCTGCGCATTGGAAAAATCAGGGCTATTTCGTGTAGATGATGGCCTAACAGGAGGCTTTAAAATTTTCTTTCTAGTGTCCTTCGTTTGGGAGAAAAATGCAAAGGTACAAGACAGCTTTTCCTTGCCAATATCTCTCTTTTGCAAAGAGCTGCGCATTGGAAAATTCAGGGCTATGTCGTGTAGATGATGGCCTAACAGAAGGCTTTAAAATTTTCTTTCTAGTGTCCTTCGTTTGGGAGAAAAATGCAATGGTACAAGACAGCTTTTCCTTGCCAATATCTCTCTTTTGCAAAGAGCTACGCATTGGAAAATTCAGGGCTATGTCGTGTAGATGATGGCCTAACAGGAGGCTTTAAAATTTTCTTTCTAGTGACCTTCGTTTGGGAGAAAAATGCAATGGTACAAGACAGCTTTTCCTTGCCAATATCTCTCTTTTGCAAAGAGCTGCGCATTGGAAAATTCAGGGCTATGTCGTGTAGATGATGGCCTAACAGGAGGCTTTAAAATTTTAATTCTAGTGTCCTTCGTTTGGGAGAAATATGCAATGGTACAAGACAGCTTTACCTTGCCAATATCTCTCTTTTGCAAAGAGCTACGCATTGGAAAATTCAGGGCTATGTCGTGTAGATGATGGCCTAACAGGAGGCTTTAAAATTTTCTTTCTAGTGTCCTTCGTTTGGGAGAAAAATGCAATGGTACAAGACAGCTTTTCCTTGCCAATATCTCTCTTTTGCAAAGAGCTGCGCATTGGAGAAATCAGGGCTATTTCGTGTAGATGATGGCCTAACAGGAGGCTTTAAAATTTTCTTTCTAGTGTCCTTCGTTTGGGAGAAAAATGCAAAGGTACAAGACAGCTTTTCCTTGCCAATATCTCTCTTTTGCAAAGAGCTGCGCATTGGAAAATTCAGGGCTATGTCTTGTAGATGATGGCCTAACAGGAGGCTTTAAAATTTTCTTTCTAGTGTCCTTCGTTTGGGAGAAAAATGCAATGGTACAAGACAGCTTTTCCTTGCCAATATCTCTCTTTTGCAAAGAGCTACGCATTGGAAAATTCAGGGCTATGTCGTGTAGATGATGGCCTAACAGGAGGCTTTAAAATTTTAATTCTAGTGTCCTTCGTTTGGGAGAAAAATGCAAAGGTACAAGACAGCTTTTCCTTGCCAATATCTCTCTTTTGCAAAGAGCTGCGCATTGGAAAATTCAGGGCTATGTCGTGTAGCTGATGGCCTAACAGGAGGCTTTAAAATTTTCTTTCTAGTGTCCTTCGTTTGGGAGAAAAATGCAATGGTACAAGACAGCTTTTCCTTGCCAATATCTCTCTTTTGCAAAGAGCTGCGCATTGGAAAAATCAGGGCTATTTCGTGTAGATGATGGCCTAACAGGAGGCTTTAAAATTTTCTTTCTAGTGTCCTTCGTTTGGGAGAAAAATGCAAAGGTACAAGACAGCTTTTCCTTGCCAATATCTCTCTTTTGCAAAGAGCTGCGCATTGGAAAATTCAGGGCTATGTCGTGTAGATGATGGCCTAACAGAAGGCTTTAAAATTTTCTTTCTAGTGTCCTTCGTTTGGGAGAAAAATGCAATGGTACAAGACAGCTTTTCCTTGCCAATATCTCTCTTTTGCAAAGAGCTACGCATTGGAAAATTCAGGGCTATGTCGTGTAGATGATGGCCTAACAGGAGGCTTTAAAATTTTAATTCTAGTGTCCTTCGTTTGGGAGAAAAATGCAAAGGTACAAGACAGCTTTTCCTTGCCAATATCTCTCTTTTGCAAAGAGCTGCGCATTGGAAAATTCAGGGCTATGTCGTGTAGATGATGGCCTAACAGGAGGCTTTAAAATTTTCTTCTAGTGTCCTTCGTTTGGGAGAAAAATGCAATGGTACAAGACAGCTTTTCCTTGCCAATATCTCTCTTTTGCAAAGAGCTGCGCATTGGAAAATTCAGGGCTATGTCGTGTAGATGATGGCCTAACAGGAGGCTTTAAAATTTTAATTCTAGTGTCCTTCGTTTGGGAGAAAAATGCAAAGGTACAAGACAGCTTTTCCTTGCCAATATCTCTCTTTTGCAAAGAGCTGCGCATTGGAAAATTCAGGGCTATGTCGTGTAGATGATGGCCTAACAGGAGGCTTTAAAATTTTCTTCTAGTGTCCTTCGTTTGGGAGAAAAATGCAATGGTACAAGACAGCTTTTCCTTGCCAATATCTCTCTTTTGCAAAGAGCTGCGCATTGGAAAATTCAGGGCTATGTCGTGTAGATGATGGCCTAACAGGAGGCTTTAAAATTTTCTTTCTAGTGTCCTTCGTTTGGGAGAAAAATGCAATGGTACAAGACAGCTTTTCCTTGCCAATATCTCTCTTTTGCAAAGAGCTGCGCATTGGAAAATTCAGGGCTATGTCGTGTAGATGATGGCCTAACAGGAGGCTTTAAAATTTTCTTTCTAGTGACCTTCGTTTGGGAGAAAAATGCAAAGGTACAAGACAGCTTTTCCTTGCCAATATCTCTCTTTTGCAAAGAGCTGCGCATTGGAAAATTCATGGCTATGCCGTGTAGATGTTGGTCTAACAGGAGGCTTTAAAATTTTATTTCTAGTGTCCTTCGTTTGGGAGAAAAATGCAATGGTACAAGACAGCTTTTCCTTGCCAATATCTCTCTTTTGCAAAGAGCTGCGCATTGGAAAATTCAGGGCTATGTCGTGTAGATGATGGTCTAACAGGAGGCTTTAAAATTTTCTTTCTAGTGTCCTTCGTTTGGGAGAAAAATGCAATGGTACAAGACAGCTTTTCCTTGCCAATATCTCTCTTTTGCAAAGAGCTGCGCATTGGAAAATTCAGGGCTATGTCGTGTAGATGATGGCCTAACAGGAGGCTTTAAAATTTTCTTTCTAGTGTCCTTCGTTTGGGAGAAAAATGCAATGGTACAAGACAGCTTTTCCTTGCCAATATCTCTCTTTTGCAAAGAGCTGCGCATTGGAAAATTCATGGCTATGCCGTGTAGATGATGGTCTAACAGGAGGCTTTAAAATTTTCTTTCTAGTGTCCTTCGTTTGGGAGAAAAATGCAATGGTACAAGACAGCTTTTCCTTGCCAATATCTCTCTTTTGCAAAGAGCTGCGCATTGGAAAATTCAGGGCTATGTCGTGTAGATGATGGCCTAACAGGAGGCTTTAAAATTTTCTTTCTAGTGTCCTTCGTTTGGGAGAAAAATGCAAAGGTACAAGACAGCTTTTCCTTGCCAATATCTCTCTTTTGCAAAGAGCTACGCATTGGAAAATTCAGGGCTATGTCGTGTAGATGATAGCCTAACAGGAGGCTTTAAAATTTTCTTTCTAGTGACCTTCGTTTGGGAGAAAAATGCAAAGGTACAAGACAGCTTTTCCTTGCCAATATCTCTCTTTTGCAAAGAGCTGCGCATTGGAAAATTCAGGGCTATGTCGTGTAGATGATGGCCTAACAGGAGGCTTTAAAATTTTAATTCTAGTGTCCTTCGTTTGGGAGAAAAATGCAAAGGTACAAGACAGCTTTTCCTTGCCAATATCTCTCTTTTGCAAAGAGCTACGCATTGGAAAATTCAGGGCTATGTCGTGTAGATGATAGCCTAACAGGAGGCTTTAAAATTTTCTTTCTAGTGACCTTCGTTTGGGAGAAAAATGCAAAAGTACAAGACAGCTTTTCCTTGCCAATATCTCTCTTTTGCAAAGAGCTGCGCATTGGAAAATTCATGGCTATGCCGTGTAGATGATGGTCTAACAGGAGGCTTTAAAATTTTCATTCTAGTGTCCTTCGTTTGGGAGAAAAATGCAATGGTACAAGACAGCTTTTCCTTGCCAATATCTCTATTTTGCAAAGAGCTGCGCATTGGAAAATTCAGGGCTATATCGTGTAGATGATGGCCTAACAGGAGGCTTTAAAATTTTAATTCTAGTGTCCTTCGTTTGGGAGAAAAATGCAAAGGTACAAGACAGCTTTTCCTTGCCAATATCTCTCTTTTGCAAAGAGCTGCGCATTGGAAAATTCATGGCTATGCCGTGTAGATGATGGTCTAACAGGAGGCTTTAAAATTTTCTTTCTAGTGTCCTTCGTTTGGGAGAAAAATGCAATGGTACAAGACAGCTTTTCCTTGCCAATATCTCTCTTTTGCAAAGAGCTGCGCATTGGAAAATTCAGGGCTATGTCGTGTAGATGATGGCCTAACAGGAGGCTTTAAAATTTTCTTTCTAGTGTCCTTCGTTTGGGAGAAAAATGCAATGGTACAAGACAGCTTTTCCTTGCCAATATCTCTCTTTTGCAAAGAGCTGCGCATTGGAAAATTCAGGGCTATGTCGTGTAGATGATGGCCTAACAGGAGGCTTTAAAATTTTCTTTCTAGTGACCTTCGTTTGGGAGAAAAATGCAAAGGTACAAGACAGCTTTTCCTTGCCAATATCTCTCTTTTGCAAAGAGCTGCGCATTGGAAAATTCATGGCTATGCCGTGTAGATGTTGGTCTAACAGGAGGCTTTAAAATTTTATTTCTAGTGTCCTTCGTTTGGGAGAAAAATGCAATGGTACAAGACAGCTTTTCCTTGCCAATATCTCTCTTTTGCAAAGAGCTGCGCATTGGAAAATTCTGGGCTATGTCGTGTAGATGATGGCCTAACAGGAGGTTTTAAAATTTTATTTCTAGTGTCCTTCGTTTGGGAAAAAAATGCAATGGTACAAGACAGCTTTTCCTTGCCAATATCTCTCTTTTGCAAAGAGCTGCGCATTGGAAAATTCAGGGCTATGTCGTGTAGATGATGGTCTAACAGGAGGCTTTAAAATGTTCTTTCTAGTGTCCTTCGTTTGGGAGAAAAATGCAATGGTACAAGACAGCTTTTCCTTGCCAATATCTCTCTTTTGCAAAGAGCTGCGCATTGGAAAATTCAGGGCTATGTCGTGTAGATGATGGCCTAACAGAAGGCTTTAAAATTTTCTTTCTAGTGTCCTTCGTTTGGGAGAAAAATGCAAAGGTATAAGACAGCTTTTCCTTGCCAATATCTCTCGTTTGCAAAGAGCTGCGCATTGGAAAATTCAGGGCTATATCGTGTAGATGATGGCCTAACAGGAGGCTTTAAAATTTTAATTCTAGTGTCCTTCGTTTGGGAGAAAAATGCAATGGTACAAGACAGCTTTTCCTTGCCAATATCTCTCTTTTGCAAAGAGCTGCGCATTGGAAAATTCAGGGCTATGTCGTGTAGATGATGGTCTAACAGGAGGCTTTAAAATTTTCTTTCTAGTGTCCTTCGTTTGGGAGAAAAATGCAATGGTACAATACAGCTTTTCCTTGCCAATATCTCTATTTTGCAAAGAGCTGCGCATTGGAAAATTCAGGGCTATGTCGTGTAGATGATGGCCTAACAGGAGGCTTTAACATTTTCTTTCTAGTGTCCTTCGTTTGGGAGAAAAATGCAAAGGTATAAGACAGCTTTTCCTTGCCAATATCTCTCGTTTGCAAAGAGCTGCGCATTGGAAAATTCAGGGCTATATCGTGTAGATGATGGCCTAACAGGAGGCTTTAAAATTTTAATTCTAGTGTCCTTCGTTTGGGAGAAAAATGCAAAGGTACAAGACAGCTTTTCCTTGACAATATCTCTCTTTTGCAAAGAGCTGCGCATTGGAAAATTCATGGCTATGCCGTGTAGATGATGGTCTAACAGGAGGCTTTAAAATTTTCTTTCTAGTGTCCTTCGTTTGGGAGAAAAATGCAATGGTACAAGACAGCTTTTCCTTGCCAATATCTCTCTTTTGCAAAGAGCTGCGCATTGGAAAATTCAGGGCTATGTCGTGTAGATGATGGCCTAACAGGAGGCTTTAAAATTGCAATTCTAGTGTCCTTCGTTTGGGAGAAAAATGCAAAGGTACAAGACAGCTTTTCCTTGCCAATATCTCTCTTTTGCAAAGAGCTACGCATTGGAAAATTCAGGGCTATGTCGTGTAGATGATGGCCTAACAGGAGGCTTTAAAATTTTCTTTCTAGTGACCTTCGTTTGGGAGAAAAATGCAAAGGTACAAGACAGCTTTTCCTTGCCAATATCTCTCTTTTGCAAAGAGCTGCGCATTGGAAAATTCAGGGCTATGTCGTGTAGATGATGGCCTAACAGGAGGCTTTAAAATTTTCTTTCTAGTGTCCTTCGTTTGGGAGAAAAATGCAAAGGTACAAGACAGCTTTTCCTTGCCAATATCTCTCTTTTGCAAAGAGCTGCGCATTGGAAAATTCAGGGCTATGTCGTGTAGATGATGGCCTAACAGGAGGCTTTAAAATTTTCTTTCTAGTGACCTTCGTTTGGGAGAAAAATGCAAAGGTACAAGACAGCTTTTCCTTGCCAATATCTCTCTTTTGCAAAGAGCTGCGCATTGGAAAATTCAGGGCTATGTCGTGTAGATGATGGCCTAACAGGAGGCTTTAAAATTTTATTTCTAGTGTCCTTCGTTTGGGAGAAAAATGCAATGGTACAAGACAGCTTTTCCTTGCCAATATCGCTCTTTTGCAAAGAGTTGCGCATTGGAAAATTCAGGGCTATGTCGTGTAGATGATGGTCTAACAGGAGGCTTTAAAATTTTCTTTCTAGTGTCCTTCGTTTGGGAGAAAAATGCAATGGTACAAGACAGCTTTTCCTTGCCAATATCTCTCTTTTGCAAAGAGCTGCGCATTGGAAAATTCAGGGCTATGTCGTGTAGATGATGGCCTAACAGGAGGCTTTAAAATTTTCTTTCTAGTGTCCTTCGTTTGGGAGAAAAATGCAAAGGTATAAGACAGCTTTTCCTTGCCAATATCTCTCTTTTGCAAAGAGCTGCGCATTGGAAAATTCAGGGCTATGTCGTGTAGATGATGGCCTAACAGGAGGCTTTAAAATTTTCTTTCTAGTGTCCTTCGTTTGGGAGAAAAATGCAAAGGTACAAGTTAGCTTTTCCTTGCCAATATCTCTCTTTTGCAAAGAGCTGCGCATTGGAAAATTCATGGCTATGCCGTGTAGATGATGGTCTAACAGGAGGCTTTAAAATTTTCATTCTAGTGTCCTTCGTTTGGAAGAAAAATGCAATGGTACAAGACAGCTTTTCCTTGCCAATATCTCTATTTTGCAAAGAGCTGCGCATTGGAAAATTCAGGGCTATATCGTGTAGATGATGGCCTAACAGGAGGCTTTAAAATTTTAATTCTAGTGTCCTTCGTTTGGGAGAAAAATGCAAAGGTACAAGACAGCTTTTCCTTGCCAATATCTCTCTTTTGCAAAGAGCTGCGCATTGGAAAATTCATGGCTATGCCGTGTAGATGATGGTCTAACAGGAGGCTTTAAAATTTTCTTTCTAGTGTCCTTCGTTTGGGAGAAAAATGCAATGGTACAAGACAGCTTTTCCTTGCCAATATCTCTCTTTTGCAAAGAGCTGCGCATTGGAAAATTCAGGGCTATGTCGTGTAGATGATGGCCTAACAGGAGGCTTTAAAATTTTCTTTCTAGTGTCCTTCGTTTGGGAGAAAAATGCAATGGTACAAGACAGCTTTTCCTTGCCAATATCTCTCTTTTGCAAAGAGCTGCGCATTGGAAAATTCAGGGCTATGTCGTGTAGATGATGGCCTAACAGGAGGCTTTAAAATTTTCTTTCTAGTGACCTTCGTTTGGGAGAAAAATGCAATGGTACAAGACAGCTTTTCCTTGCCAATATCTCTCTTTTGCAAAGAGCTGCGCATTGGAAAATTCAGGGCTATGTCGTGTAGATGATGGCCTAACAGGAGGCTTTAAAATTTTCTTTCTAGTGACCTTCGTTTGGGAGAAAAATGCAAAGGTACAAGTTAGCTTTTCCTTGCCAATATCTCTCTTTTGCAAAGAGCTGCGCATTGGAAAATTCATGGCTATGCCGTGTAGATGATGGTCTAACAGGAGGCTTTAAAATTTTAATTCTAGTGTCCTTCGTTTGGGAGAAAAATGCAAAGGTACAAGACAGCTTTTCCTTGCCAATATCTCTCTTTTGCAAAGAGCTGCGCATTGGAAAATTCATGGCTATGCCGTGTAGATGATGGTCTAACAGGAGGCTTTAAAATTTTCTTTCTAGTGTCCTTCGTTTGGGAGAAAAATGCAATGGTACAAGACAGCTTTTCCTTGCCAATATCTCTCTTTTGCAAAGAGCTGCGCATTGGAAAATTCAGGGCTATGTCGTGTAGATGATGGCCTAACAGGAGGCTTTAAAATTTTATTTCTAGTGTCCTTCGTTTGGGAAAAAAATGCAATGGTACAAGACAGCTTTTCCTTGCCAATATCTCTCTTTTGCAAAGAGCTGCGCATTGGAAAATTCAGGGCTATGTCGTGTAGATGATGGTCTAACAGGAGGCTTTAAAATTTTCTTTCTAGTGTCCTTCTTTTGGGAGAAAAATGCAATGGTACAAGACAGCTTTTCCTTGCCAATATCTCTCTTTTGCAAAGAGCTGCGCATTGGAAAATTCAGGGCTATGTCGTGTAGATGATGGCCTAACAGAAGGCTTTAAAATTTTCTTTCTAGTGTCCTTCGTTTGGGAGAAAAATGCAAAGGTATAAGACAGCTTTTCCTTGCCAATATCTCTCGTTTGCAAAGAGCTGCGCATTGGAAAATTCAGGGCTATATCGTGTAGATGATGGCCTAACAGCAGGCTTTAAAATTTTAATTCTAGTGTCCTTCTTTTGGGAGAAAAATGCAATGGTACAAGACAGCTTTTCCTTGCCAATATCTCTCTTTTGCAAAGAGCTGCGCATTGGAAAATTCAGGGCTATGTCGTGTAGATGATGGCCTAACAGAAGGCTTTAAAATTTTCTTTCTAGTGTCCTTCGTTTGGGAGAAAAATGCAAAGGTATAAGACAGCTTTTCCTTGCCAATATCTCTCTTTTGCAAAGAGCTGCGCATTGGAAAATTCAGGGCTATGTCGTGTAGATGATGGCCTAACAGGAGGCTTTAAAATTTTCTTTCTAGTGTCCTTCGTTTGGGAGAAAAATGCAAAGGTACAAGTTAGCTTTTCCTTGCCAATATCTCTCTTTTGCAAAGAGCTGCGCATTGGAAAATTCATGGCTATGCCGTGTAGATGATGGTCTAACAGGAGGCTTTAAAATTTTCATTCTAGTGTCCTTCGTTTGGAAGAAAAATGCAATGGTACAAGACAGCTTTTCCTTGCCAATATCTCTATTTTGCAAAGAGCTGCGCATTGGAAAATTCAGGGCTATATCGTGTAGATGATGGCCTAACAGGAGGCTTTAAAATTTTAATTCTAGTGTCCTTCGTTTGGGAGAAAAATGCAAAGGTACAAGACAGCTTTTCCTTGCCAATATCTCTCTTTTGCAAAGAGCTGCGCATTGGAAAATTCATGGCTATGCCGTGTAGATGATGGTCTAACAGGAGGCTTTAAAATTTTCTTTCTAGTGTCCTTCGTTTGGGAGAAAAATGCAATGGTACAAGACAGCTTTTCCTTGCCAATATCTCTCTTTTGCAAAGAGCTGCGCATTGGAAAATTCAGGGCTATGTCGTGTAGATGATGGCCTAACAGGAGGCTTTAAAATTTTCTTTCTAGTGTCCTTCGTTTGGGAGAAAAATGCAATGGTACAAGACAGCTTTTCCTTGCCAATATCTCTCTTTTGCAAAGAGCTGCGCATTGGAAAATTCAGGGCTATGTCGTGTAGATGATGGCCTAACAGGAGGCTTTAAAATTTTCTTTCTAGTGACCTTCGTTTGGGAGAAAAATGCAATGGTACAAGACAGCTTTTCCTTGCCAATATCTCTCTTTTGCAAAGAGCTGCGCATTGGAAAATTCAGGGCTATGTCGTGTAGATGATGGCCTAACAGGAGGCTTTAAAATTTTCTTTCTAGTGACCTTCGTTTGGGAGAAAAATGCAATGGTACAAGACAGCTTTTCCTTGCCAATATCTCTCTTTTGCAAAGAGCTGCGCATTGGAAAATTCAGGGCTATGTCGTGTAGATGATGGCCTAACAGGAGGCTTTAAAATTTTCTTTCTAGTGACCTTCGTTTGGGAGAAAAATGCAAAGGTACAAGTTAGCTTTTCCTTGCCAATATCTCTCTTTTGCAAAGAGCTGCGCATTGGAAAATTCATGGCTATGCCGTGTAGATGATGGTCTAACAGGAGGCTTTAAAATTTTAATTCTAGTGTCCTTCGTTTGGGAGAAAAATGCAAAGGTACAAGACAGCTTTTCCTTGCCAATATCTCTCTTTTGCAAAGAGCTGCGCATTGGAAAATTCATGGCTATGCCGTGTAGATGATGGTCTAACAGGAGGCTTTAAAATTTTCTTTCTAGTGTCCTTCGTTTGGGAGAAAAATGCAATGGTACAAGACAGCTTTTCCTTGCCAATATCTCTCTTTTGCAAAGAGCTGCGCATTGGAAAATTCAGGGCTATGTCGTGTAGATGATGGCCTAACAGGAGGCTTTAAAATTTTATTTCTAGTGTCCTTCGTTTGGGAAAAAAATGCAATGGTACAAGACAGCTTTTCCTTGCCAATATCTCTCTTTTGCAAAGAGCTGCGCATTGGAAAATTCAGGGCTATGTCGTGTAGATGATGGTCTAACAGGAGGCTTTAAAATTTTCTTTCTAGTGTCCTTCTTTTGGGAGAAAAATGCAATGGTACAAGACAGCTTTTCCTTGCCAATATCTCTCTTTTGCAAAGAGCTGCGCATTGGAAAATTCAGGGCTATGTCGTGTAGATGATGGCCTAACAGAAGGCTTTAAAATTTTCTTTCTAGTGTCCTTCGTTTGGGAGAAAAATGCAAAGGTATAAGACAGCTTTTCCTTGCCAATATCTCTCGTTTGCAAAGAGCTGCGCATTGGAAAATTCAGGGCTATATCGTGTAGATGATGGCCTAACAGCAGGCTTTAAAATTTTAATTCTAGTGTCCTTCGTTTGGGAGAAAAATGCAATGGTACAAGACAGCTTTTCCTTGCCAATATCTCTCTTTTGCAAAGAGCTGCGCATTGGAAAATTCAGGGCTATGTCGTGTAGATGATGGTCTAACAGGAGGCTTTAAAATTTTCTTTCTAGTGTCCTTCGTTTGGGAGAAAAATGCAATGGTACAATACAGCTTTTCCTTGCCAATATCTCTATTTTGCAAAGAGCTGCGCATTGGAAAATTCAGGGCTATGTCGTGTAGATGATGGCCTAACAGGAGGCTTTAAAATTTTCTTTCTAGTGTCCTTCGTTTGGGAGAAAAATGCAAAGGTATAAGACAGCTTTTCCTTGCCAATATCTCTCGTTTGCAAAGAGCTGCGCATTGGAAAATTCATGGCTATGCCGTGTAGATGATGGTCTAACAGGAGGCTTTAAAATTTTCTTTCTAGTGTCCTTCGTTTGGGAGAAAAATGCAATGGTACAAGACAGCTTTTCCTTGCCAATATCTCTCTTTTGCAAAGAGCTGCGCATTGGAAAATTCAGGGCTATGTCGTGTAGATGATGGCCTAACAGGAGGCTTTAAAATTGCAATTCTAGTGTCCTTCGTTTGGGAGAAAAATGCAAAGGTACAAGACAGCTTTTCCTTGCCAATATCTCTCTTTTGCAAAGAGCTACGCATTGGAAAATTCAGGGCTATGTCGTGTAGATGATGGCCTAACAGGAGGCTTTAAAATTTTCTTTCTAGTGACCTTCGTTTGGGAGAAAAATGCAAAGGTACAAGACAGCTTTTCCTTGCCAATATCTCTCTTTTGCAAAGAGCTGCGCATTGGAAAATTCAGGGCTATGTCGTGTAGATGATGGCCTAACAGGAGGCTTTAAAATTTTCTTTCTAGTGTCCTTCGTTTGGGAGAAAAATGCAATGGTACAAGACAGCTTTTCCTTGCCAATCAGAGGATTTTTCAGCTCACAATCCAGCGCCAAAAGTACACAGTCTGGGAAATAATAAACTCTATAGTGATAGACTTGTAATGCTCTAAAGATGTTCTGGTGAGGTGAGGAAGAAGCCCCGCCGCTGTAATGGCGCATATCTGTCCCGCTCAGAAATAATTAATTACGCTAGCGGGGTAAGGACAGTGCCCAGGTACTAATGTCCACTTTTTCCAGCCTTTTGTGAGGAATTTATGCTGCCCAGGGTGCCCCCCCCCCGTGCCCTGCACCCTGCAGTGCCTGTGTTTGTGTGTGAGCATGGCGCGCAGCGTTCCGCTCGCTGCTCGGTACCTCAGAATGCCGTCACTGAAGAAGAAGTCTTCTGTTCTTCTGCTACTCACCTGTCTTCTGGCTCTGTAAGGGGGTGACGGCAGGCTGCGGGAGTGTGCATCTAGGCGTACCCAGCGATCAGCACCCTCAGGAGCTAATGGTGTCCTGTCAGCCTGAAGCAGAGCCATTGAACTCACTAGAAGTTGGTCATACTTCTCTCCCCTAAGTCCCACGAAGCAGGGAGACTGTTGCCAGCAGCCTTCCTGAAAATAAAAAAAACTAACAAGTCTTTTCAGAGAAACTCAGTAGAGCTCCCCTGTAGTGCATCCAGTATCACTGCGCACAATACTAAAACTGGAGTCTGGAGGAGGGGCATAGAGGGAGGAGACAGTTCACACCCTTTGAAAGTCTTAAAGTGCCCATGTCTCCTGCGGATCCCGTCTATACCCCATGGTTCTTAATGTGACCCCAGCATCCTCTAGTACGTATGAGAAAACAAATAACGCACACACGAGGAGGAGAGAACTAAGTAAGCTATAAGGAGAAGAGGGGAGGGAGGGGGGGTTGAAAGGTAAGGTAGTAAAGGCATATTGGATAAACTACAACCTTATACATATTCATTAATGTACCAGTAGTTAGAAGCAGAAGAGCTCTAACAGAAACCACAAAGCTTATCTAAAGCCACACCACACTGGATATGCCCAATCTCATTTGATTTTTGAAGCAAAGCAGTATTGGACTTTGTTAATACATGGATGGGAGACTGCTTGGTAGTATCAGATTCTTTAGGTGTTTTTAAACTACCAACACCATTTTCTTGGTACATTTAATTTTTACATGTATTCTTTTATGTACCAGAAGTTAGAAGTAGAAGAGCTGTAACAGAAACCACCAGCTCATCTACAGCCACAGCACACTGGATTTGCCCAATCTCTCCTGATCATGGAAGCTGACCAGTGTTGGTCCTGGTTTTAGTACTTGGATGGGAGACCAAAAGGAAATACCAGGAGCTGTGTGTATTTTTACAATACTAACACCGTTCTCTTGATGCATTCCATTTTGAAACATTGGGGCAGATCTATTAAGCCTGGTGAACTGATAAAGTGCAAGGTGATAAAGTACCAGCCAGACAGCTCCTAACTGTCATTTTTCAAACCCAGCCTGTGACATGGCAATTAGGAGCTGATTGGCTGGTACTTTATCACCATGCAAATTATCATTTCACCAGGTTTAATAAATCGGCTGCTTACTCATTTATGTACGAGTAGTTAGAAGTAGAAGAACTCTAACAGAAACCACAAGCTCATCTACAGCCACACCACACTGTATGTGCCCAATATCACCTGATTTTAGGCCTGGTTTGTTCTTGGATGTGAGACCACCTGGGAATACCAGGTGCTGTAGGTAGTTTTATACTACCAACACCGTTCTCTTGATGCATTATATTTTGAAACTTATTCATTGATGTACCAGTAGTTAGAAGTAGAAGTTAGAAACAGCAAAAATCATCTACAGCCGCATCACACTGGATATGTCCAATCTCATCTGATGTTGGAAGCTAAGCAGTGTTGTGCCTGGTTAGTTTTTGGATTTCAGGTCCTGCCTTCTGGTTTGGCCACGGCACCTCGGAAATTCACCAAGGTCATGGCCGTGATGACGACCCTTCACCATCGGTGGACCAGGGAGGAATCTCTCCTCCCGATAAACATTCTGGAATTGCGGGCAGTGTTCAATTCATTGACACTGGCCCTGCCTCTAGTACAGAACAGGCCTGTTCAAGTACAATCGGACAACGACACCACGGTAGTGTACACAAATCATCAAGGCGGCACTCGAAATTGCATGGCAAAGCTGGAAGTATCAAAAATCCTCAGTTGGGTAGAACGTCATCTGCCAGCAATATCGGCAGTGTTCATTCCCGGAGTCCTCAACTGGGAAGCGGATTTCCTCAGTCGTCAGTACGTTCACGCTGGAGAGTGGAGAGGCCGCAGCAGAAATGTCTGCACTGGTGTCAGTAGGTGACTGAGGCAGGGATGACTGGGAGATAGTGGGTGACTGAAGCATGTATGACTGGGAGATAGTGGGTGACTGAGGCCGGGGTGACTGGGAGATAGTCAGTGACTAAGGCAGGGGTGATAGGGATATAGTGGATGACTGTGGCAGGGGTGACAGGGACAGTAGGAGACTGAGGCAGGGGTGACAGGGATAGTGGGTGACTGAGGCAGGGGTGATAGGGTGACAGTGGGTGACTGAGGCAGAGGTGACAGGGATAGTGGGTGACTGAGGTAGGGGTGATATGGAGATAGTGGTTGACTGAGGCAGGGGTGACAGAGATAGTGGGTGACTAAAGCAGGGGTGACTGGTATAGTGGGTGACTGAGGCAGGGGTCGCAGGTATAGTGGTTAACTGAGGCAGCGGTGACTGGGAGATAGTGGGTAACTGGGGCAGGGGTGACAGGGAAAGTGTGTGACTCAGGCAGGGGTGATAGGGAGATAGTGGGCAGCAGATCACTGCCTCGCTGACAGCAGCACATCCCTGCTTCACTGACAGCAGCACATCCCTGCCTCATTGACAGCAGCACATACCTGCCTCACTTATAGCAGCACATCCCTGCCTCACTGGCAGCAGCAGATCCCTGCCTCACTGGCAGCAGCAGATCACTGCTTCACTGACAGCAGCACATCCCTGCCTCACTGGCAGCAGCAGATCCCTGCCTTACTGACAGCTGTATATAGGGCCTAATTCAGACCTGATCTCTGCTGTGCATATTCACACAACAGGAGATCAGGTCTGAAGTGTGTGTGTGTGTGTGCTGGTGCCGCAGTGCACCGGCACATGCCAGAGATGCGATCAGCATCTCTGCCCAGTGAGCGCCTCTGCCAACACATACTTATCTTGCATATGAGATCTCTTGATCATGAAGATAGTTCTCACAGGGTGAGGTTCATCCATTACATTTTAAAGTAGGAAGGTACAAATTACATATTCAAATTACATATATGTGCTGGATTCAAATGTTTTCCCCCCTTCCTTTCTCAATTGTGCCCATCAGCAGCTATTCTAATGTTGCTGCCAATAGGTGTGACACATTCATTTCTTCTGTGGGATACACTGGACTCCACAAGGATTCACATTGGGGTGTAGAGTAGGATCTTGATCTGAGGCACCAACAGGCTCAAAGCTTTTGACTGTTCCCAAGATGCTCAGCGCCCCCTCCTCTATAACCTCGCTTCCATGAACAAGGGAGCTCAGTTTGTAGTTGGTGCCTTCAGTAGCAGGCCACTTAAGAGGGGGCTGCCTCAGGCAGCCTATTCTTAGCTATTAATTTTGACAAGAAAAGAAGAACTTTTTTTTATAAGAATCTACAAGGGCTGCAGCAGGCTAGGTCTAATAGACATCTTTACTGCAGCTCCATCACTCCCAGCGGCGCAGTATACTCCCGCGCCCTGGTTGCTGGGTCACTGCAGCGGAGGCTCCGGTTTCTTCCTAAGGTCAGTCACACACACACCGCCCTCCGGGATCACGAGGCCGCTGATGAAAGGGAGGTAAGGGACTTCTGTGCCCACACTATACCGTGATCCAGCGTGGCTGTAGGGGGCGGGCCATGTGCGCACTGGCGTGGACACTGATTACTGGGCAGCCGCTCCACTAGCCACCAGGGACAGTTAAGGAGCACAGCTCTGGGGGGTTTTCTCTTATATTAACCCCATTTTGTACTACCCGCAGTGCATTGTGATAGGTAATAGAGCCTGATTCAGGTTGGATTGCAATCGCAATAAGCAGTCCAACTGCAAAAATTGCTAAGAGCATACGCATGCGCCTGCATTTTCTGCGGCACCCCGCAGTTAATGCAATCGCCTCTGACTGTCAATCGGTGCTGGGGGGGGGGGTCAGCAACACTCCATTTCCAAGTCGGAGATGGAGCGGTGCGTGGGCAGGGCTTCAAAATGGGGTCGGCAACGGAGAAACAGGAGGCGTGGTCAGAGCGGTTGCATGACATCACATGCAGCAGCTGCGATCACAAAAATGGTGGCGGCTTCCTGCGCACACATACAGTCTGCACCAACAGGAGGCTAACCCATTTTTTATGATCACGCTGAACTGCACTGCGACTGCAATTTCAGCGTGGTCAAGAAGGGAGGCGGCATGCTGGGTGGCCCCAGCATGCGAACCAAAGGATTGCAAATTCTGTTACTTAGCAGAATTTGCAATCCTTACTGAATTAGGCCCATTGATTACAAAATTTATTTGTAAATATTTGAAGTTTTTCTTCAGGGACTAACACAAAAGATGCTTGGGGCTACTAACACATGGGTAAGCCACGTAAAGCTTCCCATTGGTCAGTGGCATCACAACGGGGTTGCGGCCCACACCCGAGTGTCACCCGCCAAGGGGGGTGACACCAAAGTGCCGGCTCCTCTTCAGTGACAGAATATGGGTGTTTCACTGTGACATTACGTGCAACACCCAGTTTCTGTCACTGTGCAGGAGCCAGCACCACTCACACACTAGTCCCCGGGTACAAGTACAATAACTTTTACCATTTTAATTTGTTTTAATAGTATATTGACAGTATTGTTTTCTTTCAAAAATCCACTTCATTTTCTTTACCCTATTATTAAAATGGTAATTGACAAAAACAAACTACATTGTCACCAGAAGAGCAATACAAAATGTACAAGTGATATATTAAAATCATCTTTCCAGCTTGAATTTCAATGATGCATTGGGTCAACAATTTTGTGAGAAACATCTTCACCCTTAAATAAAGATTTTCTTAATTCCTTACCTGTGTGCTAATTAGATATCACCTTGTTTTCACATTAAACAGACTTCCACATGAGAAAGCAGCAAGGATGCAGTGGCGTTAATGTTTCCTGGTGTCAACCTGTATTATTTCAGTAGACATTGAAATGAGGATGCATCTTGCTGCCTTTCCAATGAAGCAAGTTTAATTTAGTAATAGGTGAAAAACCATCCCTACAAAGGTGTTAATCAGAGACTTGGCTTTGTGGACACTTTTCAGAGAACAAATTTGTTAGCATAAAAATAAAGCCAGAAAATGAAGAGCTGTTTAATCACGCAATTTGATTTTTTTGCCAGCATATTTCTTTTTCTCTGCAACCCAATGCTAAATTGTGCTTCCTAGATGTTTTTATAAAATCACTGAATCAAATCTAACTCTGATTACATCAGAGAAGGCCAGGTACCCTACACCATAACAGGGGGTATGAAATTTGACTTGTCTACTTAAAGATCACCAAAATCTGATAACAAGGTCAATTAGGTCCCTGGGTGGGATTGAACCACCAACCTTTTGGTTAATAGCCGTACATACTAACTGATTGCACCACAGAGACACTTTGCAAAAGTCCATACTGACAAAGGCTAATAAGCATTCATCTAAAACGTTTCCTAGAAAAACTTTAAAAAGTCAATAATCTGGAGAGTTTTTGTAAGATGTTTCTTCCATCAACCAACGAAGAAACACATTGGTACTTTCCCATGATGAGTGAGTGCTTCAGGATCTCTTGAACTTACATGTGCAGCAGAGTACTGCAATGGAAGCATGCTGGGCTCATAACCGAGAGGTAGGCAGATTGAAACTATCCTCTGCTATATGCATTTTTTTTTTGTTAATTAAAGTAATCCAAAACTGGGATTGATATTTTGTCTCTTTTATTTTTACTTAAAGTACAATAACTTTTACCATTTTAATTTGTTTTAATAGTATATTGACAGTATTGTTTTCTTTCAAAAATCCACTTCATTTTCTTTACCCTATTATTAAAATGGTAATTGACAAAAACAAACTACATTGTCACCAGAAGAGCAATACAAAATGTACAAGTGATATATTAAAATCATCTTTCCAGCTTGAATTTCAATGTTGCATTGGGTCAACAATTTTGTGAGAAACATCTTCACCCTTAAATAAAGATTTTCTTAATTCCTTACCTGTGTGCTAATTAGATATCACCTTGTTTTCACATTAAACAGACTTCCACATGACCACATGAGAAAGCAGCAAGGATGCAGTGGCGTTAATGTTTCCTGGTGTCAACTTGTATTATTTCAGTACACATTGAAATGAGGATGCATCTTGCTGCCTTTCCAATGAAGCAAGTTTAATTTAGTAATAGGTGAAAAACCATCCTTACAAAGGTGTTAATCAGAGACTTGGCTTTGTGGACACTTTTCAGAGAACAAATTTGTTAGCATAAAAATAAAGCCAGAAAATGAAGAGCTGTTTAATCACTCAATTGGATTTTTTTGCCAGCATATTTCTTTTTCTCTGCAACCCACTGCTAAATTGTGCTTCCTAGCTGTTTTTTTTATAAAATCACTGAATCAAATCTAACTCTGATTACATCAAAGAAGGCCATGTACCCTACACCATAACAGGGGGTATGAAATTTGACTTGTCTACTTAAAGATCACCAAAATCTGATAACAAGGTCAATTACGTCCCTGGGTGGGATTGAACCACCAACCTTTTGGTTAATAGCCGTACACACTAACTGATTGCGCCACAGAGACACTTTGCAAAAGTACATACTGACAAATGCTAATAAGCATTCATCTAAAACGTTTCCTAGAAAAACTTAAAAAAATCAATAATCTGGAGAGTTTTTGTAAGATGTTTCTTCTATCAACCAACGAAGAAACACATTGGTACTTTCCCATGATGAGTGAGTGCTTCAGGATCTCTTGCACTTACATGTGCAGCAGAGTACAGCAATGGAAGCATGCTGGGCCCATAACCCAGAGGTAGGCAGATTGAAACTATCCTCTGCTATATGCATTTTTTTGTTTGTTAATTAAAGTAATCCAAAACTGGGATTGATATTTTGGCTCTTTTATTTTTACTTAAAGTACAATAACTTTTACCATTTTAATTTGTTTTAATAGTATATTGACAGTATTGTTTTCTTTCAAAAATCCACTTAATTTTCTTTACCCTATTATTAAAATGGTAATTGACAAAAACAAACTACATTGTCACCAGAAGAGCAATACAAAATGTACAAGTGATATATTAAAATCATCTTTCCAGCTTGAATTTCAATGATGCATTGGGGCAACGATTTTGTGAGAAACATCTTCACCCTTAAATAAAGATTTTCTTAATTCCTTACCTGTGTGCTAATTAGATATCACCTTGTTTTCACATTAAACAGACTTCCACATGAGAAAGCAGCAAGGATGCAGTGGCGTTAATGTTTCCTGGTGTCAACCTGTATTATTTCAGTAGACATTGAAATGAGGATGCATCTTGCTGCCTTTCCAATGAAGCAAGTTTAATTTAGTAATAGGTGAAAAACCATCCTTACAAAGGTGTTAATCAGAGACTTGGCTTTGTGGACACTTTTCAGAGAACAAATTTGTTAGCATAAAAATAAAGCCAGAAAATAAAGAGCTGTTTAATCACTCTATTGGATTTTTCTGGCAGCATATTTTTTTTTTCTGCAACCCACTGCTAAATTGTGCTTCCTAGCTGTTTTTATAAAATCACTGAATCAAATCTAACTCTGATTACATCAGAGAAGGCCAGGTACCCTACACCATAACAGGGGGTTTGAAATTTTGACTTGTCTACTTAAAGATCACCAAAATCTGATAACAAGGTCAATTAGGTCCCTCGGTGGGATTGAACCACCAACCTTTTGGTTAATAGCTGTACATACTAACTGATTGCGCCACAGAGACACTTTGCAAAAGTCCATACTGACAAAGGCTAATAAGCATTCATCTAAAACGTTTCCTAGAAAAACTTTAAAAAGTCAATAATCTGGAGAGTTTTTGTAAGATGTTTCTTCCATCAACCAACGAAGAAACACATTGGTACTTTCCCATGATGAGTGAGTGCTTCAGGATCTCTTGAACTTACATGTGCAGCAGAGTACTGCAATGGAAGCATGCTGGGCCCATAACCCAGAGGTAGGCAGATTGAAACTATCCTCTGCTATATGCATTTTTTTTTTGTTAATTAAAGTAATCCAAAACTGGGATTGATATTTTGTCTCTTTTATTTTTACTTAAAGTACAATAACTTTTACCATTTTAATTTGTTTTAATAGTATATTGACAGTATTGTTTTCTTTCAAAAATCCACTTCATTTTCTTTACCCTATTATTAAAATGGTAATTGACAAAAACAAACTACATTGTCACCAGAAGAGCAATACAAAATGTACAAGTGATATATTAAAATCATCTTTCCAGCTTGAATTTCAATGATGCATTGGGTCAACAATTTTGTGAGAAACATCTTCACCCTTAAATAAAGATTTTCTTAATTCCTTACCTGTGTGCTAATTATATATCACCTTGTTTTCACATTAAACAGACTTCCACATGAGAAAGCAGCAAGGATGCAGTGGCGTTAATGTTTCCTGGTGTCAACTTGTATTATTTCAGTAGACATTGAAATGAGGATGCATCTTGCTGCCTTTCCAATGAAGCAAGTTTAATTTAGTAATAGGTGAAAAACCATCCTTACAAAGGTGTTAATCAGAGACTTGGCTTTGTGGACACTTTTCAGAGAACAAATTTGTTAGCATAAAAATAAAGCCAGAAAATAAAGAGCTGTTTAATCACTCAATTGGATTTTTCTGCCAGCATATTTTTTTTCTCTGCAACCCACTGCTAAATTGTGCTTCCTAGCTGTTTTTATAAAATCACTGAATCAAATCTAACTCTGATTACATCAGAGAAGGCCAGGTACCCTACACCATAACAGGGGGTTTGAAATTTTGACTTGTCTACTTAAAGATCACCAAAATCTGATAACAAGGTCAATTAGGTCCCTGGGTGGGATTGAACCACCAACCTTTTGGTTAATAGCCGTACATACTAACTGATTGCGCCACAGAGACACTTTGCAAAAAGTACATACTGACAAATGCTAATAAGCATTCATCTAAAACGTTTCCTAGAAAAACTTAAAAAAGTCAATAATCTGGAGAGTTTTTGTAAGATGTTTCTTCTATCAACCAACGAAGGAACACATTGGTACTTTCCCATGATGAGTGAGTGCTTCAGGATCTCTTGCACTTACATGTGCAGCAGAGTACAGCAATGGAAGCATGCTGGGCCCATAACCCAGAGGTAGGCAGATTAAAACTATCCTCTGCTATATGCATTTTTTTTTTGTTAATTAAAGTAATCCAAAACTGGGATTGATATTTTGGCTCTTTTATTTTTACTTAAAGTACAATAACTTTTACCATTTTAATTTGTTTTAATAGTATATTGACAGTATTGTTTTCTTTCAAAAATCCACTTCATTTTCTTTACCCTATTATTAAAATGGTAATTGACAAAAACAAACTACATTGTCACCAGAAGAGCAATACAAAATGTACAAGTGATATATTAAAATCATCTTTCCAGCTTGAATTTCAATGATGCATTGGGTCAACAATTTTGTGAGAAACATCTTCACCCTTAAATAAAGATTTTCTTAATTCCTTACCTGTGTGCTAATTAGATATCACCTTGTTTTCACATTAAACAGACTTCCACATGAGAAAGCAGCAAGGATGCAGTGGCGTTAATGTTTCCTGGTGTCAACCTGTATTATTTCAGTAGACATTGAAATGAGGATACATCTTGCTGCCTTTCCAATGAAGCAAGTTTAATTTAGTAATAGGTGAAAAACCATCCCTACAAAGGTGTTAATCAGAGACTTGGCTTTGTGGACACTTTTCAGAGAACAAATTTGTTAGCATAAAAATAAAGCCAGAAAATGAAGAGCTGTTTAATCACGCAATTTGATTTTTTTGCCAGCATATTTCTTTTTCTCTGCAACCCACTGCTAAATTGTGCTTCCTAGATGTTTTTATAAAATCACTGAATCAAATCTAACTCTGATTACATCAGAGAAGGCCAGGTACCCTACACCATAACAGGGGGTATGAAATTTGACTTGTCTACTTAAAGATCACCAAAATCTGATAAGGTCAATTACGTCCCTGGGTGGGATTGAACCACCAACCTTTTGGTTAATAGTCATACACACTAACTGATTGCGCCACAGAGACACTTTGCAAAAGTACATACTGACAAATGCTAATAAGCATTCATCTAAAACGTTTCCTAGAAAAACTTAAAAAAATCAATAATCTGGAGAGTTTTTGTAAGATGTTTCTTCTATCAACCAACGAAGAAACACATTGGTACTTTCCCATGATGAGTGAGTGCTTCAGGATCTCTTGCACTTACATGTGCAGCAGAGTACAGCAATGGAAGCATGCTGGGCCCATAACCCAGAGGTAGGCAGATTGAAACTATCCTCTGCTATATGCATTTTTTTGTTTGTTAATTAAAGTAATCCAAAACTGGGATTGATATTTTGGCTCTTTTATTTTTACTTAAAGTACAATAACTTTTACCATTTTAATTTGTTTTAATAGTATATTGACAGTATTGTTTTCTTTCAAAAATCCACTTCATTTTCTTTACCCTATTATTAAAATGGTAATTGACAAAAACAAACTACATTGTCACCAGAAGAGCAAAACAAAATGTACAAGTGATATATTAAAATCATCTTTCCAGCTTGAATTTCAATGTTGCATTGGGTCATCAATTTTGTGAGAAACATCTTCACCCTTAAATAAAGATTTTCTTAATTCCTTACCTGTGTGCTAATTAGATATCACCTTGTTTTCACATTAAACAGACTTCCACATGAGAAAGCAGCAAGGATGCAGTGGCGTTAATGTTTCCTGGTGTCAACCTGTATTATTTCAGTAGACATTGAAATGAGGATACATCTTGCTGCCTTTCCAATGAAGCAAGTTTAATTTAGTAATAGGTGAAAAACCATCCCTACAAAGGTGTTAATCAGAGACTTGGCTTTGTGGACACTTTTCAGAGAACAAATTTGTTAGCATTAAAATAAAGCCAGAAAATGAAGAGCTGTTTAATCACGCAATTTGGTTTTTTTGCCAGCATATTTCTTTTTCTCTGCAACCCACTGCTAAATTGTGCTTCCTAGATGTTTTTATAAAATCACTGAATCAAATCTAACTCTGATTACATCAGAGAAGGCCAGGTACCCTACACCATAACAGGGGGTATGAAATTTGACTTGTCTACTTAAAGATCACCAAAATCTGATAACAAGGTCAATTACGTCCCTGGGTGGGATTGAACCACCAACCTTTTGGTCAATAGCCGTACACACTAACTGATTGCGCCACAGAGACACTTTGCAAAAAGTACATACTGACAAATGCTAATAAGCATTCATCTAAAACGTTTCCTAGAAAAACTTAAAAAAGTCAATAATCTGGAGAGTTTTTGTAAGATGTTTCTTCTATCAACCAACGAAGAAACACATTGGTACTTTCCCATGATGAGTGAGTGCTTCAGGATCTCTTGCACTTACATGTGCAGCAGAGTACAGCAATGGAAGCATGCTGGGCCCATAACCCAGAGGTAGGCAGATTGAAACTATCCTCTGCTATATGCATTTTTTTGTTTGTTAATTAAAGTAATCCAAAACTGGGATTGATATTTTGGCTCTTTTATTTTTACTTAAAGTACAATAACTTTTACCATTTTAATTTGTTTTAATAGTATATTGACAGTATTGTTTTCTTTCAAAAATCCACTTCATTTTCTTTACCCTATTATTAAAATGGTAATTGACAAAAACAAACTACATTGTCACCAGAAGAGCAAAACAAAATGTACAAGTGATATATTAAAATCATCTTTCCAGCTTGAATTTCAATGATGCATTGGGGCAACGATTTTGTGAGAAACATCTTCACCCTTAAATAAAGATTTTCTTAATTCCTTACCTGTGTGCTAATTAGATATCACCTTGTTTTCACATTTAACAGACTTCCACATGAGAAAGCAGCAAGGATGCAGTGGCGTTAATGTTTCCTGGTGTCAACCTGTATTATTTCAGTAGACATTGAAATGAGGATGCATCTTGCTGCCTTTCCAATGAAGCAAGTTTAATTTAGTAATAGGTGAAAAACCATCCTTACAAAGGTGTTAATCAGAGACTTGGCTTTGTGGACACTTTTCAGAGAACAAATTTGTTAGCATAAAAATAAAGCCAGAAAATAAAGAGCTGTTTAATCACGCAATTGGATTTTTCTGCCAGCATATTTTTTTTCTCTGCAACCCACTGCTAAATTGTGCTTCCTAGCTGTTTTTATAAAATCACTGAATCAAATCTAACTCTGATTACATCAGAGAAGGCCAGGTACCCTACACCATAACAGGGGGTTTGAAATTTTGACTTGTCTACTTAAAGATCACCAAAATCTGATAACAAGGTAAATTAGGTCCCTGGGTGGGATTGAACCACCAACCTTTTGGTTAATAGCCGTACATACTAACTGATTGCGCCACAGAGACACTTTGCAAAAGTCCATACTGACAAAGGCTAATAAGCATTCATCTAAAACGTTTCCTAGAAAAACTTTAAAAAGTCAATAATCTGGAGAGTTTTTGTAAGATGTTTCTTCCATCAACCAACGAAGAAACACATTGGTACTTTCCCATGATGAGTGAGTGCTTCAGGATCTCTTGAACTTACATGTGCAGCAGAGTACTGCAATGGAAGCATGCTGGGCTCATAACCGAAAGGTAGGCAGATTGAAACTATCCTCTGCTATATGCATTTTTTTTTTGTTAAAGTAATCCAAAACTGGGATTGATATTTTGTCTCTTTTATTTTTACTTAAAGTACAATAACGTTTACCATTTTAATTTGTTTTAATAGTATATTGACAGTATTGTTTTCTTTCAAAAATCCACTTCATTTTCTTTACCCTATTATTAAAATGGTAATTGACAAAAACAAACTACATTGTCACCAGAAGAGCAATACAAAATGTACAAGTGATATATTAAAATCATCTTTCCAGCTTGAATTTCAATGTTGCATTGGGTCAACAATTTTGTGAGAAACATCTTCACCCTTAAATAAAGATTTTCTTAATTCCTTACCTGTGTGCTAATTAGATATCACCTTGTTTTCACATTAAACAGACTTCCACATGAGAAAGCAGCAAGGATGCAGTGGCGTTAATGTTTCCTGGTGTCAACTTGTATTATTTCAGTAGACATTGAAATGAGGATGCATCTTGCTGCCTTTCCAATGAAGCAAGTTTAATTTAGTAATAGGTGAAAAACCATCCTTACAAAGGTGTTAATCAGAGACTTGGCTTTGTGGACACTTTTCAGAGAACAAATTTGTTAGCATAAAAATAAAGCCAGAAAATGAAGAGCTGTTTAATCACTCGATTGGATTTTTCTGCCAGCATATTTTTTTTCTCTGCAACCCACTGCTAAATTGTGCTTCCTAGCTGTTTTTTATAAAATCACTGAATCAAATCTAACTCTGATTACATCAGAGAAGGCCATGTACCCTACACCATAAGAGGAGGTTTGAAATTTTGACTTGTCTCCTTAAATATCACCAAAATCTGATCACAAGGTTAATCACATCCCTGGGTGGGATTGAACCACCAACCTTTTGGTTAATAGCCAAACACACTAACCGATTGCGCCACAGAGACACTTTGCAAAAGTCCATACTGACAAAGGCTAATAAGCATTCATCTAAAACGTTTCCTAGAAAAACTTTAAAAAGTCAATAATCTGGAGAGTTTTTGTAAGATGTTTCTTCCATCAACCAACGAAGAAACACATTGGTACTTTCCCATGATGAGTGAGTGCTTCAGGATCTCTTGCACTTACATGTGCAGCAGAGTACTGCAATGGAAGCATGCTGGGCCCATAACCCAGAGGTAGGCAGATTGAAACTATCCTCTGCTATATGCATTTTTTTTGTTAATTAAAGTAATCCAAAACTGGGATTGATATTGTGTCTCTTTTATTTTTACTTAAAGTACAATAACTTTTACCATTTTAATTTGTTTTAATAGTATATTGACAGTATTGTTTTCTTTCAAAAATCCACTTCATTTTCTTTACCCTATTATTAAAATGGTAATTGACAAAAACAAACTACATTGTCACCAGAAGAGCAATACAAAATGTACAAGTGATATATTAAAATCATCTTTCCAGCTTGAATTTCAATGATGCATTGGGTCAACAATTTTGTGAGAAACATCTTCACCCTTAAATAAAGATTTTCTTAATTCCTTACCTGTGTGCTAATTAGATATCACCTTGTTTTCACATTAAACAGACTTCCACATGAGAAAGCAGCAAGGATGCAGTGGCGTTAATGTTTCCTGGTGTCAACCTGTATTATTTCAGTAGACATTGAAATGAGGATACATCTTGCTGCCTTTCCAATGAAGCAAGTTTAATTTAGTAATAGGTGAAAAACCATCCCTACAAAGGTGTTAATCAGAGACTTGGCTTTGTGGACACTTTTCAGAGAACAAATTTGTTAGCATAAAAATAAAGCCAGAAAATGAAGAGCTGTTTAATCACGCAATTTGATTTTTTTGCCAGCATATTTCTTTTTCTCTGCAACCCACTGCTAAATTGTGCTTCCTAGATGTTTTTATAAAATCACTGAATCAAATCTAACTCTGATTACATCAGAGAAGGCCAGGTACCCTACACCATAACAGGGGGTATGAAATTTGACTTGTCTACTTAAAGATCACCAAAATCTGATAACAAGGTCAATTAGGTCCCTGGGTGGGATTGAACCACCAACCTTTTGGTTAATAGCCGTACACGCTAACTGATTGCACCACAGAGACACTTTGCAAAAGTCCATACTGACAAAGGCTAATAAGCATTCATCTAAAACGTTTCCTAGAAAAACTTTAAAAAGTCAATAATCTGGAGAGTTTTTGTAAGATGTTTCTTCCATCAACCAACGAAGAAACACATTGGTACTTTCCCATGATGAGTGAGTGCTTCAGGATCTCTTGAACTTACATGTGCAGCAGAGTACTGCAATGGAAGCATGCTGGGCTCATAACCGAGAGGTAGGCAGATTGAAACTATCCTCTGCTATATGCATTTTTTTTTGTTAAAGTAATCCAAAACTGGGATTGATATTTTGTCTCTTTTATTTTTACTTAAAGTACAATAACGTTTACCATTTTAATTTGTTTTAATAGTATATTGACAGTATTGTTTTCTTTCAAAAATCCACTTCATTTTCTTTACCCTATTATTAAAATGGTAATTGACAAAAACAAACTACATTGTCACCAGAAGAGCAATACAAAATGTACAAGTGATATATTAAAATCATCTTTCCAGCTTGAATTTCAATGTTGCATTGGGTCAACAATTTTGTGAGAAACATCTTCACCCTTAAATAAAGATTTTCTTAATTCCTTACCTGTGTGCTAATTAGATATCACCTTGTTTTCACATTAAACAGACTTCCACATGAGAAAGCAGCAAGGATGCAGTGGCGTTAATGTTTCCTGGTGTCAACTTGTATTATTTCAGTAGACATTGAAATGAGGATGCATCTTGCTGCCTTTCCAATGAATCAAGTTTAATTTAGTAATAGGTGAAAAACCATCCTTACAAAGGTGTTAATCAGAGACTTGGCTTTGTGGACACTTTTCAGAGAACAAATTTGTTAGCATAAAAATAAAGCCAGAAAATGAAGAGCTGTTTAATCACTCGATTGGATTTTTCTGCCAGCATATTTTATTTCTCTGCAACCCACTGCTAAATTGTGCTTCCTAGCTGTTTTTTATAAAATCACTGAATCAAATCTAACTCTGATTACATCAGAGAAGGCCATGTACCCTACACCATAAGAGGAGGTTTGAAATTTTGACTTGTCTCCTTAAATATCACCAAAATCTGATCACAAGGTTAATTACATCCCTGGGTGGGATTGAACCACCAACCTTTTGGTTAATAGCCAAACACACTAACCGATTGCGCCACAGAGACACTTTGCAAAAGTCCATACTGACAAAGGCTAATAAGCATTCATCTAAAACGTTTCCTAGAAAAACTTTAAAAAGTCAATAATCTGGAGAGTTTTTGTAAGATGTTTCTTCCATCAACCAACGAAGAAACACATTGGTACTTTCCCATGATGAGTGAGTGCTTCAGGATCTCTTGCACTTACATGTGCAGCAGAGTACTGCAATGGAAGCATGCTGGGCCCATAACCCAGAGGTAGGCAGATTGAAACTATCCTCTGCTATATGCATTTTTTTTGTTAATTAAAGTAATCCAAAACTGGGATTGATATTGTGTCTCTTTTATTTTTACTTAAAGTACAATAACTTTTACCATTTTAATTTGTTTTAATAGTATATTGACAGTATTGTTTTCTTTCAAAAATCCACTTCATTTTCTTTACCCTATTATTAAAATGGTAATTGACAAAAACAAACTACATTGTCACCAGAAGAGCAATACAAAATGTACAAGTGATATATTAAAATCATCTTTCCAGCTTGAATTTCAATGTTGCATTGGGTCAACAATTTTGTGAGAAACATCTTCACCCTTAAATAAAGATTTTCTTAATTCCTTACCTGTGTGCTAATTAGATATCACCTTGTTTTCACATTAAACAGACTTCCACATGAGAAAGCAGCAAGGATGCAGTGGCGTTAATGTTTCCTGGTGTCAACTTGTATTATTTCAGTAGACATTGAAATGAGGATGCATCTTGCTGCCTTTCCAATGAATCAAGTTTAATTTAGTAATAGGTGAAAAACCATCCTTACAAAGGTGTTAATCAGAGACTTGGCTTTGTGGACACTTTTCAGAGAACAAATTTGTTAGCATAAAAATAAAGCCAGAAAATGAAGAGCTGTTTAATCACGCAATTTGATTTTTTTGCCAGCATATTTCTTTTTCTCTGCAACCCACTGCTAAATTGTGCTTCCTAGATGTTTTTATAAAATCACTGAATCAAATCTAACTCTGATTACATCAGAGAAGGCCAGGTACCCTACACCATAACAGGGGGTATGAAATTTGACTTGTCTACTTAAAGATCACCAAAATCTGATAACAAGGTCTATTACGTCCCTGGGTGGGATTGAACCACCAACCTTTTGGTTAATAGCCGTACACGCTAACTGATTGCGCCACAGAGACACTTTGCAAAAGTACATACTGACAAATGCTAATAAGCATTCATCTAAAACGTTTCCTAGAAAAACTTAAAAAAATCAATAATCTGGAGAGTTTTTGTAAGATGTTTCTTCTATCAACCAACGAAGAAACACATTGGTACTTTCCCATGATGAGTGAGTGCTTCAGGATCTCTTGCACTTACATGTGCAGAAGAGTACAGCAATGGAAGCATGCTGGGCCCATAACCCAGAGGTAGGCAGATTGAAACTATCCTCTGCTATATGCATTTTTTTGTTTGTTAATTAAAGTAATCCAAAACTGGGATTGATATTTTGGCTCTTTTATTTTTACTTAAAGTACAATAACTTTTACCATTTTAATTTGTTTTAATAGTATATTGACAGTATTGTTTTCTTTCAAAAATCCACTTAATTTTCTTTACCCTATTATTAAAATGGTAATTGACAAAAACAAACTACATTGTCACCAGAAGAGCAATACAAAATGTACAAGTGATATATTAAAATCATCTTTCCAGCTTGAATTTCAATGATGCATTGGGGCAACGATTTTGTGAGAAACATCTTCACCCTTAAATAAAGATTTTCTTAATTCCTTACCTGTGTGCTAATTAGATATCACCTTGTTTTCACATTAAACAGACTTCCACATGAGAAAGCAGCAAGGATGCAGTGGCGTTAATGTTTCCTGGTGTCAACCTGTATTATTTCAGTAGACATTGAAATGAGGATGCATCTTGCTGCCTTTCCAATGAAGCAAGTTTAATTTAGTAATAGGTGAAAAACCATCCTTACAAAGGTGTTAATCAGAGACTTGGCTTTGTGGACACTTTTCAGAGAACAAATTTGTTAGCATAAAAATAAAGCCAGAAAATAAAGAGCTGTTTAATCACTCAATTGGATTTTTCTGCCAGCATATTTTTTTTTTCTGCAACCCACTGCTAAATTGTGCTTCCTAGCTGTTTTTATAAAATCACTGAATCAAATCTAACTCTGATTACATCAGAGAAGGCCAGGTACCCTACACCATAACAGGGGGTATGAAATTTGACTTGTCTACTTAAAGATCACCAAAATCTGATAACAAGGTCAATTAGGTCCCTGGGTGGGATTGAACCACCAACCTTTTGGTTAATAGCCGTACACGCTAACTGATTGCACCACAGAGACACTTTGCAAAAGTCCATACTGACAAAGGCTAATAAGCATTCATCTAAAACGTTTCCTAGAAAAACTTTAAAAAGTCAATAATCTGGAGAGTTTTTGTAAGATGTTTCTTCCATCAACCAACGAAGAAACACATTGGTACTTTCCCATGATGAGTGAGTGCTTCAGGATCTCTTGAACTTACATGTGCAGCAGAGTACTGCAATGGAAGCATGCTGGGCTCATAACCGAGAGGTAGGCAGATTGAAACTATCCTCTGCTATATGCATTTTTTTTTGTTAAAGTAATCCAAAACTGGGATTGATATTTTGTCTCTTTTATTTTTACTTAAAGTACAATAACGTTTACCATTTTAATTTGTTTTAATAGTATATTGACAGTATTGTTTTCTTTCAAAAATCCACTTCATTTTCTTTACCCTATTATTAAAATGGTAATTGACAAAAACAAACTACATTGTCACCAGAAGAGCAATACAAAATGTACAAGTGATATATTAAAATCATCTTTCCAGCTTGAATTTCAATGTTGCATTGGGTCAACAATTTTGTGAGAAACATCTTCACCCTTAAATAAAGATTTTCTTAATTCCTTACCTGTGTGCTAATTAGATATCACCTTGTTTTCACATTAAACAGACTTCCACATGAGAAAGCAGCAAGGATGCAGTGGCGTTAATGTTTCCTGGTGTCAACTTGTATTATTTCAGTAGACATTGAAATGAGGATGCATCTTGCTGCCTTTCCAATGAATCAAGTTTAATTTAGTAATAGGTGAAAAACCATCCTTACAAAGGTGTTAATCAGAGACTTGGCTTTGTGGACACTTTTCAGAGAACAAATTTGTTAGCATAAAAATAAAGCCAGAAAATGAAGAGCTGTTTAATCACTCGATTGGATTTTTCTGCCAGCATATTTTATTTCTCTGCAACCCACTGCTAAATTGTGCTTCCTAGCTGTTTTTTATAAAATCACTGAATCAAATCTAACTCTGATTACATCAGAGAAGGCCATGTACCCTACACCATAAGAGGAGGTTTGAAATTTTGACTTGTCTCCTTAAATATCACCAAAATCTGATCACAAGGTTAATTACATCCCTGGGTGGGATTGAACCACCAACCTTTTGGTTAATAGCCAAAGACACTAACCGATTGCGCCACAGAGACACTTTGCAAAAGTCTATACTGACAAAGGCTAATAAGCATTCATCTAAAACGTTTCCTAGAAAAACTTTAAAAAGTCAATAATCTGGAGAGTTTTTGTAAGATGTTTCTTCCATCAACCAACGAAGAAACACATTGGTACTTTCCCATGATGAGTGAGTGCTTCAGGATCTCTTGCACTTACATGTGCAGCAGAGTACTGCAATGGAAGCATGCTGGGCCCATAACCCAGAGGTAGGCAGATTGAAACTATCCTCTGCTATATGCATTTTTTTTGTTAATTAAAGTAATCCAAAACTGGGATTGATATTGTGTCTCTTTTATTTTTACTTAAAGTACAATAACTTTTACCATTTTAATTTGTTTTAATAGTATATTGACAGTATTGTTTTCTTTCAAAAATCCACTTCATTTTCTTTACCCTATTATTAAAATGGTAATTGACAAAAACAAACTACATTGTCACCAGAAGAGCAATACAAAATGTACAAGTGATATATTAAAATCATCTTTCCAGCTTGAATTTCAATGATGCATTGGGTCAACAATTTTGTGAGAAACATCTTCACCCTTAAATAAAGATTTTCTTAATTCCTTACCTGTGTGCTAATTAGATATCACCTTGTTTTCACATTAAACAGACTTCCACATGAGAAAGCAGCAAGGATGCAGTGGCGTTAATGTTTCCTGGTGTCAACCTGTATAATTTCAGTAGACATTGAAATGAGGATACATCTTGCTGCCTTTCCAATGAAGCAAGTTTAATTTAGTAATAGGTGAAAAACCATCCCTACAAAGGTGTTAATCAGAGACTTGGCTTTGTGGACACTTTTCAGAGAACAAATTTGTTAGCATAAAAATAAAGCCAGAAAATGAAGAGCTGTTTAATCACGCAATTTGATTTTTTTGCCAGCATATTTCTTTTTCTCTGCAACCCACTGCTAAATTGTGCTTCCTAGATGTTTTTATAAAATCACTGAATCAAATCTAACTCTGATTACATCAGAGAAGGCCAGGTACCCTACACCATAACAGGGTGTATGAAATTTGACTTGTCTACTTAAAGATCACCAAAATCTGATAACAAGGTCAATTACGTCCCTGGGTGGGATTGAACCACCAACCTTTTGGTTAATAGCCGTACACGCTAACTGATTGCGCCACAGAGACACTTTGCAAAAGTACATACTGACAAATGCTAATAAGCATTCATCTAAAACGTTTCCTAGAAAAACTTAAAAAAATCAATAATCTGGAGAGTTTTTGTAAGATGTTTCTTCTATCAACCAACGAAGAAACACATTGGTACTTTCCCATGATGAGTGAGTGCTTCAGGATCTCTTGCACTTACATGTGCAGAAGAGTACAGCAATGGAAGCATGCTGGGCCCATAACCCAGAGGTAGGCAGATTGAAACTATCCTCTGCTATATGCATTTTTTTGTTTGTTAATTAAAGTAATCCAAAACTGGGATTGATATTTTGGCTCTTTTATTTTTACTTAAAGTACAATAACTTTTACCATTTTAATTTGTTTTAATAGTATATTGACAGTATTGTTTTCTTTCAAAAATCCACTTAATTTTCTTTACCCTATTATTAAAATGGTAATTGACAAAAACAAACTACATTGTCACCAGAAGAGCAATACAAAATGTACAAGTGATATATTAAAATCATCTTTCCAGCTTGAATTTCAATGATGCATTGGGGCAACGATTTTGTGAGAAACATCTTCACCCTTAAATAAAGATTTTCTTAATTCCTTACCTGTGTGCTAATTAGATATCACCTTGTTTTCACATTAAACAGACTTCCACATGAGAAAGCAGCAAGGATGCAGTGGCGTTAATGTTTCCTGGTGTCAACCTGTATTATTTCAGTAGACATTGAAATGAGGATGCATCTTGCTGCCTTTCCAATGAAGCAAGTTTAATTTAGTAATAGGTGAAAAACCATCCTTTCAAAGGTGTTAATCAGAGACTTGGCTTTGTGGACACTTTTCAGAGAACAAATTTGTTAGCATAAAATAAAGCCAGAAAATAAAGAGCTGTTTAATCACTCAATTGGATTTTTCTGCCAGCATATTTTTTTTTTCTGCAACCCACTGCTAAATTGTGCTTCCTAGCTGTTTTTATAAAATCACTGAATCAAATCTAACTCTGATTACATCAGAGAAGGCCAGGTACCCTACACCATAACAGGGGGTTTGAAATTTTGACTTGTCTACTTAAAGATCACCAAAATCTGATAACAAGGTCAATTAGGTCCCTGGGTGGGATTGAACCACCAACCTTTTGGTTAATAGCCATACATACTAACTGATTGCGCCACAGAGACACTTTGCGAAAGTCCATACTGACAAAGGCTAATAAGCATTCATCTAAAACGTTTCCTAGAAAAACTTTAAAAAGTCAATAATCTGGAGAGTTTTTGTAAGATGTTTCTTCCATCAACCAATGAAGAAACACATTGGTACTTTCCCATGATGAGTGAGTGCTTCAGGATCTCTTGAACTTACATGTGCAGCAGAGTACTGCAATGGAAGCATGCTGGGCCCATAACCCAGAGGTAGGCAGATTGAAACTATCCTCTGCTATATGCATTTTTTTTTTGTTAATTAAAGTAATCCAAAACTGGGATTGATATTTTGTCTCTTTTATTTTTACTTAAAGTACAATAACTTTTACCATTTTAATTTGTTTTAATAGTATATTGACAGTATTGTTTTCTTTCAAAAATCCACTTCATTTTCTTTACCCTATTATTAAAATGGTAATTGACAAAAACAAACTACATTGTCACCAGAAGAGCAATACAAAATGTACAAGTGATATATTAAAATCATCTTTCCAGCTTGAATTTCAATGATGCATTGGGTCAACAATTTTGTGAGAAACATCTTCACCCTTAAATAAAGATTTTCTTAATTCCTTACCTGTGTGCTAATTATATATCACCTTGTTTTCACATTAAACAGACTTCCACATGAGAAAGCAGCAAGGATGCAGTGGCGTTAATGTTTCCTGGTGTCAACTTGTATTATTTCAGTAGACATTGAAATGAGGATGCATCTTGCTGCCTTTCCAATGAAGCAAGTTTAATTTAGTAATAGGTGAAAAACCATCCTTACAAAGGTGTTAATCAGAGACTTGGCTTTGTGGACACTTTTCAGAGAACAAATTTGTTAGCATAAAAATAAAGCCAGAAAATAAAGAGCTGTTTAATCACTCAATTGGATTTTTCTGCCAGCATATTTTTTTTCACTGCAACCCACTGCTAAATTGTGCTTCCTAGCTGTTTTTATAAAATCACTGAATCAAATCTAACTACATCAGAGAAGGCCAGGTACCCTACACCATAACAGGGGGTTTGAAATTTTGACTTGTCTACCTAAAGATCACCAAAATCTGATAACAAGGTCAATTAGGTCCCTGGGTGGGATTGAACCACCAACCTTTTGGTTAATAGCCGTACATACTAACTGATTGCGCCACAGAGACACTTTGCAAAAGTCTATACTGACAAAGGCTAATAAGCATTCATCTAAAACGTTTCCTAGAAAAACTTTAAAAAGTTAATAATCTGGAGAGTTTTTGTAAGATGTTTCTTCCATCAACCAACGAAGAAACACATTGGTACTTTCCCATGATGAGTGAGTGCTTCAGGATCTCTTGAACTTACATGTGCAGCAGAGTACTGCAATGGAAGCATGCTGGGCCCATAACCCAGAGGTAGGCAGATTGAAACTATCCTCTGCTATATGCATTTTTTTGTTTGTTAATTAAAGTAATCCAAAACTGGGATTGATATTTTGTCTCTTTTATTTTTACTTAAAGTACAATAACTTTTACCATTTTAATTTGTTTTAATAGTATATTGACAGTATTGTTTTCTTTCAAAAATCCACTTCATTTTCTTTACCCTATTATTAAAATGGTAATTGACAAAAACAAACTACATTGTCACCAGAAGAGCAATACAAAATGTACAAGTGATATATTAAAATCATCTTTCCAGCTTGAATTTCAATGATGCATTGGGGCAACGATTTTGTGAGAAACATCTTCACCCTTAAATAAAGATTTTCTTAATTCCTTACCTGTGTGCTAATTAGATATCACCTTGTTTTCACATTAAACAGACTTCCACATGAGAAAGCAGCAAGGATGCAGTGGCGTTAATGTTTCCTGGTGTCAACCTGTATTATTTCAGTAGACATTGAAATGAGGATGCATCTTGCTGCCTTTCCAATGAAGCAAGTTTAATTTAGTAATAGGTGAAAAACCATCCTTACAAAGGTGTTAATCAGAGACTTGGCTTTGTGGACACTTTTCAGAGAACAAATTTGTTAGCATAAAAATAAAGCCAGAAAATAAAGAGCTGTTTAATCACTCAATTGGATTTTTCTGCCAGCATATTTTTTTTCTCTGCAACCCACTGCTAAATTGTGCTTCCTAGCTGTTTTTATAAAATCACTGAATCAAATCTAACTCTGATTACATCAGAGAAGGCCAGGTACCCTACACCATAACAGGGGGTTTGAAATTTTGACTTGTCTACTTAAAGATCACCAAAATCTGATAACAAGGTCAATTAGGTCCCTGGGTGGGATTGAACCACCAACCTTTTGGTTAATAGCCGTACATACTAACTGATTGCGCCACAGAGACACTTTGCAAAAGTCTATACTGACTAAGGCTAATAAGCATTCATCTAAAACGTTTCCTAAAAAAACTTTAAAAAGTTAATAATCTGGAGAGTTTTTGTAAGATGTTTCTTCCATCAACCAACGAAGAAACACATTGGTACTTTCCCATGATGAGTGAGTGCTTCAGGATCTCTTGAACTTACATGTGCAGCAGAGTACTGCAATGGAAGCATGCTGGGCCCATAACCCAGAGGTAGGCAGATTGAAACTATCCTCTGCTATATGCATTTTTTTGTTGTTAATTAAAGTAATCCAAAACTGGGATTGATATTTTGTCTCTTTTATTTTTACTTAAAGTACAATAACTTTTACCATTTTAATTTGTTTTAATAGTATATTGACAGTATTGTTTTCTTTCAAAAATCCACTTCATTTTCTTTACCCTATTATTAAAATGGTAATTGACAAAAACAAACTACATTGTCACCAGAAGAGCAAAACAAAATGTACAAGTGATATATTAAAATCATCTTTCCAGCTTGAATTTCAATGATGCATTGGGGCAACGATTTTGTGAGAAACATCTTCACCCTTAAATAAAGATTTTCTTAATTCCTTACCTGTGTGCTAATTAGATATCACCTTGTTTTCACATTAAACAGACTTCCACATGAGAAAGCAGCAAGGATGCAGTGGCGTTAATGTTTCCTGGTGTCAACCTGTATTATTTCAGTAGACATTGAAATGAGGAAGCATCTTGCTGCCTTTCCAATGAAGCAAGTTTAATTTAGTAATAGGTGAAAAACCATCCTTACAAAGGTGTTAATCAGAGACTTGGCTTTGTGGACACTTTTCAGAGAACAAATTTGTTAGCATAAAAATAAAGCCAGAAAATAAAGAGCTGTTTAATCACTCAATTGGATTTTTCTGCCAGCATATTTTTTTTCTCTGCAACCCACTGCTAAATTGTGCTTCCTAGCTGTTTTTATAAAATCACTGAATCAAATCTAACTCTGATTACATCAGAGAAGGCCAGGTACCCTACACCATAACAGGGGGTTTGAAATTTTGACTTGTCTACTTAAAGATCACCAAAATCTGATAACAAGGTCAATTAGGTCCCTGGGTGGGATTGAACCACCAACCCTTTGGTTAATAGCCGTACATACTAACTGATTGCGCCACAGAGACACTTTGCAAAAGTCCATACTGACAAAGGCTAATAAGCATTTAACTAAAACGTTTCCTAGAAAAACTTTAAAAAGTCAATAATCTGGAGAGTTTTTGTAAGATGTTTCTTCCATCAACCAACGAAGAAACACATTGGTACTTTCCCATGATGAGTGAGTGCTTCAGGATCTCTTGAACTTACATGTGCAGCAGAGTACTGCAATGGAAGCATGCTGGGCCCATAACCCAGAGGTAGGCAGATTGAAACTATCCTCTGCTATATGCATTTTTTTTTGTTAATTAAAGTAATCCAAAACTGGGATTGATATTTTGTCTCTTTTATTTTTACTTAAAGTACAATAACTTTTACCATTTTAATTTGTTTTAATAGTATATTGACAGTATTGTTTTCTTTCAAAAATCCACTTCATTTTCTTTACCCTATTATTAAAATGGTAATTGACAAAAACAAACTACATTGTCACCAGAAGAGCAATACAACATGTACAAGTGATATATTAAAATCATATTTCCAGCTTGAATTTCAATGATGCATTGGGGCAACGATTTTGTGAGAAACATCTTCACCCTTAAATAAAGATTTTCTTAATTCCTTACCTGTGTGCTAATTAGATATCACCTTGTTTTCATATTAAACAGACTTCCACATGAGAAAGCAGCAAGGATGCAGTGGCGTTAATGTTTCCTGGTGTCAACTTGTATTATTTCAGTAGACATTGAAATGAGGATGCATCTTGCTGCCTTTCCAATGAAGCAAGTTTAATTTAGTAATAGGTGAAAAACCATCCTTACAAAGGTGTTAATCAGAGACTTGGCTTTGTGGACACTTTTCAGAGAACAAATTTGTTAGCATACAAATAAAGCCAGAAAATGAAGAGCTGTTTAATCACTCAATTGGATTTTTCTGCCAGCATATTTTTTTTCTCTGCAACCCACTGCTAAATTGTGCTTCCTAGCTGTTTGTATAAAATCACTGAATCAAATCTAACTCTGATTACATCAGAGAAGGCCAGGTACCCTACACCATAACAGGGGGTTTGAAATTTTGACTTGTCTACTTAAAGATCACCAAAATCTGATAACAAGGTCAATTAGGTCCCTGGGTGGGATTGAACCACCAACCGTATGGTTAATAGCCGTACATACTAACTGATTGCGCCACAGAGACACTTTGCAAAAGTCCATACTGACAAAGGCTAATAAGCATTCATCTAAAACGTTTCCTAGAAAAACTTTAAAAAGTCAATAATCTGGAGAGTTTTTGTAAGATGTTTCTTCCATCAACCAACGAAGAAACACATTGGTACTTTCCCATGATGAGTGAGTGCTTCAGGATCTCTTGCACTTACATGTGCAGCAGAGTACTGCAATGGAAGCATGCTGGGCCCATAACCCAGAGGTAGGCAGATTGAAACTATCCTCTGCTATATGCATTTTTTTTTGTTAATTAAAGTAATCCAAAACTGGGATTGATATTTTGTCTCTTTTATTTTTACTTAAAGTACAATAACTTTTACCATTTTAATTTGTTTTAATAGTATATTGACAGTATTGTTTTCTTTCAAAAATCCACTTCATTTTCTTTACCCTATTATTAAAATGGTAATTGACAAAAACAAACTACATTGTCACCAGAAGAGCAATACAAAATGTACAAGTGATATATTAAAATCATCTTTCCAGCTTGAATTTCAATGATGCATTGGGGCAACGATTTTGTGAGAAACATCTTCACCCTTAAATAAAGATTTTCTTAATTCCTTACCTGTGTGCTAATTAGATATCACCTTGTTTTCACATTAAACAGACTTCCACATGAGAAAGCAGCAAGGATGCAGTGGCGTTAATGTTTCCAGGTGTCAACCTGTATTATTTCAGTAGACATTGAAATGAGGATGCATCTTGCTGCCTTTCCAATGAAGCAAGTTTAATTTAGTAATAGGTGAAAAACCATCCTTACAAAGGTGTTAATCAGAGACTTGGCTTTGTGGACACTTTTCAGAGAACAAATTTGTTAGCATAAAAATAAAGCCAGAAAATAAAGAGCTGTTTAATCACTCAATTGGATTTTTCTGCCAGCATATTTTTTTTCTCTGCAACCCACTGCTAAATTGTGCTTCCTAGCTGTTTTTATAAAATCACTGAATCAAATCTAACTCTGATTACATCAGAGAAGGCCAGGTACCCTACACCATAACAGGGGGTTTGAAATTTTGACTTGTCTACTTAAAGATCACCAAAATCTGATAACAAGGTCAATTAGGTCCCTGGGTGGGATTGAACCACCAACCTTTTGGTTAATAGCCGTACATACTAACTGATTGCACCACAGAGACACTTTGCAAAAGTCCATACTGACAAAGGCTAATAAGCATTCATCTAAAACGTTTCCTAGAAAAACTTTAAAAAGTCAATAATCTGGAGAGTTTTTGTAAGATGTTTCTTCCATCAACCAACGAAGAAACACATTGGTACTTTCCCATGATGAGTGAGTGCTTCAGGATCTCTTGAACTTACATGTGCAGCAGAGTACTGCAATGGAAGCATGCTGGGCTCATAACCGAGAGGTAGGCAGATTGAAACTATCCTCTGCTATATGCATTTTTTTTTGTTAATTAAAGTAATCCAAAACTGGGATTGATATTTTGTCTCTTTTATTTTTACTTAAAGTACAATAACTTTTACCATTTTAATTTGTTTTAATAGTATATTGACAGTATTGTTTTCTTTCAAAAATCCACTTCATTTTCTTTACCCTATTATTAAAATGGTAATTGACAAAAACAAACTACATTGTCACCAGAAGAGCAATACAAAATGTACAAGTGATATATTAAAATCATCTTTCCAGCTTGAATTTCAATGTTGCATTGGGTCAACAATTTTGTGAGAAACATCTTCACCCTTAAATAAAGATTTTCTTAATTCCTTACCTGTGTGCTAATTAGATATCACCTTGTTTTCACATTAAACAGACTTCCACATGAGAAAGCAGCAAGGATGCAGTGGCGTTAATGTTTCCTGGTGTCAACTTGTATTATTTCAGTACACATTGAAATGAGGATGCATCTTGCTGCCTTTCCAATGAAGCAAGTTTAATTTAGTAATAGGTGAAAAACCATCCTTACAAAGGTGTTAATCAGAGACTTGGCTTTGTGGACACTTTTCAGAGAACAAATTTGTTAGCATAAAAATAAAGCCAGAAAATGAAGAGCTGTTTAATCACTCAATTGGATTTTTTTGCCAGCATATTTCTTTTTCTCTGCAACCCACTGCTAAATTGTGCTTCCTAGCTGTTTTTTATAAAATCACTGAATCAAATCTAACTCTGATTACATCAAAGAAGGCCATGTACCCTACACCATAAGAGGAGGTTTGAAATTTTGACTTGTCTACTTAAATATCACCAAAATCTGATCACAAGGTTAATTACGTCCCTGGGTGGGATTGAACCACCAACCTTTTGGTTAATAGCCAAACACACTAACCGATTGCGCCACAGAGACACTTTGCAAAAGTCCATACTGACAAAGGCTAATAAGCATTCATCTAAAACGTTTCCTAGAAAAACTTTAAAAAGTCAATAATCTGGAGAGTTTTTGTAAGATGTTTCTTCCATCAACCAACGAAGAAACACATTGGTACTTTCCCATGATGAGTGAGTGCTTCAGGATCTCTTGCACTTACATGTGCAGCAGAGTACTGCAATGGAAGCATGCTGGGCCCATAACCCAGAGGTAGGCAGATTGAAACTATCCTCTGCTATATGCATTTTTTTTGTTAATTAAAGTAATCCAAAACTGGGATTGATATTTTGTCTCTTTTATTTTTACTTAAAGTACAATAACTTTTACCATTTTAATTTGTTTTAATAGTATATTGACAGTATTGTTTTCTTTCAAAAATCCACTTCATTTTCTTTACCCTATTATTAAAATGGTAATTGACAAAAACAAACTACATTGTCACCAGAAGAGCAATACAAAATGTACAAGTGATATATTAAAATCATCTTTCCAGCTTGAATTTCAATGATGCATTGGGTCAACAATTTTGTGAGAAACATCTTCACCCTTAAATAAAGATTTTCTTAATTCCTTACCTGTGTGCTAATTAGATATCACCTTGTTTTCACATTAAACAGACTTCCACATGAGAAAGCAGCAAGGATGCAGTGGCGTTAATGTTTCCTGGTGTCAACCTGTATTATTTCAGTAGACATTGAAATGAGGATACATCTTGCTGCCTTTCCAATGAAGCAAGTTTAATTTAGTAATAGGTGAAAAACCATCCCTACAAAGGTGTTAATCAGAGACTTGGCTTTGTGGACACTTTTCAGAGAACAAATTTGTTAGCATAAAAATAAAGCCAGAAAATGAAGAGCTGTTTAATCACGCAATTTGATTTTTTTGCCAGCATATTTCTTTTTCTCTGCAACCCAATGCTAAATTGTGCTTCCTAGATGTTTTTATAAAATCACTGAATCAAATCTAACTCTGATTACATCAGAGAAGGCCAGGTACCCTACACCATAACAGGGGGTATGAAATTTGACTTGTCTACTTAAAGATCACCAAAATCTGATAACAAGGTCAATTAGGTCCCTGGGTGGGATTGAACCACCAACCTTTTGGTTAATAGCCGTACATACTAACTGATTGCACCACAGAGACACTTTGCGAAAGTCCATACTGACAAAGGCTAATAAGCATTCATCTAAAACGTTTCCTAGAAAAACTTTAAAAAGTCAATAATCTGGAGAGTTTTTGTAAGATGTTTCTTCCATCAACCAACGAAGAAACACATTGGTACTTTCCCATGATGAGTGAGTGCTTCAGGATCTCTTGAACTTACATGTGCAGCAGAGTACTGCAATGGAAGCATGCTTGGCTCATAACCGAGAGGTAGGCAGATTGAAACTATCCTCTGCTATATGCATTTTTTTTTTGTTAATTAAAGTAATCCAAAACTGGGATTGATATTTTGTCTCTTTTATTTTTACTTAAAGTACAATAACTTTTACCATTTTAATTTGTTTTAATAGTATATTGACAGTATTGTTTTCTTTCAAAAATCCACTTCATTTTCTTTACCCTATTATTAAAATGGTAATTGACAAAAACAAACTACATTGTCACCAGAAGAGCAATACAAAATGTACAAGTGATATATTAAAATCATCTTTCCAGCTTGAATTTCAATGTTGCATTGGGTCAACAATTTTGTGAGAAACATCTTCACCCTTAAATAAAGATTTTCTTAATTCCTTACCTGTGTGCTAATTAGATATCACCTTGTTTTCACATTAAACAGACTTCCACATGAGAAAGCAGCAAGGATGCAGTGGCGTTAATGTTTCCTGGTGTCAACCTGTATTATTTCAGTAGACATTGAAATGAGGATACATCTTGCTGCCTTTCCAATGAAGCAAGTTTAATTTAGTAATAGGTGAAAAACCATCCCTACAAAGGTGTTAATCAGAGACTTGGCTTTGTGGACACTTTTCAGAGAACAAATTTGTTAGCATAAAAATAAAGCCAGAAAATGAAGAGCTGTTTAATCACGCAATTTGATTTTTTTGCCAGCATATTTCTTTTTCTCTGCAACCCAATGCTAAATTGTGCTTCCTAGATGTTTTTATAAAATCACTGAATCAAATCTAACTCTGATTACATCAGAGAAGGCCAGGTACCCTACACCATAACAGGGGGTATGAAATTTGACTTGTCTACTTAAAGATCACCAAAATCTGATAACAAGGTCAATTACGTCCCTGGGTGGGATTGAACCACCAACCTTTTGGTTAATAGCCGTACACACTAACTGATTGCGCCACAGAGACACTTTGCAAAAGTACATACTGACAAATGCTAATAAGCATTCATCTAAAACGTTTCCTAGAAAAACTTAAAAAAGTCAATAATCTGGAGAGTTTTTGTAAGATGTTTCTTCTATCAACCAACGAAGAAACACATTGGTACTTTCCCATGATGAGTGAGTGCTTCAGGATCTCTTGCACTTACATGTGCAGCAGAGTACAGCAATGGAAGCATGCTGGGCCCATAACCCAGAGGTAGGCAGATTGAAACTATCCTCTGCTATATGCATTTTTTTGTTTGTTAATTAAAGTAATCCAAAACTGGGATTGATATTTTGGCTCTTTTATTTTTACTTAAAGTACAATAACTTTTACCATTTTAATTTGTTTTAATAGTATATTGACAGTATTGTTTTCTTTCAAAAATCCACTTCATTTTCTTTACCCTATTATTAAAATGGTAATTGACAAAAACAAACTACATTGTCACCAGAAGAGCAATACAAAATGTACAAGTGATATATTAAAATCATCTTTCCAGCTTGAATTTCAATGATGCATTGGGGCAACGATTTTGTGAGAAACATCTTCACCCTTAAATAAAGATTTTCTTAATTCCTTACCTGTGTGCTAATTAGATATCACCTTGTTTTCACATTAAACAGACTTCCACATGAGAAAGCAGCAAGGATGCAGTGGCGTTAATGTTTCCTGGTGTCAACCTGTATTATTTCAGTAGACATTGAAATGAGGATGCATCTTGCTGCCTTTCCAATGAAGCAAGTTTAATTTAGTAATAGGTGAAAAACCATCCTTACAAAGGTGTTAATCAGAGACTTGGCTTTGTGGACACTTTTCAGAGAACAAATTTGTTAGCATAAAAATAAAGCCAGAAAATAAAGAGCTGTTTAATCACTCAATTGGATTTTTCTGCCAGCATATTTTTTTTCTCTGCAACCCACTGCTAAATTGTGCTTCCTAGCTGTTTTTATAAAATCACTGAATCAAATCTAACTCTGATTACATCAGAGAAGGCCAGGTACCCTACACCATAACAGGGGGTTTGAAATTTTGACTTGTCTACTTAAAGATCACCAAAATCTGATAACAAGGTCAATTAGGTCCCTGGGTGCGATTGAACCACCAACCTTTTGGTTAATAGCCGTACATACTAACTGATTGCGCCACAGAGACATTTTGCAAAAGTCCATACTGACAAAGGCTAATAAGCATTCATCTAAAACGTTTCCTAGAAAAACTTTAAAAAGTCAATAATCTGGAGAGTTTTTGTAAGATGTTTCTTCCATTAACCAACGAAGAAACACATTGGTACTTTCCCATGATGAGTGAGTGCTTCAGGATCTCTTGAACTTACATGTGCAGCAGAGTACTGCAATGGAAGCATGCTGGGCCCATAACCCAGAGGTAGGCAGATTGAAACTATCCTCTGCTATATGCATTTTTTTTGTTAATTAAAGTAATCCAAAACTGGGATTGATATTTTGTCTCTTTTATTTTTACTTAAAGTACAATAACTTTTACCATTTTAATTTGTTTTAATAGTATATTGACAGTATTGTTTTCTTTCAAAAATCCACTTCATTTTCTTTACCCTATTATTAAAATGGTAATTGACAAAAACAAACTACATTGTCACCAGAAGAGCAATACAAAATGTACAAGTGATATATTAAAATCATCTTTCCAGCTTGAATTTCAATGATGCATTGGGTCAACAATTTTGTGAGAAACATCTTCTCCCTTAAATAAAGATTTTCTTAATTCCTTACCTGTGTGCTAATTAGATATCACCTTGTTTTCACATTAAACAGACTTCCACATGAGAAAGCAGCAAGGATGCAGTGGCGTTAATGTTTCCTGGTGTCAACTTGTATTATTTCAGTACACATTGAAATGAGGATGCATCTTGCTGCCTTTCCAATGAAGCAAGTTTAATTTAGTAATAGGTGAAAAACCATCCTTACAAAGGTGTTAATCAGAGACTTGGCTTTGTGGACACTTTTCAGAGAACAAATTTGTTAGCATAAAAATAAAGCCAGAAAATGAAGAGCTGTTTAATCACTCAATTGGATTTTTTTGCCAGCATATTTCTTTTTCTCTGCAACCCACTGCTAAATTGTGCTTCCTAGCTGTTTTTTATAAAATCACTGAATCAAATCTAACTCTGATTACATCAAAGAAGGCCATGTACCCTACACCATAAGAGGAGGTTTGAAATTTTGACTTGTCTACTTAAATATCACCAAAATCTGATCACAAGGTTAATTACGTCCCTGGGTGGGATTGAACCACCAACCTTTTGGTTAATAGCCAAACACACTAACCGATTGCGCCACAGAGACACTTTGCAAAAGTCCATACTGACAAAGGCTAATAAGCATTCATCTAAAACGTTTCCTAGAAAAACTTTAAAAAGTCAATAATCTGGAGAGTTTTTGTAAGATGTTTCTTCCATCAACCAACGAAGAAACACATTGGTACTTTCCCATGATGAGTGAGTGCTTCAGGATCTCTTGCACTTACATGTGCAGCAGAGTACTGCAATGGAAGCATGCTGGGCCCATAACCCAGAGGTAGGCAGATTGAAACTATCCTCTGCTATATGCATTTTTTTTGTTAATTAAAGTAATCCAAAACTGGGATTGATATTTTGTCTCTTTTATTTTTACTTAAAGTACAATAACTTTTACCATTTTAATTTGTTTTAATAGTATATTGACAGTATTGTTTTCTTTCAAAAATCCACTTCATTTTCTTTACCCTATTATTAAAATGGTAATTGACAAAAACAAACTACATTGTCACCAGAAGAGCAATACAAAATGTACAAGTGATATATTAAAATCATCTTTCCAGCTTGAATTTCAATGATGCATTGGGTCAACAATTTTGTGAGAAACATCTTCACCCTTAAATAAAGATTTTCTTAATTCCTTACCTGTGTGCTAATTAGATATCACCTTGTTTTCACATTAAACAGACTTCCACATGAGAAAGCAGCAAGGATGCAGTGGCGTTAATGTTTCCTGGTGTCAACCTGTATTATTTCAGTAGACATTGAAATGAGGATACATCTTGCTGCCTTTCCAATGAAGCAAGTTTAATTTAGTAATAGGTGAAAAACCATCCCTACAAAGGTGTTAATCAGAGACTTGGCTTTGTGGACACTTTTCAGAGAACAAATTTGTTAGCATAAAAATAAAGCCAGAAAATGAAGAGCTGTTTAATCACGCAATTTGATTTTTTTGCCAGCATATTTCTTTTTCTCTGCAACCCAATGCTAAATTGTGCTTCCTAGATGTTTTTATAAAATCACTGAATCAAATCTAACTCTGATTACATCAGAGAAGGCCAGGTACCCTACACCATAACAGGGGGTATGAAATTTGACTTGTCTACTTAAAGATCACCAAAATCTGATAACAAGGTCAATTACATCCCTGAGTGGGATTGAACCACCAACCTTTTGGTTAATAGCCGTACACACTAACTGATTGCGCCACAGAGACACTTTGCAAAAGTACATACTGACAAATGCTAATAAGCATTCATCTAAAACGTTTCCTAGAAAAACTTAAAAAAGTCAATAATCTGGAGAGTTTTTGTAAGATGTTTCTTCTATCAACCAACGAAGAAACACATTGGTACTTTCCCATGATGAGTGAGTGCTTCAGGATCTCTTGCACTTACATGTGCAGCAGAGTACAGCAATGGAAGCATGCTGGGCCCATAACCCAGAGGTAGGCAGATTGAAACTATCCTCTGCTATATGCATTTTTTTGTTTGTTAATTAAAGTAATCCAAAACTGGGATTGATATTTTGGCTCTTTTATTTTTACTTAAAGTACAATAACTTTTACCATTTTAATTTGTTTTAATAGTATATTGACAGTATTGTTTTCTTTCAAAAATCCACTTCATTTTCTTTACCCTATTATTAAAATGGTAATTGACAAAAACAAACTACATTGTCACCAGAAGAGCAATACAAAATGTACAAGTGATATATTAAAATCATCTTTCCAGCTTGAATTTCAATGATGCATTGGGGCAACGATTTTGTGAGAAACATCTTCACCCTTAAATAAAGATTTTCTTAATTCCTTACCTGTGTGCTAATTAGATATCACCTTGTTTTCACATTAAACAGACTTCCACATGAGAAAGCAGCAAGGATGCAGTGGCGTTAATGTTTCCTGGTGTCAACCTGTATTATTTCAGTAGACATTGAAATGAGGATGCATCTTGCTGCCTTTCCAATGAAGCAAGTTTAATTTAGTAATAGGTGAAAAACCATCCTTACAAAGGTGTTAATCAGAGACTTGGCTTTGTGGACACTTTTCAGAGAACAAATTTGTTAGCATAAAAATAAAGCCAGAAAATAAAGAGCTGTTTAATCACTCAATTGGATTTTTCTGCCAGCATATTTTTTTTCTCTGCAACCCACTGCTAAATAGTGCTTCCTAGCTGTTTTTATAAAATCACTGAATCAAATCTAACTCTGATTACATCAGAGAAGGCCAGGTACCCTACACCATAACAGGGGGTTTGAAATTTTGACTTGTCTACTTAAAGATCACCAAAATCTGATAACAAGGTCAATTAGGTCCCTGGGTGCGATTGAACCACCAACCTTTTGGTTAATAGCCGTACATACTAACTGATTGCGCCACAGAGACACTTTGCAAAAGTCCATACTGACAAAGGCTAATAAGCATTCATCTAAAACGTTTCCTAGAAAAACTTTAAAAAGTCAATAATCTGGAGAGTTTTTGTAAGATGTTTCTTCCATTAACCAACGAAGAAACACATTGGTACTTTCCCATGATGAGTGAGTGCTTCAGGATCTCTTGAACTTACATGTGCAGCAGAGTACTGCAATGGAAGCATGCTGGGCCCATAACCCAGAGGTAGGCAGATTGAAACTATCCTCTGCTATATGCATTTTTTTTGTTAATTAAAGTAATCCAAAACTGGGATTGATATTTTGTCTCTTTTATTTTTACTTAAAGTACAATAACTTTTACCATTTTAATTTGTTTTAATAGTATATTGACAGTATTGTTTTCTTTCAAAAATCCACTTCATTTTCTTTACCCTATTATTAAAATGGTAATTGACAAAAACAAACTACATTGTCACCAGAAGAGCAATACAAAATGTACAAGTGATATATTAAAATCATCTTTCCAGCTTGAATTTCAATGATGCATTGGGTCAACAATTTTGTGAGAAACATCTTCTCCCTTAAATAAAGATTTTCTTAATTCCTTACCTGTGTGCTAATTAGATATCACCTTGTTTTCACATTAAACAGACTTCCACATGAGAAAGCAGCAAGGATGCAGTGGCGTTAATGTTTCCTGGTGTCAACTTGTATTATTTCAGTACACATTGAAATGAGGATGCATCTTGCTGCCTTTCCAATGAAGCAAGTTTAATTTAGTAATAGGTGAAAAACCATCCTTACAAAGGTGTTAATCAGAGACTTGGCTTTGTGGACACTTTTCAGAGAACAAATTTGTTAGCATAAAAATAAAGCCAGAAAATGAAGAGCTGTTTAATCACTCAATTGGATTTTTTTGCCAGCATATTTCTTTTTCTCTGCAACCCACTGCTAAATTGTGCTTCCTAGCTGTTTTTTATAAAATCACTGAATCAAATCTAACTCTGATTACATCAAAGAAGGCCATGTACCCTACACCATAAGAGGAGGTTTGAAATTTTGACTTGTCTACTTAAATATCACCAAAATCTGATCACAAGGTTAATTACGTCCCTGGGTGGGATTGAACCACCAACCTTTTGGTTAATAGCCAAACACACTAACCGATTGCGCCACAGAGACACTTTGCAAAAGTCCATACTGACAAAGGCTAATAAGCATTCATCTAAAACGTTTCCTAGAAAAACTTTAAAAAGTCAATAATCTGGAGAGTTTTTGTAAGATGTTTCTTCCATCAACCAACGAAGAAACACATTGGTACTTTCCCATGATGAGTGAGTGCTTCAGGATCTCTTGCACTTACATGTGCAGCAGAGTACTGCAATGGAAGCATGCTGGGCCCATAACCCAGAGGTAGGCAGATTGAAACTATCCTCTGCTATATGCATTTTTTTTGTTAATTAAAGTAATCCAAAACTGGGATTGATATTTTGTCTCTTTTATTTTTACTTAAAGTACAATAACTTTTACCATTTTAATTTGTTTTAATAGTATATTGACAGTATTGTTTTCTTTCAAAAATCCACTTCATTTTCTTTACCCTATTATTAAAATGGTAATTGACAAAAACAAACTACATTGTCACCAGAAGAGCAATACAAAATGTACAAGTGATATATTAAAATCATCTTTCCAGCTTGAATTTCAATGATGCATTGGGTCAACAATTTTGTGAGAAACATCTTCACCCTTAAATAAAGATTTTCTTAATTCCTTACCTGTGTGCTAATTAGATATCACCTTGTTTTCACATTAAACAGACTTCCACATGAGAAAGCAGCAAGGATGCAGTGGCGTTAATGTTTCCTGGTGTCAACCTGTATTATTTCAGTAGACATTGAAATGAGGATACATCTTGCTGCCTTTCCAATGAAGCAAGTTTAATTTAGTAATAGGTGAAAAACCATCCCTACAAAGGTGTTAATCAGAGACTTGGCTTTGTGGACACTTTTCAGAGAACAAATTTGTTAGCATAAAAATAAAGCCAGAAAATGAAGAGCTGTTTAATCACGCAATTTGATTTTTTTGCCAGCATATTTCTTTTTCTCTGCAACCCAATGCTAAATTGTGCTTCCTAGATGTTTTTATAAAATCACTGAATCAAATCTAACTCTGATTACATCAGAGAAGGCCAGGTACCCTACACCATAACAGGGGGTATGAAATTTGACTTGTCTACTTAAAGATCACCAAAATCTGATAACAAGGTCAATTACATCCCTGAGTGGGATTGAACCACCAACCTTTTGGTTAATAGCCGTACACACTAACTGATTGCGCCACAGAGACACTTTGCAAAAGTACATACTGACAAATGCTAATAAGCATTCATCTAAAACGTTTCCTAGAAAAACTTAAAAAAGTCAATAATCTGGAGAGTTTTTGTAAGATGTTTCTTCTATCAACCAACGAAGAAACACATTGGTACTTTCCCATGATGAGTGAGTGCTTCAGGATCTCTTGCACTTACATGTGCAGCAGAGTACAGCAATGGAAGCATGCTGGGCCCATAACCCAGAGGTAGGCAGATTGAAACTATCCTCTGCTATATGCATTTTTTTGTTTGTTAATTAAAGTAATCCAAAACTGGGATTGATATTTTGGCTCTTTTATTTTTACTTAAAGTACAATAACTTTTACCATTTTAATTTGTTTTAATAGTATATTGACAGTATTGTTTTCTTTCAAAAATCCACTTCATTTTCTTTACCCTATTATTAAAATGGTAATTGACAAAAACAAACTACATTGTCACCAGAAGAGCAATACAAAATGTACAAGTGATATATTAAAATCATCTTTCCAGCTTGAATTTCAATGATGCATTGGGGCAACGATTTTGTGAGAAACATCTTCACCCTTAAATAAAGATTTTCTTAATTCCTTACCTGTGTGCTAATTAGATATCACCTTGTTTTCACATTAAACAGACTTCCACATGAGAAAGCAGCAAGGATGCAGTGGCGTTAATGTTTCCTGGTGTCAACCTGTATTATTTCAGTAGACATTGAAATGAGGATGCATCTTGCTGCCTTTCCAATGAAGCAAGTTTAATTTAGTAATAGGTGAAAAACCATCCTTACAAAGGTGTTAATCAGAGACTTGGCTTTGTGGACACTTTTCAGAGAACAAATTTGTTAGCATAAAAATAAAGCCAGAAAATAAAGAGCTGTTTAATCACTCAATTGGATTTTTCTGCCAGCATATTTTTTTTCTCTGCAACCCACTGCTAAATAGTGCTTCCTAGCTGTTTTTATAAAATCACTGAATCAAATCTAACTCTGATTACATCAGAGAAGGCCAGGTACCCTACACCATAACAGGGGGTTTGAAATTTTGACTTGTCTACTTAAAGATCACCAAAATCTGATAACAAGGTCAATTAGGTCCCTGGGTGCGATTGAACCACCAACCTTTTGGTTAATAGCCGTACATACTAACTGATTGCGCCACAGAGACACTTTGCAAAAGTCCATACTGACAAAGGCTAATAAGCATTCATCTAAAACGTTTCCTAGAAAAACTTTAAAAAGTCAATAATCTGGAGAGTTTTTGTAAGATGTTTCTTCCATTAACCAACGAAGAAACACATTGGTACTTTCCCATGATGAGTGAGTGCTTCAGGATCTCTTGAACTTACATGTGCAGCAGAGTACTGCAATGGAAGCATGCTGGGCCCATAACCCAGAGGTAGGCAGATTGAAACTATCCTCTGCTATATGCATTTTTTTTGTTAATTAAAGTAATCCAAAACTGGGATTGATATTTTGTCTCTTTTATTTTTACTTAAAGTACAATAACTTTTACCATTTTAATTTGTTTTAATAGTATATTGACAGTATTGTTTTCTTTCAAAAATCCACTTCATTTTCTTTACCCTATTATTAAAATGGTAATTGACAAAAACAAACTACATTGTCACCAGAAGAGCAATACAAAATGTACAAGTGATATATTAAAATCATCTTTCCAGCTTGAATTTCAATGATGCATTGGGTCAACAATTTTGTGAGAAACATCTTCTCCCTTAAATAAAGATTTTCTTAATTCCTTACCTGTGTGCTAATTAGATATCACCTTGTTTTCACATTAAACAGACTTCCACATGAGAAAGCAGCAAGGATGCAGTGGCGTTAATGTTTCCTGGTGTCAACTTGTATTATTTCAGTACACATTGAAATGAGGATGCATCTTGCTGCCTTTCCAATGAAGCAAGTTTAATTTAGTAATAGGTGAAAAACCATCCTTACAAAGGTGTTAATCAGAGACTTGGCTTTGTGGACACTTTTCAGAGAACAAATTTGTTAGCATAAAAATAAAGCCAGAAAATGAAGAGCTGTTTAATCACTCAATTGGATTTTTTTGCCAGCATATTTCTTTTTCTCTGCAACCCACTGCTAAATTGTGCTTCCTAGCTGTTTTTTATAAAATCACTGAATCAAATCTAACTCTGATTACATCAAAGAAGGCCATGTACCCTACACCATAAGAGGAGGTTTGAAATTTTGACTTGTCTACTTAAATATCACCAAAATCTGATCACAAGGTTAATTACGTCCCTGGGTGGGATTGAACCACCAACCTTTTGGTTAATAGCCAAACACACTAACCGATTGCGCCACAGAGACACTTTGCAAAAGTCCATACTGACAAAGGCTAATAAGCATTCATCTAAAACGTTTCCTAGAAAAACTTTAAAAAGTCAATAATCTGGAGAGTTTTTGTAAGATGTTTCTTCCATCAACCAACGAAGAAACACATTGGTACTTTCCCATGATGAGTGAGTGCTTCAGGATCTCTTGCACTTACATGTGCAGCAGAGTACTGCAATGGAAGCATGCTGGGCCCATAACCCAGAGGTAGGCAGATTGAAACTATCCTCTGCTATATGCATTTTTTTTGTTAATTAAAGTAATCCAAAACTGGGATTGATATTTTGTCTCTTTTATTTTTACTTAAAGTACAATAACTTTTACCATTTTAATTTGTTTTAATAGTATATTGACAGTATTGTTTTCTTTCAAAAATCCACTTCATTTTCTTTACCCTATTATTAAAATGGTAATTGACAAAAACAAACTACATTGTCACCAGAAGAGCAATACAAAATGTACAAGTGATATATTAAAATCATCTTTCCAGCTTGAATTTCAATGATGCATTGGGTCAACAATTTTGTGAGAAACATCTTCACCCTTAAATAAAGATTTTCTTAATTCCTTACCTGTGTGCTAATTAGATATCACCTTGTTTTCACATTAAACAGACTTCCACATGAGAAAGCAGCAAGGATGCAGTGGCGTTAATGTTTCCTGGTGTCAACCTGTATTATTTCAGTAGACATTGAAATGAGGATACATCTTGCTGCCTTTCCAATGAAGCAAGTTTAATTTAGTAATAGGTGAAAAACCATCCCTACAAAGGTGTTAATCAGAGACTTGGCTTTGTGGACACTTTTCAGAGAACAAATTTGTTAGCATAAAAATAAAGCCAGAAAATGAAGAGCTGTTTAATCACGCAATTTGATTTTTTTGCCAGCATATTTCTTTTTCTCTGCAACCCAATGCTAAATTGTGCTTCCTAGATGTTTTTATAAAATCACTGAATCAAATCTAACTCTGATTACATCAGAGAAGGCCAGGTACCCTACACCATAACAGGGGGTATGAAATTTGACTTGTCTACTTAAAGATCACCAAAATCTGATAACAAGGTCAATTACATCCCTGAGTGGGATTGAACCACCAACCTTTTGGTTAATAGCCGTACACACTAACTGATTGCGCCACAGAGACACTTTGCAAAAGTACATACTGACAAATGCTAATAAGCATTCATCTAAAACGTTTCCTAGAAAAACTTAAAAAAGTCAATAATCTGGAGAGTTTTTGTAAGATGTTTCTTCTATCAACCAACGAAGAAACACATTGGTACTTTCCCATGATGAGTGAGTGCTTCAGGATCTCTTGCACTTACATGTGCAGCAGAGTACAGCAATGGAAGCATGCTGGGCCCATAACCCAGAGGTAGGCAGATTGAAACTATCCTCTGCTATATGCATTTTTTTGTTTGTTAATTAAAGTAATCCAAAACTGGGATTGATATTTTGGCTCTTTTATTTTTACTTAAAGTACAATAACTTTTACCATTTTAATTTGTTTTAATAGTATATTGACAGTATTGTTTTCTTTCAAAAATCCACTTCATTTTCTTTACCCTATTATTAAAATGGTAATTGACAAAAACAAACTACATTGTCACCAGAAGAGCAATACAAAATGTACAAGTGATATATTAAAATCATCTTTCCAGCTTGAATTTCAATGATGCATTGGGGCAACGATTTTGTGAGAAACATCTTCACCCTTAAATAAAGATTTTCTTAATTCCTTACCTGTGTGCTAATTAGATATCACCTTGTTTTCACATTAAACAGACTTCCACATGAGAAAGCAGCAAGGATGCAGTGGCGTTAATGTTTCCTGGTGTCAACCTGTATTATTTCAGTAGACATTGAAATGAGGATGCATCTTGCTGCCTTTCCAATGAAGCAAGTTTAATTTAGTAATAGGTGAAAAACCATCCTTACAAAGGTGTTAATCAGAGACTTGGCTTTGTGGACACTTTTCAGAGAACAAATTTGTTAGCATAAAAATAAAGCCAGAAAATAAAGAGCTGTTTAATCACTCAATTGGATTTTTCTGCCAGCATATTTTTTTTCTCTGCAACCCACTGCTAAATAGTGCTTCCTAGCTGTTTTTATAAAATCACTGAATCAAATCTAACTCTGATTACATCAGAGAAGGCCAGGTACCCTACACCATAACAGGGGGTTTGAAATTTTGACTTGTCTACTTAAAGATCACCAAAATCTGATAACAAGGTCAATTAGGTCCCTGGGTGCGATTGAACCACCAACCTTTTGGTTAATAGCCGTACATACTAACTGATTGCGCCACAGAGACACTTTGCAAAAGTCCATACTGACAAAGGCTAATAAGCATTCATCTAAAACGTTTCCTAGAAAAACTTTAAAAAGTCAATAATCTGGAGAGTTTTTGTAAGATGTTTCTTCCATTAACCAACGAAGAAACACATTGGTACTTTCCCATGATGAGTGAGTGCTTCAGGATCTCTTGAACTTACATGTGCAGCAGAGTACTGCAATGGAAGCATGCTGGGCCCATAACCCAGAGGTAGGCAGATTGAAACTATCCTCTGCTATATGCATTTTTTTTGTTAATTAAAGTAATCCAAAACTGGGATTGATATTTTGTCTCTTTTATTTTTACTTAAAGTACAATAACTTTTACCATTTTAATTTGTTTTAATAGTATATTGACAGTATTGTTTTCTTTCAAAAATCCACTTCATTTTCTTTACCCTATTATTAAAATGGTAATTGACAAAAACAAACTACATTGTCACCAGAAGAGCAATACAAAATGTACAAGTGATATATTAAAATCATATTTCCAGCTTGAATTTCAATGATGCATTGGGGCAACGATTTTGTGAGAAACATCTTCACCCTTAAATAAAGATTTTCTTAATTCCTTACCTGTGTGCTAATTAGATATCACCTTGTTTTCATATTAAATAGACTTCCACATGAGAAAGCAGCAAGGATGCAGTGGCGTTAATGTTTCCTGGTGTCAACTTGTATTATTTTAGTAGACATTGAAATGAGGATGCATCTTGCTGCCTTTCCAATGAAGCAAGTTTAATTTAGTAATAGGTGAAAAACCATCCTTACAAAGGTGTTAATCAGAGACTTGGCTTTGTGGACACTTTTCAGAGAACAAATTTGTTAGCATAAAAATAAAGCCAGAAAATGAAGAGCTGTTTAATCACTCAATTGGATTTTTCTGCCAGCATATTTTTTTTTTCTGCAACCCACTTCTAAATTGTGCTTCCTAGCTGTTTTTATAAAATCACTGAATCAAATCTAACTCTGATTACATCAGAGAAGGCCAGGTACCCTACACCATAACAGGGGGTTTGAAATTTTGACTTGTCTACTTAAAGATCACCAAAATCTGATAACAAGGTCAATTAGGTCCCTGGGTGGGATTGAACCACCAACCTAATGGTTAATAGCCGTACATACTAACCGATTGCGCCACAGAGACACTTTGCAAAAGTCCATACTGACAAAGGCTAATAAGCATTCATCTAAAACGTTTCCTAGAAAAACTTTAACAAGTCAATAATCTGGAGAGTTTTTGTAAAATGTTTCTTCCATCAACCAACGAAGAAACACATTGGTACTTTCCCATGATGAGTGAGTGCTTCAGGATCTCTTGCACTTACATGTGCAGCAGAGTACTGCAATGGAAGCATGCTGGGCCCATAACCCAGAGGTAGGCAGATTGAAACTATCCTCTGCTATATGCATTTTTTTTTTGTTAATTAAAGTAATCCAAAACTGGGATTGATATTTTGTCTCTTTTATTTTTACTTAAAGTACAATAACTTTTACCATTTTAATTTGTTTTAATAGTATATTGACAGTATTGTTTTCTTTCAAAAATCCACTTCATTTTCTTTACCCTATTATTAAAATGGTAATTGACAAAAACAAACTACATTGTCACCAGAAGAGCAATACAAAATGTACAAGTGATATATTAAAATCATATTTCCAGCTTGAATTTCAATGATGCATTGGGGCAACGATTTTGTGAGAAACATCTTCACCCTTAAATAAAGATTTTCTTAATTCCTTACCTGTGTGCTAATTAGATATCACCTTGTTTTCACATTAAACAGACTTCCACATGAGAAAGCAGCAAGGATGCAGTGGCGTTAATGTTTCCTGGTGTCAACCTGTATTATTTCAGTAGACATTGAAATGAGGATGCATCTTGCTGCCTTTCCAATGAAGCAAGTTTAATTTAGTAATAGGTGAAAAACCATCCTTACAAAGGTGTTAATCAGAGATTTGGCTTTGTGGACACTTTTCAGAGAACAAATTTGTTAGCATAAAAAAAAAGCCAGAAAATAAAGAGCTGTTTAATCACTCAATTGGATTTTTCTGCCAGCATATTTTTTTTCTCTGCAACCCACTGCTAAATTGTGCTTCCTAGCTGTTTTTATAAAATCACTGAATCAAATCTAACTCTGATTACATCAGAGAAGGCCAGGTACCCTACACCATAACAGGGGGTTTGAAATTTTGACTTGTCTACTTAAAGATCACCAAAATCTGATAACAAGGTCAATTAGGTCCCTGGGTGGGATTGAACCACCAACCTTTTGGTTAATAGCCATACATACTAACTGATTGCGCCACAGAGACACTTTGCAAAAGTCCATACTGACAAAGGCTAATAAGCATTCATCTAAAACGTTTCCTAGAAAAACTTTAAAAAGTCAATAATCTGGAGAGTTTTTGTAAGATGTTTCTTCCATCAACCAACGAAGAAACACATTGGTACTTTCCCATGATGAGTGAGTGCTTCAGGATCTCTTGAACTTACATGTGCAGCAGAGTACTGAAATGGAAGCATGCTGGGCCCATAACCCAGAGGTAGGCAGATTGAAACTATCCTCTGCTATATGCATTTTTTTTTGTTAATTAAAGTAATCCAAAACTGGGATTGATATTTTGTCTCTTTTATTTTTACTTAAAGTACAATAACTTTTACCATTTTAATTTGTTTTAATAGTATATTGACAGTATTGTTTTCTTTCAAAAATCCACTTCATTTTCTTTACCCTATTATTAAAATGGTAATTGACAAAAACAAACTACATTGTCACCAGAAGAGCAATACAAAATGTACAAGTGATATATTAAAATCATCTTTCCAGCTTGAATTTCAATGATGCATTGGGTCAACGATTTTGTGAGAAACATCTTCACCCTTAAATAAAGATTTTCTTAATTCCTTACCTGTGTGCTAATTAGATATCACCTTGTTTTCACATTAAACAGACTTCCACATGAGAAAGCAGCAAGGATGCAGTGGCGTTAATGTTTCCTGGTGTCAACCTGTATTATTTCAGTAGACATTGAAATGAGGATGCATCTTGCTGCCTTTCCAATGAAGCAAGTTTAATTTAGTAATAGGTGAAAAACCATCCCTACAAAGGTGTTAATCAGAGACTTGGCTTTGTGGACACTTTTCAGAGATCAAATTTGTTAGCATAAAAATAAAGCCAGAAAATGAAGAGCTGTTTAATCACGCAATTTGATTTTTTTGCCAGCATATTTCTTTTTCTCTGCAACCCACTGCTAAATTGTGCTTCCTAGATGTTTTTATAAAATCACTGAATCAAATCTAACTCTGATTACATCAGAGAAGGCCAGGTACCCTACACCATAACAGGGGGTATGAAATTTGACTTGTCTACTTAAAGATCACCAAAATCTGATAACAAGGTCAATTAGGTCCCTGGGTGGGATTGAACCACCAACCTTTTGGTTAATAGCCGTACATACTAACTGATTGCACCACAGAGACACTTTGCAAAAGTTCATACTGACAAAGGCTAATAAGCGTTCATCTAAAACGTTTCCTAGAAAAACTTAAAAAAGTCAATAATCTGGAGAGTTTTTGTAAAATGTTTCTTCTATCAACCAACGAAGAAACACATTGGTACTTTCCCATGATGAGTGAGTGCTTCAGGATCTCTTGCACTTACATGTGCAGCAGAGTACAGCAATGGAAGCATGCTGGGCCCATAACCCAGAGGTAGGCAGATTGAAACTATCCTCTGCTATATGCATTTTTTTGTTTGTTAATTAAAGTAATCCAAAACTGGGATTGATATTTTGGCTCTTTTATTTTTACTTAAAGTACAATAACTTTTACCATTTTAATTTGTTTTAATAGTATATTGACAGTATTGTTTTCTTTCAAAAATCCACTTCATTTTCTTTACCCTATTATTAAAATGGTAATTGACAAAAACAAACTACATTGTCACCAGAAGAGCAATACAAAATGTACAAGTGATATATTAAAATCATCTTTCCAGCTTGAATTTCAATGATGCATTGGGGCAACGATTTTGTGAGAAACATCTTCACCCTTAAATAAAGATTTTCTTAATTCCTTACCTGTGTGCTAATTAGATATCACCTTGTTTTCACATTAAACAGACTTCCACATGAGAAAGCAGCAAGGATGCAGTGGCGTTAATGTTTCCTGGTGTCAACCTGTATTATTTCAGTAGACATTGAAATGAGGATGCATCTTGCTGCCTTTCCAATGAAGCAAGTTTAATTTAGTAATAGGTGAAAAACCATCCTTACAAAGGTGTTAATCAGAGACTTGGCTTTGTGGACACTTTTCAGAGAACAAATTTGTTAGCATAAAAATAAAGCCAGAAAATAAAGAGCTGTTTAATCACTCAATTGGATTTTTCTGCCAGCATATTTTTTTTCTCTGCAACCCACTGCTAAATTGTGCTTCCTAGCTGTTTTTATAAAATCACTGAATCAAATCTAACTCTGATTACATCAGAGAAGGCCAGGTACCCTACACCATAACAGGGGGTTTGAAATTTTGACTTGTCTACTTAAAGATCACCAAAATCTGATAACAAGGTCAATTAGGTCTCTGGGTGGGATTGAACCACCAACCTTTTGGTTAATAGCCATACATACTAACTGATTGCGCCACAGAGACACTTTGCAAAAGTCCATACTGACAAAGGATAATAAGCATTCATCTAAAACGTTTCCTAGAAAAACTTTAAAAAGTCAATAATCTGGAGAGTTTTTGTAAGATGTTTCTTCCATCAACCAACGAAGAAACACATTGGTACTTTCCCATGATGAGTGAGTGCTTCAGGATCTCTTGAACTTACATGTGCAGCAGAGTACTGCAATGGAAGCATGCTGGGCCCATAACCCAGAGGTAGGCAGATTGAAACTATCCTCTGCTATATGCATTTTTTTTTGTTAATTAAAGTAATCCAAAACTGGGATTGATATTTTGTCTCTTTTATTTTTACTTAAAGTACAATAACTTTTACCATTTTAATTTGTTTTAATAGTATATTGACAGTATTGTTTTCTTTCAAAAATCCACTTCATTTTCTTTACCCTATTATTAAAATGGTAATTGACAAAAACAAACTACATTGTCACCAGAAGAGCAATACAAAATGTACAAGTGATATATTAAAATCATCTTTCCAGCTTGAATTTCAATGATGCATTGGGTCAACAATTTTGTGAGAAACATCTTCACCCTTAAATAAAGATTTTCTTAATTCCTTACCTGTGTGCTAATTAGATATCACCTTGTTTTCACATTAAACAGACTTCCACATGAGAAAGCAGCAAGGATGCAGTGGCGTTAATGTTTCCTGGTGTCAACTTGTATTATTTCAGTAGACATTGAAATGAGGATGCATCTTGCTGCCTTTCCAATGAAGCAAGTTTAATTTAGTAATAGGTGAAAAACCATCCTTACAAAGGTGTTAATCAGAGACTTGGCTTTGTGGACACTTTTCAGAGAACAAATTTGTTAGCATAAAAAAAAGCGAGAAAATGAAGAGCTGTCTAATCACTCGATTGGATTTTTCTGCCAGCATATTTTTTTTCTCTGCAACCCACTGCTAAATTGTGCTTCCTAGCTGTTTTTTATAAAATCACTGAATCAAATCTAACTCTGATTACATCAGAGAAGGCCAGGTACCCTACACAATAAGAGGGGGTTTGAAATTTTGACTTGTCTACTTAAATATCACCAAAATCTGATCACAAGGTCAATTACATCCCTGGGTGGGATTGAACCACCAACCTTTTGGTTAATAGCCGAACACACTAACCGATTGCGCCACAGAGACACTTTGCAAAAAGTCCATACTGACAAAGGCTAATAAGCATACATCTAGAACGTTTCCTAGAAAAACATTAAAAAATCAATAATCTGGAGAGTTTTTGTAAGATGTTTCTTCCATCAACCAGTGAATAAACACATTGGTACTTTCCCATGATGAGTGAGTGCTTCAGGATCTCTTGCACTTACATGTGCAGCAGAGTACTGCAATGGAAGCATGCTGGACCCATAACCCAGAGGTAGGCAGATTGAAACTATCCTTTGCTATATGCATTTTTTTTTGTTAATTTAAGTAATCAAAACTGGGATTGATATTTTTGCTCTTTTATTTTTACTTAAAGTACAATAACTTTTACCATTTTAATTTGTTTTAATAGTATATTGACAGTATAGTTTTCTTTCAAAAATCCACTTAATTTTCTTTACCCTATTATTAAAATGGTAATTGACAAAAAAAACTACATTGTCACCAGAAGTGCAATACAAAATGTACAAGTGATATATTAAAATCATCTTTCCAGCTTGAATTTCAATGATGCATTGGGGCAACAATTTTGTGAGAAACATCTTCACCCTTAAATAAAGATTTTCGTAATTTCTTACCTGTGTGCTAATTAGATATCACCTTGTTTTCACATTAAACAGACTTCCACATGAGAAAGCAGCAAGGATGCAGTGGCGTTAATGTTTCCTGGTGTCAACCTGTATTATTTCAGTAGACATTGAAATGAGGATGCATCTTGCTGCCTTTCCAATGAAGCAAGTTTAATTTAGTAATAGGTGAAAAACCATCCCTACAAAGGTGTTAATCAGAGACTTGGCTTTGTGGACACTTTTCAGAGAACAAATTTGTTAGCATAAAAATAAAGCCAGAAAATGAAGAGCTGTTTAATCACGCAATTTGATTTTTTTGCCAGCATATTTCTTTTTCTCTGCAACCCACTGCTAAATTGTGCTTCCTAGATGTTTTTATAAAATCACTGAATCAAATCTAACTCTGATTACATCAGAGAAGGCCAGGTACCCTACACCATAACAGGGGGTATGAAATTTGACTTGTCTACTTAAAGATCACCAAAATCTGATAACAAGGTCAATTAGGTCCCTGGGTGGGATTGAACCACCAACCTTTTGGTTAATAGCCATACATACTAACTGATTGCGCCACAGAGACACTTTGCAAAAGTTCATACTGACAAAGGCTAATAAGCATTCATCTAAAACGTTTCCTAGAAAAACTTTAAAAAGTCAATAATCTGGAGAGTTTTTGTAAGATGTTTCTTCCATCAACCAACGAAGAAACACATTGGTACTTTCCCATGATGAGTGAGTGCTTCAGGATCTCTTGCACTTACATGTGCAGCAGAGTACTGCAATGGAAGCATGCTGGGCCCATAACCTAGAGGTAGGCAGATTGAAACTATCCTCTGCTATATGCATTTTTTTTTGTTAATTAAAGTAATCCAAAACTGGGATTGATATTTTGGCTCTTTTATTTTTACTTAAAGTACAATAACTTTTACCATTTTAATTTGTTTTAATAGTATATTGACAGTATTGTTTTCTTTCAAAAATCCACTTCATTTTCTTTACCCTATTATTAAAATGGTAATTGACAAAAACAAACTACATTGTCACCAGAAGAGCAATACAAAATGTACAAGTGATATATTAAAATCATCTTTCCAGCTTGAATTTCAATGATGCATTGGGGCAACGATTTTGTGAGAAACATCTTCACCCTTAAATAAAGATTTTCTTAATTCCTTACCTGTGTGCTAATTAGATATCACCTTGTTTTCACATTAAACAGACTTCCACATGAGAAAGCAGCAAGGATGCAGTGGCGTTAATGTTTCCTGGTGTCAACCTGTATTATTTCAGTAGACATTGAAATGAGGATGCATCTTGCTGCCTTTCTAATGAAGCAAGTTTAATTTAGTAATAGGTGAAAAACCATCCTTACAAAGGTGTTAATCAGAGACTTGGCTTTGTGGACACTTTTCAGAGAACAAATTTGTTAGCATAAAAATAAAGCCAGAAAATAAAGAGCTGTTTAATCACTCAATTGGATTTTTCTGCCAGCATATTTTTTTTCTCTGCAACCCACTGCTAAATTGTGCTTCCTAGCTGTTTTTATAAAATCACTGAATCAAATCTAACTCTGATTACATCAGAGAAGGCCACCATAACAGGGGGTTTGAAATTTTGACTTGTCTACTTAAAGATCACCAAAATCTGATAACAAGGTCAATTAGGTCCCTGGGTGCGATTGAACCACCAACCTTTTGGTTAATAGCCGTACATACTAACTGATTGCGCCACAGAGACACTTTGCAAAAGTCCATACTGACAAAGGCTAATAAGCATTCATCTAAAACGTTTCCTAGAAAAACTTTAAAAAGTCAATAATCTGGAGAGTTTTTGTAAGATGTTTCTTCCATCAACCAACGAAGAAACACATTGGTACTTTCCCATGATGAGTGAGTGCTTCAGGATCTCTTGCACTTACATGTGCAGCAGAGTACTGCAATGGAAGCATGCTGGGCCCATAACCCAGAGGTAGGCAGATTGAAACTATCCTCTGCTATATGCATTTTTTTTTGTTAATTAAAGTAATCCAAAACTGGGATTGATATTTTGTCTCTTTTATTTTTACTTAAAGTACAATAACTTTTACCATTTTAATTTGTTTTAATAGTATATTGACAGTATTGTTTTCTTTCAAAAATCCACTTCATTTTCTTTACCCTATTATTAAAATGGTAATTGACAAAAACAAACTACATTGTCACCAGAAGAGCAATACAAAATGTACAAGTGATATATTAAAATCATCTTTCCAGCTTGAATTTCAATGATGCATTGGGGCAACGATTTTGTGAGAAACATCTTCACCCTTAAATAAAGATTTTCTTAATTCCTTACCTGTGTGCTAATTAGATATCACCTTGTTTTCACATTAAACAGACTTCCACATGAGAAAGCAGCAAGGATGCAGTGGCGTTAATGTTTCCTGGTGTCAACTTGTATTATTTCAGTAGACATTGAAATGAGGATGCATCTTGCTGCCTTTCCAATGAATCAAGTTTAATTTAGTAATAGGTGAAAAACCATCCTTACAAAGGTGTTAATCAGAGACTTGGCTTTGTGGACACTTTTCAGAGAACAAATTTGTTAGCATAAAAATAAAGCCAGAAAATGAAGAGCTGTTTAATCACTCAATTGGATTTTTCTGCCAGCATATTTTTTTTCTCTGCAACCCACTGCTAAATTGTGCTTCCTAGCTGTTTTTATAAAATCACTGAATCAAATCTAACTCTGATTACATCAGAGAAGGCCAGGTGCCCTACACCATAACAGGGGGTTTGAAATTTTGACTTGTCTACTTAAAGATCACCAAAATCTGATAACAAGGTCAATTAGGTCCCTGGGTGGGATTGAACCACCAACCTTATGGTTAATAGCCGTACATACTAACCGATTGCGCCACAGAGACACTTTGCGAAAGTCCATACTGACAAAGGCTAATAAGCATTCATCTAAAACGTTTCCTAGAAAAACTTTAAAAAGTCAATAATCTGGAGAGTTTTTGTAAGATGTTTCTTCCATCAACCAACGAAGAAACACATTGGTACTTTCCCATGATGAGTGAGTGCTTCAGGATCTCCTGCACTTACATGTGCAGCAGAGTACTGCAATGGAAGCATGCTGGGCCCATAACCCAGAGGTAGGCAGATTGAAACTATCCTCTGCTATATGCATTTTTTTTTGTTAATTAAAGTAATCCAAAACTGGGATTGATATTTTGTCTCTTTTATTTTTACTTAAAGTACAATAACTTTTACCATTTTAATTTGTTTTAATAGTATATTGACAGTATTGTTTTCTTTCAAAAATCCACTTCATTTTCTTTACCCTATTATTAAAATGGTGATTGACAAAAACAAACTACATTGTCACCAGAAGAGCAATACAAAATGTACAAGTGATATATTAAAATCATCTTTCCAGCTTGAATTTCAATGATGCATTGGGGCAACGATTTTGTGAGAAACATCTTCACCCTTAAATAAAGATTTTCTTAATTCCTTACCTGTGTGCTAATTAGATATCACCTTGTTTTCACATTAAACAGACTTCCACATGAGAAAGCAGCAAGGATGCAGTGGCGTTAATGTTTCCTGGTGTCAACCTGTATTATTTCAGTAGACATTGAAATGAGGATACATCTTGCTGCCTTTCCAATGAAGCAAGTTTAATTTAGTAATAGGTGAAAAACCATCCCTACAAAGGTGTTAATCAGAGACTTGGCTTTGTGGACACTTTTCAGAGAACAAATTTGTTAGCATAAAAATAAAGCTAGAAAATGAAGAGCTGTTTAATCACGCAATTTGGTTTTTTTGCCAGCATATTTCTTTTTCTCTGCAACCCACTGCTAAATTGTGCTTCCTAGATGTTTTTATAAAATCACTGAATCAAATCTAACTCTGATTACATCAGAGAAGGCCAGGTACCCTACACCATAACAGGGGGTATGAAATTTGACTTGTCTACTTAAAGATCACCAAAATCTGATAACAATGTCAATTACGTCCCTGGGTGGGATTGAACCACCAACCTTTTGGTTAATAGCCGTACACACTAACTGATTGCGCCACAGAGACACTTTGCAAAAAGTACATACTGACAAATGCTAATAAGCATTCATCTAAAACGTTTCCTAGAAAAACTTAAAAAAGTCAATAATCTGGAGAGTTTTTGTAAGATGTTTCTTCTATCAACCAACGAAGAAACACATTGGTACTTTCCCATGATGAGTGAGTGCTTCAGGATCTCTTGCACTTACATGTGCAGCAGAGTACAGCAATGGAAGCATGCTGGGCCCATAACCCAGAGGTAGGCAGATTGAAACTATCCTCTGCTATATGCATTTTTTTTTGTTAATTAAAGTAATCCAAAACTGGGATTGATATTTTGTCTCTTTTATTTTTACTTAAAGTACAATAACTTTTACCATTTTAATTTGTTTTAATAGTATATTGACAGTATTGTTTTCTTTCAAAAATCCACTTCATTTTCTTTACCCTATTATTAAAATGGTAATTGACAAAAACAAACTACATTGTCACCAGAAGAGCAATACAAAATGTACAAGTGATATATTAAAATCATCTTTCCAGCTTGAATTTCAATGATGCATTGGGGCAACGATTTTGTGAGAAACATCTTCACCCTTAAATAAAGATTTTCTTAATTCCTTACCTGTGTGCTAATTAGATATCACCTTGTTTTCACATTAAACAGACTTCCACATGAGAAAGCAGCAAGGATGCAGTGGCGTTAATGTTTCCTGGTGTCAACCTGTATTATTTCAGTAGACATTGAAATGAGGATGCATCTTGCTGCCTTTCCAATGAAGCAAGTTTAATTTAGTAATAGGTGAAAAAACATTCTTACAAAGGTGTTAATCAGAGACTTGGCTTTGTGGACACTTTTCAGAGAACAAATTTGTTAGCATAAAAATAAAGCCAGAAAATGAAGAGCTGTTTAATCACGCAATTTGATTTTTTTGCCAGCATATTTCTTTTTCTCTGCAACCCACTGCTAAATTGTGCTTCCTAGATGTTTTTATAAAATCACTGAATCAAATCTAACTCTGATTACATCAGAGAAGGCCAGGTACCCTACACCATAACAGGGGGTATGAAATTTGACTTGTCTACTTAAAGATCACCAAAATCTGATAACAAGGTCAATTAGGTCTCTGGGTGGGATTGAACCACCAACCTTTTGGTTAATAGCCATACATACTAACTGATTGCGCCACAGAGACACTTTGCAAAAGTCTATACTGACAAAGGATAATAAGCATTCATCTAAAACGTTTCCTAGAAAAACTTTAAAAAGTCAATAATCTGGAGAGTTTTTGTAAGATGTTTCTTCCATCAACCAACGAAGAAACACATTGGTACTTTCCCATGATGAGTGAGTGCTTCAGGATCTCTTGAACTTACATGTGCAGCAGAGTACTGCAATGGAAGCATGCTGGGCCCATAACCCAGAGGTAGGCAGATTGAAACTATCCTCTGCTATATGCATTTTTTTTTGTTAATTAAAGTAATCCAAAACTGGGATTGATATTTTGTCTCTTTTATTTTTACTTAAAGTACAATAACTTTTACCATTTTAATTTGTTTTAATAGTATATTGACAGTATTGTTTTCTTTCAAAAATCCACTTCATTTTCTTTACCCTATTATTAAAATGGTAATTGACAAAAACAAACTACATTGTCACCAGAAGAGCAATACAAAATGTACAAGTGATATATTAAAATCATCTTTCCAGCTTGAATTTCAATGATGCATTGGGTCAACAATTTTGTGAGAAACATCTTCACCCTTAAATAAAGATTTTCTTAATTCCTTACCTGTGTGCTAATTAGATATCACCTTGTTTTCACATTAAACAGACTTCCACATGAGAAAGCAGCAAGGATGCAGTGGCGTTAATGTTTCCTGGTGTCAACCTGTATTATTTCAGTAGACATTGAAATGAGGATACATCTTGCTGCCTTTCCAATGAAGCAAGTTTAATTTAGTAATAGGTGAAAAACCATCCCTACAAAGGTGTTAATCAGAGACTTGGCTTTGTGGACACTTTTCAGAGAACAAATTTGTTAGCATAAAAATAAAGCCAGAAAATGAAGAGCTGTTTAATCACGCAATTTGATTTTTTTGCCAGCATATTTCTTTTTCTCTGCAACCCACTGCTAAATTGTGCTTCCTAGATGTTTTTTATAAAATCACTGAATCAAATCTAACTCTGATTACATCAAAGAAGGCCATGTACCCTACACCATAAGTTCCGGGTACCAAGTCCTTCTTGGCCAATCCGGAGCCACGAGTATAGTTCTTACTCCTCTACGTCTTATAATTCTCAATACCTTGGGTATGAGAAGCAGAGGAGGGAACACATACACCGACTGGTACACCCACGGTGTTATCAGAACGTCCACAGTTATTGCCTGAGGGTCTCTTGACCTGGCGCAATACCTGTCCAGTTTTTTGTTCAGGCGGGACGCCATCATGTCCACCTTTGGTCTTTCCCAACGGTTCACAATCATGTGGAAGACTTCCCGATGAAGTCCCCACTCTCCCGGGTGGAGGCCGTGCCTGCTGAGGAAGTCTGCTTCCCAGTTGTCCACTCCCGGAATGAACACTGCTGACAGTGCTATCACATGATTTTCCGCCCAGCAAAGAATCCTTGCAGTTTCTGCCATTGCCCTCCTGCTTCTTGTGCCGCCCTGTCTGTTTACGTGGGCGACTGCCGTGATGTTGTCCGACTGGATCAATACCGGCTGACCTTGAAGCAGAGGTCTTGCTAAGCTTAGAGCATTGTAAATTGCCCTTAGCTCCAGTATATTTATGTGGAGAGAAGTCTCCAGACTTGATCACACTCCCTGGAAATTTTTTCCTTGTGTGACTGCTCCCCAGCCTTCCAGGCTGGCATCCGTGGTCACCAGCATCCAATCCTGAATGCCGAATCTGCGGCCCTCTAGAAGATGAGCACTCTGTAACCACCACAGGAGAGACACCCTTGTCCTTGGAGATAGGGTTATCCGCTGATGAATCTGAAGATGCGATCCGGACCATTTGTCCAGCAGATCCCACTGAAAAGTTCTTGCGTGGAATCTGCCGAATGGAATCGCTTCGTAAGAAGCCACCATTTTTCCCAGGACCCTTGTGCAATGATGCACTGACACTTTTCCTGGTTTTAGGAGGTTCCTGACTAGCTCGGATAACTCCCTGGCTTTCTCCTCCGGGAGAAAACCTTTTTCTGGACTGTGTCCAGAATCATCCCTAGGAACAGCAGACGTGTCGTCGGAAACGGCTGCGATTTTTAGAATCCACCCGTGCTGTCGTAGAACTACTTGAGATAGTGCTACTCCGACCTCCAACTGTTCTCTGGACCTTGCCCTTATCAGGAGATCGTCCAAGTAAGGGATAATTAAGACGCCTTTTCTTTGAAGAAGAATCATCATTTCGGCCATTACCTTGGTAGAGACCCGGGGTGCCGTGGACAATCCAAACAGCAGCGTCTGAAACTGATAGTGACAGTTCTGTACCACGAACCTGAGGTACCCTTGGTGAGAAGGGCAATTTGGGACATGGAGGTAAGCATCCTTGATGTCCAGGGACACCATATAGTCCCCTTCTTCCTGGTTCGCTATCACTGCTCTGAGTGACTCCATCTTGATTTGAACCTTTGTATGTAAGTGTTCAAAGATTACAGATTTAGAATAGGTCTCACCGAGCCGTCTGGCTTCAGTACCACAATATAGTGTGGAATAATACCCCTTTCCTTGTTGTAGGAGGGGTACTTTGATTATCACCTGCTGGGAATACAGCTTGTGAATTGTTTCCAATACTGCCTCCCTGTCGGAGGGAGACGTTGGTAAAGCAGACTTCAGGAGCCTGCGAGGGGGAGACGTCTCGAATTTCCAATCTGTACCCCTGGGATACTACTTGTAGGATCCAGGGGTCCACTTGCGAGTGAGCCCACTACGCGCTGAAACTCTTGAGACGACCCCCCACCGCACCTGAGTCCGCTTGTACGGCCCCAGCGTCATGCTGAGGACTTGGCAGAAGCGGTGGAGGGCTTCTGTTCCTGGGAATGGGCTGCCTGCTGCAGTCTTCTTCCCTTTCCTCTATCCCTGGGCAGATATGACTGGCCTTTTGCCCGCTTGCCCTTATGGGGACGAAAGGACTGAGGCTGAAAAGACGGTGTCTTTTTCTGCTGAGATGTGACTTGGGGTAAAAAAGGTGGATTTTCCAGCTGTTGCCGTGGCCACCAGGTCCGATGGACCGATCCCAAATAACTCCTCCCCTTTATACGGCAATACTTCCATGTGCCGTTTGGAATCTGCATCACCTGACCACTGTCGTGTCCATAAACATCTTCTGGCAGATATGGACATCGCACTTACTCTTGATGCCAGAGTGCAAATATCCCTCTGTGCATCTCGCATATATAGAAATGCATCCTTTAAATGCTCTATAGTCAATAAAATACTGTCCCTGTCAAGGGTATCAATATTTTCAGTCAGGGAATCCGACCAAGCCACCCCAGCGCTGCACATCCAGGCTGAGGCGATCGCTGGTCGCAGTATAACACCAGTATGTGTGTATATACTTTTTAGGATATTTTCCAGCCTCCTATCAGCTGGCTCCTTGAGGGCGGCCGTATCTGGAGACGGTACCGCCACTTGTTTTGATAAGCGTGTGAGCGCCTTATCCACCCTAAGGGGTGTTTCCCAACGCGCCCTAACTTCTGGCGGGAAAGGGTATACCGCCAATAATTTTCTATCGGGGGAAACCCACGCATCATCACACACTTCATTTAATTTATCTGATTCAGGAAAAACTACAGGTAGTTTTTTCACACTCCACATAATACCCTTTTTTGTGGTACTTGTAGTATCAGAAATATGTAACACCTCCTTCATTGCCCTTAACAAGTAACGTGTGGCCCTAAAGGAAAATACGTTTGTTTCTTCACCGTCGACACTGGAGTCAGTGTCCGTGTCTGTGTCGACCGACTGAGGTAAAAGGACGTTTTAACTCCCCTGACGGTGTTTGAGACGCCTGGACAGGTACTAATTGGTTTGCCGGCCGTCTCATGTCGTCAACCGACCTTGCAGCGTGTTGACATTATCACGTAATTCCTTAAATAAGCCATCCATTCCGGTGTCGACTCCCTAGAGAGTGACATCACCATTACAGGCAATTGCTCCGCCTCCTCACCAACATCGTCCTCATACATGTCGACACACACGTACCGACACACAGCACACACACAGGGAATGCTCTGATAGAGGACAGGACCCCACTAGCCCTTTGGAGATTTGGAGAGACAGAGGGAGAGTTTGCCAGCACACACCAAAACGCTATAATTATACAGGGACAACCTTTATATAAGTGTTTTTCCCTTATAGCATCTTAATATATATAATCATATCGCCAAATAAGTGCCCCCCTCTCTGTTTTAACCCTGTTTCTGTAGTGCAGTGCAGGGGAGAGCCTGGGAGCCTTCCCACCAGCATTTCTGTGAGGGAAAATGGCGCTGTGTGCTGAGGAGAATAGGCCCCGCCCCCTTTTCGGCGGGCTTCTTCTCCCGTTTTTCTGAGACCTGGCAGGGGTTAAATACATCCATATAGCCCCAGGGGCTATATGTGATGTATCTTTTAGCCAGTATAGGTATTTCATTGCTGCCCAGGGCGCCCCCCCAGCGCCCTGCACCCTCAGTGACCGCTGGTGTGAAGTGTGCTGACAACAATGGCGCACAGCTGCAGTGCTGTGCGCTACCTCATGAAGACTGAAAAGTCTTCTGCCGCCGGTTTCTGGACCTCTTCACTCTTCGGCATCTGCAAGGGGGTCGGCGGCGCGGCTCTGGGACCGGACTCCATGGCTGGGCCTGTGTTCGATCCCTCTGGAGCTAATGGTGTCCAGTAGCCTAAGAAGCCAATCCATCCTGCACGCAGGTGAGTTCACTTCTTCTCCCCTAAGTCCCTCGTAGCAGTGAGCCTGTTGCCAGCAGGACTCACTGAAAATAAAAAACCTAACAAAACTTTTACTCTAAGCAGCTCTTTAGGAGAGCCACCTAGATTGCACCCTTCTCGGCCGGGCACAAAAATCTAACTGAGGCTTGGAGGAGGGTCATAGGGGGAGGAGCCAGTGCACACCACCTGATCCTAAAGCTTTTACTTTTGTGCCCTGTCTCCTGCGGAGCCGCTAATCCCCATGGTCCTGACGGAGTCCCCAGCATCCACTTAGGACGTCAGAGAAATAAAGGATAATAATAATAATAATAAATAATATAATATATAGCAGTACGGTACAGTAGGCCACTGCTCTACCTACCTCTGTGTCGTCAAGTATACTATCCATCCATACCTGTGGTGCATTTTAGAAAAAAACATGTCTCGGCAGAGCAATCTATAAATCCATCATTTTTCAGACAGCAACAGTGGGTATTGTAATAGTCACCCAATCCATCACTTTTATAGGGTTACATGCACCCACATGCTACAGCCTGTCTCAATAATTTTACTGTCACGCTGTGTGTGTTTGTGTTTTTATTTGGGTATTTTTTGTTGTTGTAGAACTACAGGTACCAGCAAGCCCGTTATTTCCCCGCCTGCTGGTACTTGAGGTTCTCCAAGTACCAGCAAGCGGGGGAGGCTTGCTGGGCCTTGTAGTTCCACAACGAAAAAACAATATTCTTTTTTTACACACATGGCTATCAGCCCGGCACCCACCACCCAGGGGTGCTGGGGACAGCCTCGGGCTTCACCCCTGGCCCTTGGGTGCCTCGAGGGGAGGAACCTCTTGATTTAAGGGGTCCCCACTCCTCCAGGGAACCCCGGCCAGGGGTGACTAGTTGGAGGGGTAATGCCAGGGCCGCAGGGACCTACATAAAAGTGTCCCCCGGCTGTGGCATTATCTCTCTGGCTAGTGGAGCCCGGTGCTGGTTTTAAAAATATGGGGGACCCCTACATCTATTGTCCCACGTATTTTTGGAACCTGGACCGGTCTAAGAGCCCGGTGCTAGTTGTCTAAATACGGGGAACCCCTGTCCAATTTTTCCCCCAGTATTTAAATAACCAGGACCGGCTCAAAGAGCCCGAGGCTGGTTATACTAAGGAGGGGGGACCTCACGCATTTTTTTTAACCCATTCAGACCCTTCTCCTTTAAGTTAATGGAAGCCCTGGACAACAAAATTGCATTCATGTCCTCCTCCCTCACCCTTCCCAGTCCCAAACACTCATTTTTTTTTCTTTAAAAATTTATAATATATAACGAGAACAATGAGCAGGCAGGCAGCGGGCATTGGCGGCATCGGACTGAGATAGAAATTAGTGGTGGAGGGCTGGGTCAGTTGATTGTGGGCGAGTTTGTAAGCCATTGGCGGTGGCAGCGGGTATCGGCTCAGAGGCAGTAGCGGGCATTGGCTAAGGGTCATCGGCAGGATTCGGCGGACATTATGGCTGTAGTGCCTCACTAGCCACTGACCTCACCGCACGCCACTGTGGGACAGATGTAACATGCAGAGAGAGGTAGATTTGGGAGGGGGAATGTCCTAGCATAACTGTTAATTGCAGTGTAATACTGTAATTCAGCTGTGCAGCATTTGTGGCTAAATGTCAAAGAAGCCAGTATTTACCCTGCATGCAAAACAATAAATGTATTTGAACATACCTCCCAACTATCCCAATTTTTGCAGGACAGTCACTTTTTTGGGGAATGTCCAGCTAACCCAAACAACCCCCCCCCCCCCCCTTCCCATGGGGAAGGGGGGGGGGGGGTGGAAGGCTCCCTGTAGCTTGTTGCTCTGCAAATATGCACATTGTGGGTAATTCAGACCTGATCGCTAGGGTGTGTTTTTTGCATCCCTGTAATCAGGTAGTTGCCGCCTACAGCGGAAGGGAAAATTTGCTGTGCAGGTGTGTGATCACATGTGCACAAGAGCTGCACAGCTCAGCACTTACTCAGCCATTGAGGTGACGTCACAAATCCTCCCACAAAACGCCGGGTCCCTCCAGTGTTTTTCCGGACACTCCCTAGAAACATTCAGTTGCCACCCACACAAACACCCTCTTCTTGTCAATCTTCTTGTGATCTCCGGACCGTCGCACTTACGCATTGTGGCGCATACGCATGTGCAGTGCAGACCAGATTGCCCGCTGGGTGAAAATAAATTGAAGCGATCTGGTCTGAATAAGCCTCAATGTCTATTCACGGGAGACAGAGGGGCTGGGGCATGGCCAGCAGCTCACAGAGCACCTATAATGACAAAAATGGGAGACATGGCTCATGATCGCGATATACCTGCGAAGGTACGCACTCTACTGATTGACAGGCAGAGGCATTCGCATTTTCTGCGGGGCACCCGGAGAAAATGTAGGCACACGCACAGGATGGACCCTGCGTATATGCCCCCATCCTCTTCATAGTTTTTGCGGTTGGAACGCGTATTACGATCCAAACTGAATTAGGCCCTATGTCTTATATACACGAGCAGTGTGAAAACATCAATCGATGGGGGTAATTCCAAGATGATTGCAGCAGGAATTTTGTTAGCAGTTGGGCAAAACCATGTGTACTGCAGGGGAGGCAGATATAACATGTGCAGAAAGAGTTAGATTTGGGTGAGTTATTTTGTTTCTGTGCCGGGTAAATACTGACTGCTTTATTTTTACACTGCAAATTAGATTGCAGATTGAACACACCACACCCAAATCTAACTCTCTCTGCACATGTTAAATCTGCCTTTCCTGCAGTGCACATAGGTGGTCATTCCGAGTTGTTCGCTCGGTAATTTTCTTCGCATCGCAGCGATTTTCCGCTTAATGCGCAATGTTCACACTGCGACTGCGCCAAGTAAATTTGCTATACAGTTAGGAATATTACTCACGTTTTTTTCATCGTTCTGGTGATCGTAATGTGATTGACAGGAAGTGGGTGTTTCTGGGCGGAAACAGGCCGCTTTAGGGGCGTGTGGGAAAAAATGCTACCGTTTCTGGGAAAAACGCGGGAGTGGCTGGAGAAACGGAGGAGTGTCTGGGCGAACGCTGGGTGTGTTTGTGACGTCAAACCAGGAACGACAAGCACTGAACTGATCGCACTGGCAGAGTAAGTCTCGAGCTACTCAGAAACTGCACAGAGATGTCTTATCGCAATATTGCAAATTTTTCGTTCGCAATTTTAAGATGCTAAGATTCACTCCCAGTAGGCGGCAGCTTAGCGTGTGCAATGGGGTAATTCTGAGTTGATCGCAGCAGGATTTTTGTTAGCAGTTGGGCAAAACCATGTGCACTGCATTTACGAACAGATGATTTTTTTATATAAATTTTAAAATGTTAGTAAATGTGTGTGTTTTTTTCAACCTGGAAGCCCAACATCGATTAAGATCGATCTTAAATAGACCCCTGGGTTTTAAGGATAACCATGGTTGAGTCCAATGGTTAATTCACATTGACCGAAGTTCTAATTAAGTCACCTGTGCTCAAGCATGATATCCTTAAAATCTGGATTGCAATGACAGCATTTTGGAACTATGCCTAAGGGTTTAATTTTTACATTTATCCACTGACAATAAATCTACCTACAATATCCCTGTAACTGTTATGATTACAGTATTTCACTAAATAATTTAATTTGCTGAACCTTCTGTAAAAAGAAATATTAAGCTGCTGTAATTCCCAGATGCAGCAAATTTGTTAGCTAGTGGGCAAAACCATGTGCACTGCAGGGATGGGGGGGGGGCAGATATAACATTTGCAGAGAGATTTAGGTGGGTTATATTGTTTGTGTGCAGGGTAAATACTGGCTGTTTTGTTTTTACACTGCAATTTAGATTTCAGTTTGAACACACCGCACCAAAATCTAACTCTCTCTGCACATATTATACACCCCCCCCCCCCCCCCCCCTGCAGTGTACATGGTTTTAGCTAATAAATTTGCTGCTGTGATCAGATCTGAGTTAAGCCCTATGTATTTGGCACTGGCAAAGGGTTAGAGGCCTTGCTGTAGAGCTCACACCTTTCTTATCATGCATTGTAATATTTCCTATGTCCTGATGTTGTGCTCTCTGCTCCATCCAAGTAAACAGCAATGTAGCATGGCTATCAAAGAGCGTGAAGATTGCAGATTTCCTGGGATTAATGCTAAGGAATGCTATTCCAGAGGCTGCTGCTTTAATTCAAGTGTCACTGGGGTTAAATGGTGTTTTTACCTTAAAAACACAGGTAGAGTATATAGTACAGTGGTAAAGTGGGAGCATGTAGTGCTATTGATTACAGATTTGATGGAGCTTAAACATGGATAAGGTCCATGGCTCTAAGAGTTTATCTTGTGTATCCTTTATTCTTAGTCATGGTCAGATAAGATTAGAAAATACCATTTAAGTGGAAATTTCCTGTTAGCTGTTTTTCAGTTTGCTCAACTGTCTGATTAACTGGTCCTAAAAAAGGACCAAAGGAGCTAAATTGCCCTGTGATCTAGCTAAATTGCCCCAGTTAAAAAAAAAACTAAGCTGCTGTAATTCCTGGATGTTTCCTTACTGCATCAACAGGAAGTGACAAGAAACAATGTAATGTGGAACCGTACAGCAGAAGGGATTGCGGCTACCCCACAATAAGTGCAGCGGAATGTAAGAAGAGGAATTGTTGCTTTGACTGCAGCATTCCCGGGGTTAACTGGTGTTTCTTCAAGTCACAAGGTATGGAGCTGCTGTATAGTTACTCGCAAGTCAGTAGTTGTATGATGCTCACACCTGTTAAGCTGGATACACACAGAATGCCCTACACAGGGGGTGAAATGAGCGCCCCCCCCACCCCCCGTATGCTCAGCACACATCACGCTGTGCTGAGCGGGGGGAGAGATGTGTGCTGAGCAGTTCGCTCAGCACACATCTCTCCCCAAAATCGGGCCGTGAATACGGACCTTTAAACTGGATCCACACTTAGATTATCTGTCCAATTTTTTTTTCTAGTTGAAACAAAATTATGCTAATATGTGGCAGCAAATGACAATTGACCATTTGCTCACAAACACTGGAAAACATCCAAAAATGGTCATTTAGATAAATTGGTTAAATCCATTTCATTTAGCTAATTTATCCAAACTACCTTTATTGTATCTTTGTGGGTGAATGATGTGTGGGTCAGTGTTGAGGGTGGTGGAGGAGATGGGTAATAGGCACAGCAGGGTGTGGACAGTCAAATAGTGTGCTTAGAGGTTCAGAGTCATTGTATGAGACTCTGGCAACAGTGACTTGATGAGTCTGGTGTCCATAGGGTGGGACGCATTAACCTTTTTATGCTATTGAAATAGTTCTCCTCCTGACCGACGCAGTTCCTTGCTCCGAGGTTGGTGTATTGTCCTGTTGCAGCGTCTCTCCACTGTGGTCACAGTGAGCTGTGTGGTGTTGCTGGCGCATGCCAATCTCCCCCCAACCTCCCTCTTGCATTTCAGACCTACGTACGCATGATGGGATCTTGTATGATATGCGCGTGTGCTGTAGAGATGAAAGTGGGGGTGAGGAGGCAGATCGTGAGATGGGGAAACTTTGTGGACTGTTAGCGAAGGGGAGCACTGGGCAATCTGAGTTGCAAAGAGGGCAGCAGAAGAGGTTATTGCATGTGCACTGGTGACAGGTCCATCCTTGGTGGCCAGCCTCAGTGGTAAAGGTGTACATGAGCTAGTGTCCCTTGGCCAGCCATGTACCATGGCCACCTCCCTACCTCCTATATATTCTCCCTGATCTGTCACTTTGTTACGGTCTGCTGCTGGCACTGGTGTATCGTCCTGCAGTTGCCGTCTCCGCCCATTGCTGTGACTTCCCCCAGAGTTAGCCACACAGAGTGACAGATCTGGGAAAATATATAGGAGATCATTACTTTCACTTGCAGCCTACCTTATTTTTTGCAGCCTAGCATGCTCCTGACCCCTTCTCTCACTAATACTTATACAACATTCATGAACTCATCTTAAGGTTTCTTTATTATTCAGTCACACTGTCTTGGATCCAAACCATTTCCTGTGGCATTGCAGTCAAACAATTGAGCTATTTACCCTTGCATAGAAAGGTATAATCTAAGCTAGAGAATTCTATTTGGAGCTCACCTTGTACTTTGTGAAGAAATAATCAGCTTTGTGGCTGAGCAGATATATGGAGTGTGTGGCTGCACACTGCATTGATCTGCTGAGTTGCAATGCTAATAATTTTTTTTTTTGCAAAGTACCAATAGCTTCATTGTGAAGGTGGAAAGAAGGGTGTTACGGCATGGAATGTACAAACTGCGAGACCCTGCTGGTAGCGCCTTTGTCTATTTAGTAGGAAGGGCACGTAACAGCCGGGGGGCAATGGAGGAAGCCCCTTTAGGGCTGGAGCCCGGCGGCAACTGACTCCGTTGTCTCTGGCAGTTCCGCCCCTGGACTAGAGGAATGGTCAAGAACATGGCAACATTTAATGCCAAAAAATGCAAAATCATACACGTCTCAAAAATGCAAAGGCTAACTATAATATTAAGGGCATTATAATGGCAAGAGGAAAGCTATCTAAGTATTACTATTTCAGGTAAGCAATGTAACAAAGCAATAGGAAAGGCAAGTCAGATGCTTGTTTGCATAGGTTAAAGAACCAGTAGCAGAAAAAAGTAATACAGGTTGAGTTTCCCATATCCAAATATTCCGAAATACGGAATATTCCGAAATACGGACTTTTTTGAGTGAGACTGAGATAGTGAAACCTTTGTGTTTTGATGGCTCAGTGTACACAAACTTTGTTTAATACTCAAAGTTATTAAAAATATTGTATTAAATGAACTTCAGACTGTGTGTATAAGGTGTATATGAAACATAAATGAATTCTGTGAATGTACACACACTTTGTTTAATGCACAAAGTTATAAAAAATATTGGCTAAAATGACCTTCAGGCTGTGTGTATAAGGTGTATATGAAACATAAATGCCTTCTGCGCTTAGATTTAGGTCCCATCACCATAATATCTCGTTATGGTATGCAATTATTCCAAAATACAGAAAAATCCGATATCCAAAATTCCTCTGGTCCCAAGCATTTTGGATAAGGGATACTCAACCTGTAATGCCACTGTATAGGTCCTTGGTACAGCCACATTTAGAATCCTGTGTTCAGTTCCAGAAGCCATATCTCCAGAAGGCTGTAAATACATTAGGGCAACTAAAATTGTGCATGGCCTACATCACAAAACTTACCTGGAAATACTAAAAAATGTTGATGTGTATAGTTTGGAGAAGGGAAGAGGGAACATACAGTAATAGAAACATTTAAATATATAGGGAGGAATGTAATAGGGTGTGAGAATCAGAAAGTGAGAGATTTTGTGTTTTTTCCTGTTGTTTTTTTTGTTTTTGTTTGATTGTTTGTTTTTAAAGTGGCAATCCTTTACATGGCAAAACCAGGTTGATATTTGCCATGTAAAGGATTGCCACCGTGGGCATGTGTAGAAGGGGCACTGCTACTGTTGGCATTATGTGTGTAAGCTGCACTGATATGGTGGTTATGTGTATAAAGGGCACTGCGACTGTGGGTATTATTATTATTATTATTACATGCGGTGTAATGACAATAAGATAGTGCTACTGTGTGGCGTATTTTGATTTGGGGTGCTATTGTGTGGCCATGCCCCTTCCTTGTGATACCACACCTTCTTTTTTTAAGGAGCGCACTGTCCCTTTATTAAGTATTGGAGAGAGGGCCCAAATTAATAGTTTGCAGGGAGGCGCCAAACACCCTAGCACTGGCCCTTTGGTAGGGGACAGGATTTGCTTCTGCTTGTGCACATATGTTATGATTGCCAGCCAACAGCACTGGTTTTGCCTATAACACTAACTATAAATATTTTGAATTGGTCCTGGACCACCAATCCAAGGCACCCCTGCAGGTGTCCTGAGGCACCCCAGGGTGCAGTTTGAGAACCACTGGTCTAGTGAGTACCCAGGATAATTATTGTAGCTGGTCTGCGGGTAACAGCTCTCAGATCCACTTCTAGAAAAAATGCAGCAATGTAATTTGAGTGACAAACTGCAGAGATGAACCCTTTCTGTGACTGCTGCACAGGGATCACACAAACTCTATTCATAGGGCTGACTTCACTTAGGGGAGATGTTCTCACCCCGCAAAGAAGTGCGAGTATATACCGCACTTACGGTACCATTGGATTTACAGATATTTTCTTGCAATACACTATGGGGGTCATTCTGAGTTGATTGCTCGCTAGCAGTTTTTAGCAGCCATGCAAACGCATTGTCGCTGCCCACTGGAGAGTGTATATTCACTTTGGAGAAGTGCGAACACTTGAGCAGCAGAGCGCCTGCAAAATCGTTTCAAAATAAGACCAGCACTGTAGTTACACTTCGTGTGCGTTGATTCTAACAACCGAGGGACGGCTTTTGATGTCACACACCCATCCAGCGAATGCCCAGCCACGCCTGCATTTCTTCTGCCACGCCTGCATTTTTCCAAGCACTCCCTGAAAACGGTCAGTTGACACCCAGAAACGCCCTCTTTCTGTCAATCTCCTTGTGGCCTGTTCTGTGATTGGAATAATCGCTAGAACTAGTGCAAAACCACAATGGACTTTGTACCCGTACGATGCGCATGCACATTACGGAGCATGCGCATGCACAGATTAGCCATTTTTTTTCAACTGATTGCTACGCAGCGAACAACGGCAGCATGCGATCAACTCGGAATGACCCCCTATATACATAGAAACATGGATTTTTACTGCAGGAATTATGGTTAGTTTAGGGGTATCGGTTAGGGTCAACAGAGGTGTAGCTAGGGGTCCAAGCGCCCCTGGCAAAGTAAGGGACTGGCGCCCCCCCTTTCGATAAAGCATTGCAGTCCATTGGCGGTTACCATGTTGGAGCCACAGCAACTGACCCCCTCCCCCACACGCTGCCCTACATCATCGGCTGGGATTCACTGTTGGTGTGAAGCCACTGGGAACAGTCTGGTAGCATTAGCAGCAGTCTGTGTCATAGATAGGGAAGGCAGAAGGTTAACTAGCTAATAGCAGTCTGTTGGCAGCAGAGGCTGGGCGGGGGGCTGAGAATGAGCCAACGCTGATCAGTGTCCAGTCTGCTCAGACAAAAATATTTTGTGATCAGGGCTGGTTCTAGACCAAAGGAGCCACTGGCAAAAATTTCCTTTGGCACCCCCCCCCCCCCCACACACACACACACATACATACACACACACCAAAAAAGAACATATCCCAGTTTAACATAACGCTATGTGGTGCAAGGTGTGGAGCTGGTCACTTGTATCAGACCTCTGACATTTGCCTTTTCACCCATATTGCATACTTTTTCTTGCAGGTTGTGTCTTAATTCAAGAAGTGTTCTAAGTACTTCAGCTTAGTATCTTTACTGACCCCTCTTTACCCCACACTACATAACTGACCCCTCTATACCCTACACTACATCACTGACCTTTCTATAACCATCACTGCATTACTGACCCCTCTATACAGTACACTGACCTCTATATACCTGCTAGTACATCCCTGATGCCTATATTCCCTAAGCTAAATCCCTGACGCCTCTATTCCCTACGCTACATCCCTGACGCCTCTATTCCCTATGCTACATCCCTGACGCCTCTATACCCTACGCTACATTCCTGATGCCTCTATAACCTACGCTACATCCCTGACGCCTCTATACCCTACACTACATCCCTGACGCCTCTATACAGTACAATGCATTACTGATCCCTCTAGACCATACATCCTCATTACATCAGAGAGATAGTGAAACACTGGAAAAAATAAGGATAAAGTGGACTACAGAAACTGATGCTCTAAACAAAGGAGAGAGAGAGAGAGAGAGAAAAGCACAAGGGAAAGTGGGCAATCGGAACACCATAGAGAGAGGAGAGATAGAAATGCCTGAAAAAGTAAAGGGGGTTGGGTATGGCATCCGGCGGTCGGGATTCCAGCAGTCACATGATACCTAATCCTAATCCTCTGGGGGGGTGGCGGATAGGGCTAACCCTCAGGGGGTGGCAGCTAGGACTAACCCCCCCCCCCCTCCTAGTGCCTTCCCTAACACCCGCTCCCCCGGTCCTAACCCTCCCTCCAATACTCGCCTTCGGGATGTTGGCTGTCTGTGTGCCGGCACCAGTCTCCCAAGTGGTGTCAGGATTCCAACATCGGTCAAATGACCGCCGGTATACCGTCTGCCGGGATGGTAAATGTATCCTGAGGACAGGTAGTGAGTGTGGAGGGATAGGTGGTTCAGTAAAATGTAACAGCTCAAACTGCGATCATTCACTGATAAATTGATTTATAGCTCTCCCTTTTTAACCATTGCAGTCATAAAAGCAATGTTTTTTAAACTTTTAAATAAAGCTTGTTAGCATCCCCAGCACACTGTATATGCTGGGAGATGTAGTTCTCAATATGAAAACATTTAATTACTGTATGAACTCTAATTCCCCAACTGAAACCTCTCACAAACACACACTCCTAAATCTAGTACACACACACACACACATTTCCCCAGTACTGACAACTCTCATCACTTCCACACACTGACAACTCCCTCCTGCTCCTCTCCCCACTGACACTGACAGCTCCCTCACAGTCACACACATCCTCCACCCCCCCACCCCCCCCACACACACACTGATAGCACACATGCACAAATCCCCCCCTCCTCGACACTAACTGTCACGGACTGCTTGGGCAGCAGGGGGCAGGCTCTGGCTTGAAGTGCTGAAATTCAACAGCTCTCTCGAACTTGCAAGGCATGGCTGTGCAGCTGTCTCCAGCCATCTCCTTGCCCACTGTGTAATTTGTGGCGTTCTCTGATGTTCCCCGCTCTGCCTCTACAACCGGCACATAATGTACAGCAGTGGTGACTCCTGAGTATGGGCCTGGAGAACTCCGCCTACCGGGGGGTAGGGACTAATAATTTCAAAGGGGCAGAGCTAGGAGTGAAGCAGTGGACAGCAGTTGAGGGGCGTTTCAAACTGTAACAGGGTTGGGACAATTTCAGTATCCTTCCCTCACCGTCTAATTGGTCAGTCCCACGCTGATTGCCATAGCGCCCTTTCGAGACTGCAGAACTCTATCCCTTAGCCACGGTTGGCACAGCTGGATGGTGCCCCTGGCAAGTGCCATCCTGGCCAAGGGGTAGATACGCCCCTGAGGGTCAGGGCCAGCAACAGAAATCTCGGGGCCCAGTACACTGATATCTCTGGGGCCCCCTCAACCCCCCCTTAACTTGGCAGAGGGATCTTTAAAAAAAATGGAGCCTTTGACTCGGACCGTCAGTGAGGCCGGCAGGTGGTTTTCATACTGGGCTATCCAGCTCTTCGGTGGCGGTGGCAGGGACATTCAGAAAAGGGCCAGCACAGCAACATGCATAATAATGGCAATACAGTATGGACCACAGAGACTGGACAAAGTGATGGGGTAAAAGGAGGGGGGAGGGTTTAGTTGGCCTGTTAATTGTTTTCCTGCTTAAATTGAGCAGTTGGTGGATACACTTTAAAAAGCAATATTGGCACTGTGGCCCCATTATTTCTGTTCTTAATACTTGGAGCCCTGAACAAGTGTCCCCTTTGTCCCCCCTGTCACCGGGCCTGTTCAGGCGTTACCTATGGAGAAGCTGCGACATGACATCCTAGGACACGATACTGCACCATGCATCACCATTATATTTCAGTGTGCCTTGTCAATATTTAAATCTTGTTCTGTGTGACGTGAGTTGTAAATGGTTGAAAATCTCTGTGCTACAGTATCGTCACCATGTAGTTATAACAACACCGCAAAACCACCAAAAGACGTGTTTTGGTAGAGGGACTGCTGGAGGGGCCCATTGGGGCCCCCAGTTTGCTACCCCACCCCAGTATACCTGTGCTGTAGCCAGTGGAAGGGGCACTATCTTCCCGGTGATCTCTTCGGGAAGATGGTGCCGCACATAGAAAGCAAAGACTCTGGCTGCACTCTCCTGCCCTCGCTCTAAGCAAGGTGATCGGGCCACAAAAGGACCCCTGTCGGACCCCGGCCTGTGGGCCACAAAAGGATGCATTGGGGGCGGCATGCGGCCCATGGGTTTGACACCCCTGCCCTAGAGTATCACAATTTGTTTCACGGCACCCCTAGGCCAAAGTTTTTTTTATTGAGAAATTCAGAAAAAAATATAAAATTAAGTAAATTGTGTTTATAGCATGTCATCCTCAGGTTCAGTTATGTTGTGAGGGAATGGTTTTGCCAATTTAATAAAGTATAAATAATTTTAATTGGTCCTGGACCACCAAACTATGCTACCAGTGCAAGAACCCCAGTTTGGAAACTACTGCCATAAAATAAACCTTTTTTGTTTTTTTTAAACTACATGTAATACACCTTAGATCTCAGTTCCTTTAAGGTTTTAAACCTTTGCATACAGTAAACTACACATATTTAAAAATCCTACACCGGGCACAAGTGCTCACGGGCCAATTTCATGGCAGTCTCGGATAGGAGGGCATTGTGGATTCACCAAGGGAATGCTGATGCTGACTCCAAGAAGAAAGGGAGTCTCTTCCCTATGAAGGTGAAGCCTTGTTTGGCGACGGCCTAGTTAATTTGATCTCGGCAGCTCCCGCAGGTAAGTCATCCTTCTTGCCCTATGTTCCCTCTCAACGGATGAAGACGCATCATTATCTGACGCAGTCATTTCGGCCCAATAGATATGCAAGAAGTTAAGATTCCCCTTTCTTTGCAGGTAGAGGAAGGAAAAGAGGGAAGAGGTCTGTAGCCTCTTCAAGATCGCAGGAGCAGAGATCGTCCTCTGCTTTTGCCAAATCCACTGCATGACGCTGGGGCTCTCTTGCAGGAGCCCGCACCAGTGGGGGGCACGTCTAAAACTCTTCAGTCAGTTCTGGATTCATTCGGACCTGGACTCGTGGGCTTTACAAATAGTGTCCCAAAGGTACAAACTGGGGTTTCAAGACGTTCCCCCTCACCGATTGTTCAAATCAGCCTTAGTCAGCAGGGAGAAGGTTTTTATTCAAGCCTCTTCGTGGTCCCGAAGCCGGACGGCTCAGTCAGACCAATCTTAAATCTGAAATCCCTTAATTTCTACCTAAAGAAATTCAATTTCAAGATGGAATCTCTCAGGGTAGTGATCTCCAGTCTGGGGGATAAAGGAGATTTCATGGTTTTGGTAGACATAAAGGATGCCTACTTATATGTTCCCATTTAGCCACTGCATCAAGCTACCTGAGGTTTGCAATTCAGGATTGTCATTACCAATTTCAGACGTTGCCGTTTGGTCTGTCCACGGCTCCGAGGATTTTCACCAGGGTGATGGCGGAAATGATGGTTCTCCTTCGCAAGCAAGGAGTCACAATTATCCCGTACTTGGATGATCTCCTGATAAAGGCGAGATCCAGGGACCAGTTGGTGCAAAACATCTACTCTCCCTGACAGTTCTTCAACAACATGGTTGGCTCCTAAACTTGCCAAAATCGCAGTTGGTCCCAATGACGCGGTTGTTGTTTTTGGGAGTGATACTGGACACAGAAGAGGTTTTCTTCTAGTGGAAAGGCTCTGGAGATCAAGAGTCTGGTCAAACAAATTCTGAAACCAGCAAGAGTGTTAATCCATCAATGCATTCAGTTGCTGGGGAAGATGGTTGCGGCCTACGAGGCCATTCAGTTTGGCAGGTTCCATGCCAGAGTGTTCCAGTGGGACCTGTTGGACAAGTGGTCCGGATCCCACCTACACATGCACCGGAGGATAATCCTGTCTTCCAAGACCAGAATCTCACTCCATTGGTGGCTGCACAGTTCTCACCACCTAGAGGGGCGATGGTTCGGGATCCAGGACGGATGCAACCCTCTGAGGCTGGAGAGCAGTCACACAGGGGGAAAACATCCAAGGAAGATGGTCAAGTCTTCCTTGGATGTTTTCATCTCCACATAAATGTTCTGGAGTTAAGGGCCATTTAATAACTGCAGACACAGTACGCACTGGGACGGGTGCCCAGCATCCTCTACGGACTAAGAGAAAAGGATTTACCGGTAGGTATTAAAATCCTATTTTCTCTAACGTCCTAGAGGATGCTGGGGACTCCGTAAGGACCATGGGGATAGACGGGCTCCGCAGGAGACATGGGCACTTTAAGAAAGACTTTAGTTCTGGGTGTGCACTGGCTCCTCCCTCTATGCCCCTCCTCCAGACCTCAGTTTGATACTGTACCCAGTGGAGACAGGGTGCTTTTCAGGAGCTCTCCTGAGCTTTCTGACAGAAAGTATTTTGTTAGGTTTTTCATTTTCAGGGAGCACTGCTGGCAACAGACTCCCTCATCGAGGGACTGAGGGGAGAGAAGCAGCCCTACTCTCTGAGTTGCAAGGTCCTGCTTCTTAGGCTACTGGACACCATTAGCTCCAGTGGGATTGGTACGCAGGATCTCACCCTCGCCGTCCGTCCCAGAGCCGCGCCGCCGTCCCCCTCGCAGAGCCGGAAGATAGAAGCCGGGTGAGTATGAGAAGAAAAGAAGACTTCAGAGGCGGCAGAAGACTTCATGATCTTCACTGAGGTAACGCACAGCACTGCAGCTGTGCGCCTTTGCTCCCATACACCTCACATACTCCGGTCACTGTAAGGGTGCAGGGCGCAGGGGGGGCGCCCTGGGCAGCAATATAAACCTCTTTCGCAAAAATATAACATATATACAGCTGGGCACTTTATATATGTATAAGCCCCCACCAATTTTACAGTTTAAGCGGGACAGAAGCCCGCCTCCGAGGGGGCGGGGCTTCTCCCTCAGCACTCACCAGCGCCATTTTTTCTCCACAGCACCGCTGAGAGGAAGCTCCCCGGACTCTACCCTGCTTATACCACGTTAGACAAGAGGGTTGAAAAGAGGGGGGGGGGGGGGGCACATAATTCGCAAATTACATACAGCAGCACTACTGGGCAAACATTAAGTTACTGTTTTATTCCTGGGTTATATAGCGCTGGGGGGTGTGCTGGCATACTCTCTCTCTGTCTCTCCAAAGGGCCTTGTGGGGAAACTGTCTTCAGAAAAAGCATTCCCTGTGTGTGAAGTGTGTCGGTACACGTGTGTCGACATGTCTGAGGAAGAAGGCTATATTAGAGAGGAGCGGGAGCAAATGAATGTGGTGTCTCCGCCGACAGCTGATTGGATGGATATGTGGAATGTTTTAAATGCTAGTGTAAACTCATTGCACAAAAGATTAGACAAGGCAGAAGCTTTGGGACAGTCAGGGTTTCAACCCATGCCTGATCCTATGTTGCAGGGACTGTCAGGGTCTCATAAGCGCCCACTATCCCAGATTGTTGACACAGATACCGACACGGATTCTGACTCCAGTGTCGATTACGATGATGCAAAGTTACAACCAAAATTGGCAAAATCCATTCGATTTATGATTATGGCAATAAAAGATGTTTTGCACATCACAGAGGAACCCCCTGTCGCTGACAAGAGGGTACATATGTACAAGGGAAAGAAGCCTGAGGTTACCTTTCCCCCCTCACACGAGCTGAACGAGTTATGTGAAAAAGCTTGGGAATCTCCAGATAAAAGACTGCAGATTTCCAAAAGGATTCTTATGGCGTATCCTTTCCCATCAACGGATAGGTTACGATGGGAATCCTCCCCTAGGGTGGACAAAGCATTAACACGCTTATCCAAGAAGGTAGCCCTCCCGTCCCAGGATACGGCTACCCTCAAAGAGTGTGCTGACCGCAAACAGGAGATTACCCTGAAGTCCATTTATACACATTCAGGTACCTTACTCAGACCGGCAATTGCGTCGGCCAGGGTGTGTAGTGCTGTAGCGGCATGGACAAATACCTTATCTGAGGGGATGGATAGCCTAGACAAGGATACTATTTTATTGACCCTGGGGCATATAAGAGATGCTGTCCTATATATGTGTGTATGCAAACTACAGGTGGTGCTGCAGGGCCCACACCCTTTTACTTGTCTTGTAGAGCAGCTCTGAAGCTGTTACAGTGCCCAGCTGCTGCAAGAAATCAGCTTGAATGCTTCAGGGGCTTGGGCATGGCCAACATGAGCCCCACACCGAAGGAGGGTGGGGGTGTTTAATGCAAACTTGGGGTTATCCAAGCGCCGCAAAAGGCCGCCATGCCCTGCATGCCCCTTTTCTCTTTTCATATACAGATGAGGGTTCCAGCCAACTTTGGCCCACTGCTTGGATGACATCACCGTATGCAAATCCGTCTGCTGCAGACCTTCCCCCAGGAATGCTTGCAATAGTTGTTGCATATGGTTTAATGTCTGAGGGTGCTTCAGTATTAGGCAGCCTTCCGCCCTCCCATGTTCATCTGAAAAGATGTGGTCTCCCTGCAGTTGTTGTCCCCAGACGAGAGTTCCCTTGTGCTTCCTCAGTTAAATCTCCTTAACTTGACGGGGGTGTGCCCGAGCAGCCACCCTCCCCAGCCCTATCCCAACACATACTTATCTTGCATATGAGATCTCTTAATCATGAAGATAGTTCTCACAGGTTGAGGTTCATCCTGGCCCCGCTCCCCGCTGGAGAGCGCTGATGGGGACAGCAGCGGGGCTTCAGCAGAAGGGTGAGTACGTGTGGCCAGAGATCTCCCTTCCCATGTGCAGGCCTGCAGAGTCTGCCGCGCAGGATGGGGCATGTGGCACTCTCCCTCCCAGGGGCTCTTCCAGATGTAGCTCCTCAGCAGTATTTTTCCCGGGCTGCGCGGCGCTCTCCCCGACTGGCATCCGCCCTGGAACACTGCCTTCCTCAACGCAACATCAGCAGGGGGCCCTGGCCTCATCACCATCCCAGGTCTTTCTCATGTATGTATCATGTATGTGTGTGTGATATATGTATGAATCATATATGTTTGTGATATATATATATATATATGTATCTATCTATCTATCGTATGTGTGTGTATATATATGTATCTATCATGTATGTATGTATCTATCTTGTATGTATCTATCTATCTATCTATCTATCTATCTATCTATCGTGTGTGTGATATATGTATGTATCTATCATGTATGTGTTATATGTATGTATCACACCTTCCTCTATACATATACATACATACATACACACACACACACACACACACACACACCTATATCTGTACGTACACTGACATACACACCAACATCTATACATTAACACGCTGACCCCTAAACGTACACCAACGTACCCACACCTGCATCTATACCTACACATGCTGACACGTGGACGTACACCGGCTTACCCACATGTGAATCTATACATACATGTGCTGACACCTGGACATACACTGATGTACCCACACCTAACATCTATACATACACATGCTAACACCTGGACGTATACAGACGTACCCACATTTGCATCCATGCATATATAGATGTAGGTGTGTGTACGTCAGTGTACGTCCAGGTGTCAACGCGTGTATGTATAGATGCAGGTGTGGGTACGTCTGTGTATGTCCAGGTGTCAGAATGTGTATGTATAGATGCAGGTGTGGGAAGGTCAGTGTAGGTTCAGGTGTCAGCGCGTGTATGTATAGATGCAGGTGCTTGTATGTCCAGATGTCAGTGCATGTATGTATAGATGCAAGTGTGGGTACGTCGGTGTATGTCCATTTGTCAGCGCGTGTATATATAGATGCAGGTGCTTGTATGTTGGTGTATGTCCAGGTGTCAGCATGTGTATGTATAGATGCAGGTGTGGGAATGTTGGTGTATGTCCAGGTGTCAGGGCGTGTATGTATGGATATTAGGTGTGGGTACATCAGTGTATGTCCAGGTGTTAGCGCATGTATGTATAGATGTATATATACACACACATACGATAGATAGATAGATAGATAGATAGATAGATAGATAGATAGATAGATATTATAAGGGCACGGTCGTGCCCTTATATTAAGGCTGAATCGAACAAACGGAATTCTCCCATAGGGAACTTCTGAGATGGGGGCATGGTGTTTGAGGGGCTACACCTCAAAACTGATTGGACGTACTGAGCTGAAATTTGGCATGGGCGTGTAGAATCGTCACCCGGTGCTGCATGCCAAATTTCAGGGCAAAATAATAAAAAATGAGGAATTGGGAGTAACCTAAAGTTCCAACTGTCAGTTTTTTTCTGTGACTTCCTTTGTGGCTTTTTGACACCGTTTTCCTATAGAGTGAATTAGATATTTTTTGGGAAGGCATAACTCCGGATAGAGGACGAATTAAGACTTGGGGTTTGTTTTACTAGATAGAGTATGCCCCAGTGTAGTGCCTTTTGGGGTTGTGGTTTTTCAGAAAGTTATAGGGTTTTTTTAATTAAGAGAAATATGCCCCATTATAGAGATAGGGCTTTTCAATTTGTTGCGGCTGCGCAGTGGCCGCCAGGAGAGCGAGAGTGAGTGAGGGAAGGGGTCTCGTGCAGGCTGAGGTTATAAAAGTAGCTGCTGGCGGCGGGAGGAGAGCCAGCGGTTCCTGGGTGTGTGCACCTGCGGTCCCTTACAGACTGCAGCGACCCATTAGGACTGTGGAGGAGAGGGGTAGCGGCATAGCAGCCGCAGGCTTACCGAAAGTGCTCACTACTGAGCAATATGGTCCCCTTACCCGAAGTGGGAGCCGCAGCGGGAGGAATAGCTGGAGTTGCGCCGCAGGAGAAAGTCAGAGGACATCCAGAAGAGACATCCGGTGCAGCGCTGACTCCTGACTGACAGCGCTTGCCTACTGAGCGGTGTGGTACCCCCACACCTGAAGCGGGTGCGGGAGCGGCAGCGGCAGCCGGAGAAGACAGCTGTGCTGCACGGAAGAAGTCAGGCAGCAGCACCAGCGGGCTGAGGTGGGGAGGATCAGTATGGTCCCTTACGTGCGGCTCACATTCAGATCCATCCGGCTCCCTTCCCCTCCTCCCTTGCACCCTTAGCAGCCTGCCCCCACATCTCATTCACCCACTGCCGCAGACTCCTCCCCCACACGGTTATTATAATAAGGCCACCCCCCTACCCCCTTCCCTCCCTGCTGTGTGTCCAGCCACCCCCCCCCCTCACCTGCTGTGTGTCCGGCCTACCCCCCCCCTCACCTGCTGTGTGTCCAGCCCCCCCCCCTCACCTGCTGTGTGTCCAGCCCCCCCCCCCCCTCACCTGCTGTGTGTCCGGCCTACCCCCCCCCCCCCCTCCCTGCTGTGTGTCCAGCCACCCCCCCCCCCTCACCTGCTGTGTGTCTGGCCTACCCCCCCCCCCTGCTGTGTCCAGCCCCCCCCCTCCCTGCTGTGTGTCCGGCCTACCCCCCCCCTCCCTGCTGTTTGTCTGGCCTACCCCCCCCCTCCCTGCTGTGTGTCCAGACCCCCCCCCTCACCTGCTGTGTGTCCAGCCACCCCCCCCCCCTCACCTGCTGTGTGTCCGGCCTACCCCCCCCTCCCTGCTGTTTGTCCGGCCACCCTCCCCTCCCCTGCTGTGTGTCCGGCGGCCTACCCCCCCCCCTCCCTGCTGTGTGTCCGGCCTACCCCCCCCCTCACCTGCTGTGTGTCCAGCCCCCCCCCTCACCTGCTGTGTGTCCAGCCCCCCCTCCTCCCCTGCTGTGTGTCCGGCCTACCCCCCCCCCCTCCCTGCTGTTTGTCCGGCCACCCTCCCCTCCCCTGCTGTTTGTCCGGCCACCCTCCCCTCCCCTGCTGTGTGTCCGGCCACCCTCCCCTCCCCTGCTGTGTGTCCGGCCACCCTCCCCTCCCCTGCTGTGTGTCCGGCCTACCCCCCCTCACCTGCTGCGTGTCCAGCCCCCCCCTCACCTGCTGCATGTCCAGCCCCCCCCACCTGCTGTGTGTCCAGCCCCCCCCCTCACCTGCTGTGTGTCCAGCCCCCCCCCTCACCTGCTGTGTGTCCAGCCCCCCCCCCTCACCTGCTGTGTGTCCAGCCCCCCCCCTCACCTGCTGTGTGTCCAGCCCCCCTCACCTGCTGTGTGTCCAGCCACCCCCCCCTCCCCTGCTGTGTGTCCGGCCTACCCCCCCCCTCTCTCCCTGCTGTTTGTCCGGCCACCCTCCCCTCCCCTGCTGTGTGTCCTGCCTACCCCCCCTCCCTGCTGTGTGTCCAGCCACCCCCCCCTCACCTGCTGTGTGTCCGGCCTACCCTCCCCCCCCCTCCCCTCCCCTGCTGTTTGTCTGGCCACCATCCCCTCCCCTCCCCTGCTGTGTGTTCGGCAACTCCCCCCTCTTCCTGCTGTGTTCGGCCACCCCCTCCCCTCCCTGCCGTGTGTCCGGTCACCCTCCCCTCTCTGCTGTGTGTCCAGCCACCCCCACCCCCTCTCTGCTGTGTGTCCGGCCACCCCCCCCAGACACGCAGCGCCTGACACACACAGACATGCAACGCCTGACACGCATACTAATATGCAGCGCCTGACACACGCACACACACAGCACCTGACACACACACACACACACACACAGCACCTGACACACACGCACACACACAGCACCTGACACACACACACACAGCACCTGACACTAACACGGACCTGATACACGCGCATACACTCACACGCAGCACCTGACACACACGCA